>NC_053028.1:516213593-516542365 GCF_003073215.2 Triticum urartu | reverse complement strand
TAGACCGGCTATATTGCCGCTATATTTATCCGTTGGGACGTCAAACGGACTCCGAATGCGATGAAACTTGGCAGGCGGTCTACTGAAAACAAAACAACACCGCATGCCAACTTTCAACCCATTCCAAGAACATTTTCCGGCCACTTATAAAATAATATTTCGGACATGCCGCGGGCGCGTGCAAGTGTTTTTGGGCTCAGAACGGACAACGGACGGAACAAGGAGACCGGGACTGATGCAAGTTTTGAAAACATGATGATGCAATGCACATGATGACATGACAAGATGCAACACGCAAGCGAATGACAACGCAACAATAGCGAATAACTGGACGACACCTGGCACATCGGTCTCGGGGCGTTACAACACTCCACCACTACGAGAGGATCTCGTCCCGAGATCTAGAATGGCACCGGAGGGAAAACGAAAGAGAAAGAGAAGAGGTAAAACTAAGTTGCTTCTTTGACAAACGAGTGAAACCAAAGAACCTTGAAAAGGTTAAGCCATATCGAGAAAAGAATACAACAGAGATAAATGAAGTTGAAAGCACTCCGGTAGGGAAGCGGAATAAGGAATTACAAATTTGGACAGCACTTCGAATGAAAAGAGATGAAAGACTTGATAAAATGAGAGAACTTGAGCAAAAGGGACACAACACTCCGGTTAAATGGATAGGTACGAAAAGAACATGATCTTTGCCAAACAAGATGATGGGTTGAAAAGAGCAACATCACAAAGCCTCCGGAAGAAATGTAAGAATGGACCCAAAAGAACAGAGAAGAAGGCAACAAGTTCTGCCTGAAATGAATTTGAGAGAGCATCTTTAAAAAGAAAAATTGAACGGAGTTGTTGGGAAATCAACAACAAAAAGAATAAACTTGATATGGTCTTGTGGAGTACATCTCAAATTATGAGGTGACAACCTGCCACTCACGGGAAAAAGAATTGGATTGGTATGAGCAAGGAGACAAGAAACTTATTTCACCAGAAGGATGAAAGAAGTACTTGGGTCATTTATGAGCACCATAGGTAGCAACAATCCTTAGGGAACGCTCTAGGTGAAATATCACCCAAGATAATTCCAACGAATAGGTTGATGGATTTAAAATACCTCATTCTTAAAAATATGTGAATCATGAAACATGAGCTCAAATTATCAAGAATGACATAATACCACCTCAATGATACGGTAGAAAGAATTGCACTTCGGAATGCGAGATTAAGAATACTTGAGCTCCTTAAAAGGAATCTCGATGAACACTTCGAGAATGAATTAACTCCTTGATGAATCCATCATGCAGAACCTCCAAGAAGAAACTCCGGTAACAAAAGAATAAAAAGAAAGAGAAAATGAAAACACAAGGTGAACCCTTGCAATGATTTAGATGGATATCCGTGATAATTAGAGCTTGGAACTCCGGGAAGAAAAGATAAGATGAACAATTGAGATCTTGATGAACCTCCGGAATAGGGAAATAATCATTTGGATGAAACAAGAATAAGAATTACATTATGCTTAACCTTCACCAATTAAATTGATGACAATCAACGGGTTTGGCATATTACTTATTCTCGTAGAAAAGATTAAGAGAGATATAACATCAGACTTGGGAAGGTATTGAACGAATGGAAGGTTTGAAACAATGAATAAATTGATATGATAAGAAAGAAGAAGAAATCTTGAACGAACCACCGCAAGAAATGAAAATGAACGAAGAAAAGATAAAGGAACATCGGGAAGAACTATTGAACTGAAACAAAGAGATCACACGTTGATTAAAGAATATTGAATGATGCACCGGTGAGATTTGGAGAACCATAGCTGAAAGCCGAGAATGAATACTTCTGAGATGATGGGCTCCGGATAAAACAAACTAAAATACTCTTGAAATGCTCCGGATAGGTGAAAAGAATACTCACAATGAAAAATAATTATGAGAGGATGGCAACAAACTAGAGCCACGAATCTTGAAGAGAATGGAGCAAGATATGGAGGTAAAAATCTTCTTCAGTCTTCAAATGATGAGAATGCCAACGAGAAACACCACCAAGAATTATTTAGACACTCCGGAAGAATCAAACGAAGAGGTTGAGCCAACGATGAAAAGAATTGTGAAAGATCCAGGAGAAAAGCATTTGACTGATGATAATTCATTCTTACGTCAAACTTCAAAAAAAAGAATTTGATGATAGCTCCGGGGAGATTAGAAGAGTCAGGTAAGATCCTGGGAAAAGACCTGTGGGTTAGGGCCCACTCAAAAGTTACACCGTTGAAATGATTTACTTGAAAAGAGATATTGCACCGGTAGAATTAAAAGGCTTGAATGAGATAGACATCCTCAAAATAGGATTAACGGATCTTGAATGACAAGACGATCCTTCTGAGATATCTTCAGCACTCCGGAACAATTGAATAGCGAGAGGTGAATGATTAAGAATTGCATCAGCATGAGAAAACATTGAAACGAGGAAAATGATATGATCAACAAAGCTTGACTTGAAACCACCGGGGAAGAAAACGAGTGACGAACTTGAAACTCCGTAAGCATCTTCATGACAACCACCGGATACGAACATGAAGGAAAAGAATGGAGAGACTTCCATCGATAAAATGATACTTGATTGAGAAATCTGAGTCCTTGAAAAAAAAAAGGGGGGGGGGGGGGGAAAAACAAATGCAACTTGAGATGGATGAAACGAACACCGTAGAGAAAGCTGAGATTGAAACTTGCGGATGTTGCAATGATCGGATCCATTTGAAGAGAAGCACACCGGTTGAGAAGAGGATTGACATGACAATCTCGATTATCAAGAAGGATTAGTATTCGCATCGGAGTATGAGAACACCATTTGGGGAAGGTATGGAATCAACATTTGACATTGAAGCAACTTGAATACCACAACTGAAAACAAAACAAAGGATTGGCTTGCAGAATAAGCCGGAACAGACATATGATAGAGATTTCGTCCGAAGCTTTCGTGGTGGGGCCTACACGGGCTCGATCGTACAGCACCATCATGTACAAGGCAGTGCACATGACATACGAAGCGTCCCCGAGTCGGCATAGCCAAGGACTCTTTAAGACACAACGAGACCACTGTAAAACCAACCGTGAATAGGCGGACCACTAGACGTCGAACCCCAATTTCATATCATAAATTTGTCGAAAAGATATCCTAAGAGCTACTTGAATTCCCACTTATGAAACTCCCGAACCTTTCCGGTTATGCAATCAGGTGTTGGGGATACAGGGGAAGCATAATATCTCACCCAAACTAGCAAATCCTACATCCAGCCGTATCCATCCTTCAACACATAACCGAGAAAAAACTTCGGAAACCATCTACCTCAACCTTCGAAAAGCATCCGTTATACAAGTTATGGCAATACTCCCGAACTCCCGCCCCAGTACTGGGTGGCGTCGAGGTTATCTCACCAACGAACTGCTTAAAAGAGATTTCCATGTCGGCGTACTAAACTCAGGTATTCCAGAACTGCAACGATAAAATTATGACGACAACACCTCAGAGCTCAACTCCCCGGGACACTTCCACAAAACCCCTGACAGGAGGCACCAAGACAATGTTCTCGTCACAAAACCATCGGAACGATTCCAAGATACCCGCGTGATCCTAAAAACAATTTAGTGAAATTTGAGAAGAGAAGAGTCAAAACTCTACGCCAGGATGCCTTACCAGAGCGATGAGGAGACTAGGGAGTAAAAAGAATTCCTAAACTCTCCGATATATAATTCCTAAATGACTCAAAACATTTTTCTAGACACAACTCGGCCGCTAAAACAATCAAGCAATGGGGCTCCTAAGGTCGGGGAAGGCTCTGATACCAACTTGTTTGTAACACCCTCGATGCGACTATAGCTCCCACGTGTCGAGGCACGACTTAGAGACATAATCGCATTGAAGGCATATGTCGCAAGTGAGGTAATCTTCACACAACCCATGTAATACATAAGGGAAAGAGATACATAGTTGGCTTACAATCGCCACTTCACACAATTACATGAATAAAGCATTACATCATCCAAATACAATCAAGATCCGACTACGGAACCAAAATAAAAGAAGAACCCCAAAGCGACAAAGGTCCCCGATCGACCCCAACTGGGCTCCACTACTGATCAACTAGAACGAAACAACACAAAGGACAAGATCTTCATCGAGCTCCTCCTGAGCTTGGTTGCGTCAACTGCACAGTCTCATCGGCACCTGCAAGCTAGTTTTGGAAGTATCTGTGAGCCACGGGGACTCAGCAATCTCGCACCCTCGCGATCAAGACTATTTAAGCTTATGGGTAAGGTAAAGGTATGAGGGAGCTGCAGCAAGCGACTAGCATATATGGTGGCTAACATACATACGCAAATGAGAGCGAGAAGAGAAGGCAAAGCACGGTCGATAAAAGTATGATCAAGAAGTGATCCTATAACAACCTACGTCAAGCGTAACTCCAACAACCGTGTTCGCTTTTCGGACCCCGCCGGAAAGAGACCATCACGGTTACACACGCTGTTGATTCATTTTAATTAAGGTCAAGTTCAGGTTTTCTACAACCGGACGTTAACAAATTCCCATCTGCCCATAACCGCGGGCACGGCTTTCGAAAGTTCAAATCCCTGCAGGGGTGTCCCAACTTAGCCCATGACAAGCTCTCACGGTCAACGAAGGAATAGACCTCCACCCGAGACATTCTGATCAGACTCGGTATCCCGGTACAACAAGACATTTCGACAGGGTAAAACAAGACCAGCAACACCGCCCGAATGTGCCGACAAATCCCGATAGGAGCTGCACATATCTCTTTCTCAGGGCACACTCAGATGAGCAAGACGTCGGGTAAGCCAGCCCAGAGTTGCCCCTGGTAGCCTCGGACATCGCTCAGTTGGACCAACACTCAGAGGAGCACTGGCCCGGGGGGGTAAAATAATGATGACCCTCAGGAGCGCGACTCCCAAGGAAAATAAAAGGCTAGGTGGCAAATGGTAAAACCAATGTTGGGCATTGCTGGAAGAGCTTTACTTAAGGCGAACTGTCAAGGGGTTCCCATAATAGCCCAACCGCGTAAGGGACGCAAAATCCGGGAACATAACACCGATATGACGGAAACTAGGGCGGCAAGAGTGGAACAAAACACCAGGCATAAGGCCGAGCCTTCCACCCTTTACCAAGTATATAGATGCATTAATTAAATAAGATATATAGTGATATCCCAACAAGTAAATAAATATCCCAACAAGGAACGGCCTCCAATCTTCACCTGCAACTAGCAACGCTATAAGAGGGGCTGAGCAAAGCGGTAACATAGCCAATCAACGGTTTGCTAGGACATGGTGGGTTAGAGGTTTGACATGGCAATTTGGGAGGCTGGCAAGCAAGTGGTAGGCATCGTAGCAATGGCATAGCAAAAGAGCGAGCATCTAGCAAGCAAAGATAGAAGTGATTTCGAGGGTATGATCATCTTGCCTGAGATCCCGCAAAGAAGAACGAGTCCATGAAGAAGACAAACGGACGAAGACGAACGGTTCCTCACAAACACGACGTTATCGGAACCAACCCGAAGAAGCAACACCGGAAAGAAGCAAACAACATGGTAAACAACCACCACATAGACATGGCATGATGCACAATCAAGTATGATGCATGTCCGGTTTAATGAAGCATGGCATGACAAAGTGCACAAACAATCCTACAAATTAAGTGGAGCTCAATATGCAACGAGTTGCATATTGACGGAGCACCACATCAATTATTTAGTTTGATCTCGTTTATGTACCCAACAATATTAAATGTTGTTAAACATGGCAAGAGAGTGAAGCAAAGCAAAACTACCTATCTAGTCAAGTTTAAATGAGGCCGGGAACAACAAACAACAAATTCCGGTAAATCCCCATATGCATATTTTAGATTAGGACCTGTTCTGCCCTAAACACAATTTTAGGGTTGTTAAACATGCAAAGTAAGGCCACCATGATAAACTAGGCAAAATTCTACCCCATTTACATATAAAGATTATTTAATTCGGAGCTACGGTTGAATAGTTATGAATTAAATCATTTTAACATGGCATTTATGCAAAATTAAACAAACAACATTTTAAACATTTTAAACATGGATGAAAGTTGCATATTATTAATCTACACAAAATTCTGAGCAAGTTTCATATATAAAACATTTTAATTCGATGCACGGTTAGTGAGTTATTAAATGCATGAACTAGGGGGCTTTTCTGCAAAACTGGCAACCTCTGGATAAATAGGAAAATCCCAGGCGCTGAAAAAAAACATCACGGGCCGAATCCTAGAACAGGAGCATGCGCTGGGGGCGGCTCACCCATGGGCCTTGGCCCATCTGCAGAGGAGCCGGCTTGGGGCAGCGGGGCTGGGCCTCCCAGGCCGATCGAAGCAGGGGGGCGCTGAGCCTGGTGCGTCGCGAATCTGGCCCGACTGGGCCTGGCTTGGCGCTGCGCTGGGCCGGGGGAGCTGGGCCGGCCCAGGTCGCGGTTAACGGCGGACGACGCCGTTCTCCCGATCGAGGCAAGGGCGGTGGCGCCGGGAGGAGGTCCGAGTGGATCCGGTCGCCGGAGTTGGCGGGGAGGAAGAGATGGAGGCGCAGGGGACGGAGGGGCGCGGAGCCAGGCGCGGCCACACCCTCCTCGAACAAGAGCTTCTCGATGCAGGGGAAGCAGACGTCGGAGCGGCGGAGCTTGCTGCTGGCGACGCGGGATCCGGGCGAAGAGGGCCTTGGCGCGACGCGGGTGACACGGCGGCGCGAACGGGGCGTCTTGGCGCTGGTCCACGCGGGCGCTGGAACGGGCTACAGATCGACGGGACTTTGGTCTCGGAGCAGCGGGGCGGCGGCCATCCACGGCGTTGGGCAGGGAGGCCCACGGGCGGCGAAGACGGCAAGTGGACAAGGCGCTGCTGCGCTGGCGCGGCGCGCGAGGCTGAGGCCACCGGAAGGAGCAGGTCAGGCGCTGCACGAAGCAGCAAGGGGCGGCCATGGCGTGGAGCTCCTGGGTCCTTGTGTTCCCTGCGAGAGAGAGAGAGAGGGAGCAAGGAGATGAGAGGGAGAGAGAGAAAAGGGAAGGGAAGGGAGAAGAGACACGGGCGCAGGGTGAGGGGGCCGGTCTGATGCAGCGGGCGGTGGCTCCGGCGAGGTCGAGGAGGTTGGATCGAGAGGAGGGGATCAGGGGATGGCTTGGTGGTTGGTGCGGGGGGGGGGGGGAATGAGAGGATCCCGAGGTGGAAATGAGTGTGGCGGCGGCGGCTGGAGGATCCCTAAAAATTAGGGATTTATCCAAAATAGTCTAGGAGTGGACTATATATATGGCAAAGAGGGAATTTTAGGGGCTAATCCGTCCCTCTGATTAAAATTGAGCGGTCGAGAATAAAACACTAGGAAGTCCAAATAGGAAAACGATGATGTTTTATAGACGTTTGGGGATGATCCGGACACAGCGGTGACGACTGCCCGGGTCGGGTCCGGGACAACTTTCGGACGCGCGCGAGGGGGGCTGCGGGCTGACGAGAGAGGTTAGGTTGGGCCTGGCGGTAGGTAGTGAGCTGTGTAGGCGGTCTCGAGCTGAGAGAAGAGAAGAGAGGGGAAGGCCCGGCGACTGTTTTCGGAGACCGAAAACGTCCGACGTTAGACCGGCTATATTGCCGCTATATTTATCCGTTGGGACGTCAAACGGACTCCGAATGCGATGAAACTTGGCAGGCGGTCTACTGACCAACAAAACAACACCGCATGCCAACTTTCAACCCATTCCGAGAACATTTTCCGGCCACTTATAAAATAATATTTCAGACATGCCGCGGGCGCGTGCAAGTGTTTCTGGGCTCAGAACGGACAACGGACGGAACAAGGAGACCGGGACTGATGCAAGTTTTGAAAACATGATGATGCAATGCACATGATGACATGACAAGATGCAACACGCAAGCGAATGACAACGCAACAACAGCGAATAACTGGACGACACCTGACACATCGGTCTCGGGGCGTTACACGAGGACTCCTTAGTCCACGACTCCCTCAGTAGCCCCCGAACCAGGCTTCAATGACGAGGTATTCGGCGCGTAGATTGTCTTCGGCATTGCAAGGCGGGTTCCTCCTCCGACGTCCTCCAAGTAGGGTGTTCGGCTTTCAATTCAACGCCGCACCCCTCGGCTTCTGTGCATTTATGACTTCATCTTCCACGTGTCGGGCGAATGTGGATAGTCAGGGTATTTTTGCAAATATCACCCTATCCCTGCAAGAAAGAGTGTCTATTTAAAGAGATTAGATCTCAGATCCTTTCAACATCACGCGGAGAAAATCCTCAGGCACTGCCAGGCAAAACCATTCTAACATGGCCAACATTCCCAGCTCCTCTTCCTGTTCCAACCTAGAGAGGGACGAGTGGGAGAGGTGCTTCGTGCCCCACAGTCAATTAGCGAAGCTGCAAACGCAAGGGTTTCTTCCTCCTGCAAATCTAGTCCCTGTTCGAGTAGGATTGGCCTCCTTCAACGGGAAAACCCAGGTGGAGGATTTCCCCAATCCGTCTGCGGGAGAACGAGTGTGCTTCGTCCCTGTGACGCCTCCGATTCAATCATACACTAATCATACACGCAAACGTGTACGATCAAGATCAGAGACTCATGGGAATATATCACAACACAACTCTACAAATAAAATAAGTCATACAAGCATCATATTACAAGCCAGGGGCCTCGAGGGCTCGAATACAAGAGCTCGATCATAGACGAGTCAGCGGAAGCAACAATATCTGAGTATAGACATAAGTTAAACAATTTTGCCTTAAGAAGGCTAGCACAAATTGGGATACATATCGAAAGAGGCGCATGCCTCCTTCCTGGGATCCTCCTAAACTACTCCTGGTCGTCATCAGCGGCCTGCGCGTAGTAGTAGGCACCTCCAGTGTAGTAGGAGTCGTCGTCGACGGTGGCATCTCGCTCCTGGACTCCATCGTCTGGTCGCAACAATCGGGTATAGAAAGGAAAAAAAAGGGGGAGCAAAGCAACCGTGAGTACTCATCCAAAGTACTCGCAAGCAAGGAGCTACACTACATATGTATGTATCAAATGAAAGGGGTAATATATGTGGACTGAACTGCAGAATGCCAGAATAAGAGGGGGATAGCTGGGCCTATCGAAGACTACGCTTCTGGCAACCTCCATATTGCAGCATGTAGAAGAGAGTAGATGGTAAGTTCACCAAGTATCATCGCATAGCACAATCCTACCTGGCGATCCTCCCCTCATCGCCCTGTGAGAGAGCGATCACTGGTTGTATCTGGCACTTGGAAGGGTGTGTTTTATTAAGTATTCGGTTCTAGTTGTCATAAGGTTAAGGTACAACTCCGGGTCCTCCTTTTACCGAGCGACACAACTATTCGAATAGATAAACTTCCCTGCGGGGGTGCACCACATTTCCCAACACGCTCAATCCCCCTTTGGCCGGACACACTTTCCTGGGTCATGCCCGGCCTCGGAAGATCAACACGTCGCAGCCCCACCTAGGCACAACAGAGAGGTCAGCACGTCGGTCTAAATCCTATGCGCGTAGGGGTCTGGGCCCATCGCCCATTGCACACCCGCACGTTGCGTACACGACCGGTGAGCAGACCTAGCAACCTCCATTACAGAGGAAGTTGCGTTATGCGGTCCAACCCGGCACGCGCCGCTCAGTCGCTGACGTCACGAAGGCTTCGGCTGATACCACAACGTCGACTGCCCATAACTGTTCCCGCATAGTTGGTTAGTGCATATAGGCCAGTGGCCAGACTCAGATCAAATACCAAGATCTCGTTAAGCGTGTTATCTTGAAGTAACCGCGAACGCCGACCAGGGCCAGGCCCACCTCTCACCTAGGTGGTCTCAACCTGCCCTATCGCTCCGTCACAAAGATCTACACAGAGGGCCGTCGGGAAAGTATGTCCTTTCAGCCCCCAATTCGTGAATCAACCGCGGGTACTCAACGAGCCGACCCGACTTTAGTCACAACATGTATCATGTGTAATATGTATAGTATATACCCATGATCAACACCCGACGTGATCACGACCCGATAGTATAGCATGGAAGACTGACAAGAATGTAGGGCCACTGATGATAAACTAGCATCCTATACTGAGCATTTAGGATAGCAGGTAAGGTATCAACAACTATAGCAACAATCATAGGCTATGCATTAGGATAGGATTAACGGAAAGCAGTAACATGCTACACTACTCTAATGCAAGTAGTAGAGAGAGAATAGGCAATATCCGGTGATCAAGGGGGGGGGCTTGCCTGGTTGCTCTGCAGACAGAAACGGATCCTCGAAGGTGAAGTAGTCGATCACTGGTTCAACCATGGCCTTAGGTTCTATCGGAAAGAAGTAACGGAGGGGGAACACAATAAATAACAGAGCAATCGAAGCATCACAAAACATAACAAGGCAATACGCAGTGCTAGGAGTGACCTAGAGCAGTACTAGGTGATACCGGCGAAGGAGGGAAATATCCGGGAAAGTATTCCCGGTGTTTCACGTTTTCGGACAGACGGACCGGAGGGAGAAAGTTGCATGTTCTCTATGCTAGGGATGTGCGGCGGACGAACGGACTGCGTATTCGGATTCGTCTCGTCGTTCTGAGCAACTTTCATGTACAAAGTATTTTCATCCGGATTACGGTTTATTTTATATTACTTTTCAAAGTTTTATTAATATTCTGTAATTTCGGGAATTCTTTTGGTTCGAAAATATTAAATACAGAACTGCTATGGGTACAAGAAGTGTACCCAGTAGTGTGTGCATGTCCATGACAGGTGGGACCTGTTGACTGCTGAGTCAGCAGTCAACAGTCCCAGCTGACTGGTCAAAGAGGGCTGGTGGGGCCCAGGTGTCATACCTATAGTTTTTAACACTTCTTTAAAAAGATATTTAGAGGTGGGGTCTAACTGTCATTGGGACACTTTTATGTAAAAGTTGGATTTAATTAGTTTTAGTAGTGGTGGGTCCCGGTGGTCAGCAGCAGATTAGTGGGGAAGGGGTATTAGGCCCTAAGCTAATCAGGGGCTGGCCCGACTCGGCGGTGGCTCTGGCCAGCCGTGGCTGGACATGGCCAGCACGGCCGCCGGCGAGTGAGCAGGGCAGGTGGCGTGGATGCCTGGGGCGGGCGCAAGGGACGGAGCCGAAGCCGAAGCGGCCGACGCGCGGCTGGTGGCTCCGGAGCCGCAGCAGAGGCGACAGCAGCGCAACATGCAGAGCAGCAGTAGCGGCGGATGTGGCGGCCGGCTCGGTGAACGCGCACGGCAGCAGCTAGTGGCGCTAGCAGGGGCAGCGACAGCGGGCGCCGGGGAGGGGATGCGGGGCGGTGCGGCGAGAAGCAGCTGGCAGTAGGGGAGCGGGGGCGCGGCGGCGCGGGAGGCGAGCTGGCGGTGCTAGCGTGGGTGCGAGGCGGCGAGTGGACGTGGCGCAGGGGGGGCGCGAGCGCGCACGCACGGCGAAGGCCGGCGGAGGTGGGCGACGGTCGGCGGTGGAAGCAGGGGCGACGCGGGCACGATCGGGCAGAGGGGCAGCGCGTGGTGGCGCGGCAGAGTGCGTGCAGCGCCGTGGCGGGTTACGAGCTCTAGCGAGCTCGGGCGACAACGGGGGAGAGAGGAGGAGAGGCCGGGCCTCACTTGTAGTGCAGGGAAACGGCAGCGTGCTCGAGGAGGAGGACGAGGACGTGCCGGAGTGTGGATCCGCGGTGGGGCATGGATGGTGACCGTCGTTGAATACGAGGACGACGGGGACGATGGGGCGGCTCCGGGCTTGATCCCGTGGGCGAAGACGACAGAGGAAAGGCCGGTGGAGCGAATGGCCACGGCGGTGCGACGGGGGGACGCCGGTGGCTGCGCTGGTTCGTGACGGCGTGCTTCGGTGTGCATTTGCTAGCCCTATCCAGAGTGGGAAGAGGATGAGGGAGCGACGGGGGCGGGTCGAGCGGGCGGCTAGGATTGGCAGGAGGGGGCGCTTCAAGTCCTAGTAGGCGTCGGGGACGGAGGGGAGGCCGCAGGATGGCCAGCACCTGGCTGGGACGCCATGGATGCCCGCCACGGTTTCCCTGCTCCTGTAGCGCGAGGAGGGGGATGAGTGGGGTGGAGGTGGGTTGGGCCTTTCCCAGTCCACCTGGGCCTTCCCCCATCTCACTTTCCACTTTCATGTTCTTTTCTTTCTTCCTTTCTCTTTTTTTATTCTATTCTGTTTCATTTGTTTCACCTCTGTTTTCATTAATTTGAGCTACTAAATGAATTTAGTTATAGGTGCAACTTTGCACATAATTACTAGGTAGGATTTTGAAGCAGCATACAAGGTTTCAATTCATTTGGAAAAGTTTCGCCATTTATTTAAATTATAAAGGATAAATTAAATACTACGGGTTCAAGTTTAAATAGGTTAATGGCATTTTAGATACTCAAATACTATTGGTTCTTATATGATAATTACTTTGTGAATATATTCAACCCAACGAACATTTTTTTGAAAGTTTGAAGAGATGATAAATCAACTTGCATTTTAAATTTGAATTTGACTTGAGTTTTAACCAAGTGTCAATTGGCTTAGGAAAAGGGCGATGACATGGCATCACTAGGGTGAGGTTACTGTAGCATGACACTGGGGGTGTTACAGTCCCCTATCTCCTGGGGGGCGTGGGGTTCCCAATTCACCCATTCCTTCGAGGGCTTCTGGAGTACTACGGCCTCCAGCTATATAATTTTACTCCGGCCTCCATTCTGCACATCGTGGGCTATGTCGCTTTATGCGAACTATTCATGGGTTGTGAGGCCCATTTCGATTTGTGGAGAAGACTATTCTGCCTCGTCCATCGCAATCAAGGTGGGTTAATCTTCGAAGTGGGAGGAGCCGAAGTGTGGCGCATCACCGGGACCGGATACCTATCCGGCACGCCGAAGAAAGCTCCCGAAGAGTGGTCGTCCGAATGGTTCTACATCAATGATGTTGCTCTACCTGACCATGTCCGCATGGGCCTCCCCGAGTTTTCAAATGCTCCGCTGAAGAAACGCCATAGCTGCCATCCTCAGAGCCTCGAGGAAGAGGATAGCGCAGAGATCAGCCTGCTACTGGGCAAGATTAAGATGCTTGCTCAGTCCGGATTGTCGGTAGTCGAGGTGATGGCAATTTCGATAACACGGGGGGTCCAGCCGCTTCAATACAGAGGGCTACCCATGTGGCAGTATAACGGAGAAGACGACGCCTCACGCTATGGCCGAAAGGGCCCAAAGACTCCTGCCGCCCTAGCCAAAATACTGGCCGAGCTGTATAAAGGGGAGAAGGAGGAGTTCACCCGTCTCCAAATTCGAGACGGGTTTTCCATGTATAATCCTCCAAGCTGGGTAAGGTTCAGCTCCACTAATTTTATTCTTGTCCCTGAATCATTCTTGACAGGCAGCGTCTTATCTTACTCATAACAGGAATGGCGATAGGCTGTCGAGGGGATCCATGACCCTGCCCCTCAGCCGGAGAATCGCAACCGGGATCTTGACCCCGGATATGAGGAAGATCCGGACATATTTGTGGAGCTTGAGGATGGAGTATTTTATCAAATGAGCTACGACGGTACATATGTACCTATTATCGCTGATTACCTCGGCCTCCTTCCTGCTTCACGCGTAAGTAACCCGAAGACACCTTATCCAAAAGAGTTTTCTCATTCCTCCTTACCCACCGCACTGTCCTGTGCTTAGAAGGGGAAGCGTTCGGCGCGCCATGCTGCCCCGGGAGCGTCTCCGAAGAGAGCGTCCCCCATACCAGGCAAGCCTTCCAAGAGGAAGGCAAAGAAAGATACGACCGAGCCTCCATCGAAGATGTATGAATTCGCAAGTATGCACCTTGGCATTCACGTCTTATTGTAACCTTTCCGTTTACCCTTTATCAGGAGAAAGGTGTGCCGGACTATATCCGGGGGTCCGGCCGGTCATACTTCTCGCAGCCAGGATTCAAATCCTGCCATGAAGACGGGGCCTGAAGCGGGGGTGACGCTGGACTATCTGCCAGTGGAGGATTCGGATGATGTATCCATCACCAACTCAGAAGTGGAGAGCGCCATGAATCATCGGTGCCGCAAGGCCATTTTACAAGACCCTGGCTTTTCAGAAGAGTCATTTGACGCCTTCAACTCTGCCGATGCGTATATCCAAGCTTCTCGAGATGGGCTTAATAGAGCCATAAAACAACATTTAAAAGATGTGCAGGTAAGTTTGTTTTGTCTAACTATGATAACCATATACCAGTAGCCCCCGAGACTTAAAGTAGTTGAAACAACTGATTTAAGGATCAATGTACAACCAGGTGCTTACGGAGAAGAACACCATGTTAACTCAGGAACTAGAAAAGTGTCAGTGCCAGCTGTCTGTTGCCAATGCCGAACTAGAGAAGCCCAAGAAGGCATCCCCCGGTAATGTTTCCCTCCATCGAGAAATCATAATTGTATACTAATAATGCTAATCTGGTTGCTTATCGTTGTATCGGATCGTTAGACCAACTGCGGGAGCAGTTGGATGCCGCTCGAGGCGAAGAACACGGAGCCAAAAAACTGCTAGCAGCGGGCGAGCGTGTGTTAACAGAAGTCGTTCAGGAGAAAAAGAAGCTCCAGGATTCGAACACCAAACTGGGCGAAGAACTGAAAGACGTGCAAGCTCAGCTAGCTGACTCCGTGAAGGACAACAAAAAACTGTGAGGCGGCATATTCAGTATGTGACTGCATTTATATTATAATAGTTTGGAAGTAACAGTAGCTGATATAGCAGTGATTGCAGGTATATTGATAGGCCGTCCTGAAGAGGTGGTGTCCGGATCATTAAGTGATCTTCTGCAAGAGCTGTCGCAGTTGCACGAGCGAGCTCGGCTGGCAATGAGGAGTGTAGCCAAGGCCTTATGGCCATCCGACTCCCCTCCAGGGAGTATGGAGAAGCTTGTAGAGCTGTTCAAGGGAGCGCGGCAGCGTATCCGGCTGTGGAAGATATCGTCCTGCTGGGAGGGTGCGCGAGAATCCTGGGCCATGATAAAAACACGATATACCAAGCTGGATCCGAATCACATGGCCCGGGTCGGACCGGTAGGGTCAAATGGGGAAGAAATTCCCGTTAGTTTAGTATATGGCCAAGTAGAGGTGGCTCCTAGATACTCCCAACAGGATTGTAAATTAGACCGCCTGTTGGACGGTATAGAGGAAGTTTTTGAGTCCTAGGTGACTATGTACTTTTCTTCTAACTGGATAATAAAAACAATTGTCATGGCCGACCTTTTCGCTTCGACCTCTGGACCCGAAGGTGCGGAGTGTTTCCGAATACCCTTACGGCAGAATATACCGGGGTATGCATGGGAACCAGGCGTAGGGGTCATAGTTGCTTGAACAGACAATGTGTATCCGACTAGTTATGTTATATTCCATTATGTAAGAAACATCTACCAGAGAGAATAGTTCCATTAAGGGTTCCTTTCCCTGGGTGTGCATGCATTTAATGTGCATGTCCGAACTGTGCTTGAAAAAACCTAGAGTAAGTAACTTCTGGGGTTTCACAATGAAGTGAATGCGAAAACATCTTTAATTCACCGACCGAATATTCCCTTAAGAACGCTAGCTTTCAACTTCACCCAGTCTGAGGTACACATCCGGATGACCCGGCAGTAACAATCGCAGAGGTGCTCCCTTTATGCCCTAGCCGAACTAACGGGAACGTAGGGTATAAGCACAGGAGCCAGGCAACCCACCTTAGCCAAAACTTAAGTCATATCGATGCATATAGTGGCGAAGAAAATGTACATATGGAAAAACGCATATGTGGTGAGCTTGATGCTCAAAGAATAATAGCAAGCTTCTGTACGAGAAGCCCCCAGGTATAATGAACGTACATATGCAGAGGTGTACGCATCAGGTAAGGACGGTCTAGCCGTACTGAAACCGTAAGGCTAAGGAACAAAACAAAAGAAAAATATAAAAACGAAAAGAGAGAAAAAATAACGTTAATAACAGAAGGGAGAAGACGAACACAGTAGTTCGGCGCTAGGCATAAAATCGTCGTAGTCTGGCTGCATTCCAGGGGTTCGGCTCCAGGTGATTGTCTGACGCATCACGCAGGCGGTACGCTCCTCTGGTGAGAACCTCGTCAATGATGAAGGGACCCTCCCACTTGGGCTTGAGCTTATCCTTTTTCTTCTCCGGCAGGCGTAGAACGAGTTCACCAACGTTATAAGTCTTGGCCCGCACTTCTCTGCTTTGATACCTGCGAGCCTGCTGCTGATAAAATGCGGAACGGGCTTTTGCGACGTCGTGATCCTCCTCCAAGACATCTAGGCTGTCCTACCGATCAAGCTCGGCTTCTCTCTCTTCGTACATGTGCACTCGAGGTGAGTCATGAATAATTCGCAGGGTAACACTGCTTCTACACCGTACACCGTGAAGAAAGGTGTATATCCAGTGGTGCGGTTGGGCGTGGTCCGCAGCCCCCAGAGTACGGAGTCAAGTTCCTCCACCCAGTGCTTATCTGATTCTGTCAAAGACTGCACTAGTCTAGGTTTGATGCCGCCCATAATAAGACCATTCGCCCGTTCGACTTGACTGTTTGTCTGTGAGTGGTAGACCGAGGCGTAATCGAGTTTAATACCGAGATTAGCACACCAAGTTTTCACTTCATTAACTGTGAAATTAGAGCCATCATCAGTTATTATGTTGTCTGGGACACCATAACGGTGTACCACGCCGGATATGAAATCTATTACCGGCCCCGCTTCGGCCGTTTTGACTGGTTTGGCCTCTATCCACTTAGTGAATTTATCTACCATGACCAGCAGGTACTTTCTCTTATGGCTTCCTCCTTTAAGGGGTCCGGCCATATCTAGTCCCCAGACCGCAAAAGGTCAAGTGATGGGAATTGTTTGTAAGGACGTGGGGGCATATGGCTTTGATTGGCGAAGAGTTGGCATCTGACGCAACGTTGGACAAGGTCCTGTGCATATGCTTGGGCCGTCGGCCAATAAAACCCTGTACGGAAGGCCTTGCTAACAAGGGCCCGAGCTGCGGCATGGTGACCGCCAAGCCCGACATGAATCTCGGCCAAGAGCTTCCACCCCTCTTCCTCAGAGATACATCTTTGAAGAACTCCGGTAGCGCTTTTCTTATAGAGTTCTCCGTCATGAACCTTGTAGGCCTTCGAACGCCGGACAATGCAGCGGGCCTCATTATGGTCCTCGGGAAGCTCCTTCCTGTTAAGGTAGGCCAGGAAGGGTTCGGTCCATGGCGCAATGACTGCCATGATGAGATGCGCCGATGGTGTTATTTCGGTGGCTGAGCCTCTGATGATGTTGGTGTTTTCGGCATCTGGGGTTATGTTTGGATCTGGACTAGTGTTGCCGTTTTCCCCCTGCCACACCACAGATGGCTTAAAAAGCCTTTCCAGAAATATATTAGGTGGGACAGGGTCACGCTTGGCGCCGATACGAGCAAGAACATCCGCCGCTTGATTACATTCTCGAGCCACATGATGGAACTTGAGCCCTTCGAACCGGGCCGACATTTTTATGACTGCGTTACGATAAGCTGCCATCTTCAGATCTTTGGCGTCGAAGTCTCCATTTATTTGAGATATTGCAAGGTTTGAGTCCCTGCGCACCTCTAGGCGTTGTATGCCCATGGAGACAGCCATCCGGAGACCATGTAATAAGGCCTCATATTCGGCTGCGTTATTGGAGTCTGTGTATAGTATTTGGAGTACGTACTGAACGACGTCTCCAGTAGGCGACGTTAAAACGACGCCCGCTCCTAGTCCTGCTAGCATTTTGGAGCCATCGAAATACATAACCCAATTGGAATATGTGCCGTACTCTTTAGGGAGTTCGGCCTCTGTCCATTCGGCGATGAAGTCAGCCAGTACTTGGGATTTAATAGCTCGTCATGGTTTGTATGTAATGTCGAATGGGAGGAGCTCAATGGCCCATTTGGCAATCTGGCTCGTGGCATCGCGGTTATTTATGATGTCATTGAGTGGTACTTCGGAAGCTACCGCAATCGAACACTCCTCGAAGTAGTGACGGAGCTTTCGAGATGCCATGAAGACCACGTATGCTATCTATTGATAATGGGGGTACCAGGATTTTCATGGTGTAAGGATAGTGGATACGTAGTATACCGGCTTATGAAGCGGGAATTTATGTCCATCCTGTTCTGTTCAACGACGAGTACGGCGCTCACCACTTGATGTGTTGCCGATATGTATAATAACATCGGTTCGCCGGCGTTTGGTGCGGCCAGGATTGGATTGCTCGCAAGAAGGGTTTTTATTTCCTCCAGTCCGGCTGTTGCCGCGTCCGTCCACTCGAAGTGATCGGTTTGCCGTAAAAGGCGATAGAGTGGTATTGCCTTTTCTCCCAATCTGGAGATGAAGCAGCTTAGAGATGCCATGCAGCCCGCGAGTTTTTGAACTTGTTTAAGGTCTGTTGGCGTAGCCAATTGCGATAAAGCTCGAATTTTCGTTGGATTTGCTTCAATTCCTCTATTGGAAATGATGAAGCCTAGCAGTTTTCCGGCGGGGACACCGAAAACGCACTTTTCCGGATTGAGCTTGATGTCATACTCACGGAGGTTATTGAATGTGAGACATAAATCGTCTATTAATGTTTCGGCGCGCCTGGTTTTGATGACGACATCGTCCATGTAAGCTTCAACTGTCTTGCCGATCTGCTTCTCTAGGCATGTTTGAATCATGCGTTTGTATGTGGCGCCGGCATTCTTGAGCCCGAAGGGCATGGTGTTGAAGCAAAATGGCCCATATGGGGTAATGAATGTTGTTGCAGCTTGATCGGACTCCTTCATTTTGATTTGATGGTATCCGGAATATGCATCCAGGAAACACAGTGAGTCGTGTCCTGCGGTAGTATCAATGATTTGATCAATGCGGGGGAGGGGGAAGGGATCCTTAGGCAAGCCTTATTGAGGTCATTAAAATCGACGCACAACCGCCAGGATTTGTCCTTCTTTGGTACCATCACCAGGTTTGCCAGCCAGTCCGGGTGTTTTATTTCTATGATGAATCCGGCCTCGATTAACTTGGCTAGCTCCTCCCCCATAGCTTGACGTTTGGGTCCGAAAAAGCGCTGCAGTGTTTGCTTGACCGGTTTATATCCTTTTAATATATTGAGGCTGTGTTTGGCCAGCTCGCGTGGGATTCCTGGCATATCAGAAGGGTGCCAGGCGAATATATCCCAATTTTCGCGCAGAAACTCTCGTAGCGCGGCGTCAACCGTTGGATCAAATTGTGCTCCGATGGATGATGTCTTCTTGGGGTCCGTTGGATGGACTTGGAATTTGACTATTTCTTCTGCTGGTTTGAAGGAGGTGGATTTGGGTCATTTATCTAGGCCGACATCATCCCTGTCCACCATGGAGCGCAGCGCGGCTAGTTCTTCGGCCGCGAGGGCTTCAGATAACGCCTCGAGGGCCAAGGATGCGGTCTTATTCTTGGTGCGGAGTGCTATGTCCGGATCACTAGCTAGAGTGATTATACCTTTGGGCCCAGGCATATTAAGCTTCATGTATCCGTAATGGGGTACCGCTTGGAAGCGCATAAATGCATCTCGCCCTAAGAGGGCGTGATACCTGCTGTAGAAAGGGGCCACTTGGAAGGTTATTTCTTTGGACCGATAATTCTCCGGTGTGCCGAATACCACGTCGAGTGTTATTTTTCCCGCACACCGCACCTCCCGACTGGGGATAATTCCTCGGAAGGTCGTGCTACTTTGCTCAATGCGGCTCCTGTCTATTTCCATTTTGCGGAGTGTATCTTCGTAGATGAGGTTTAGTCCGCTACCGCCGTTCATAAGGACCTTGGTTAGCCGAAAGCCATCCACAATTGGACTGAGGACCAAGGTGACTAGTGCTCGGACTGTCCTGTATTTTGGTTCGTCGCTGGCATTAAAAGTTATATAGCTGTGTCGTTCCAAGGGTTTATTGCTTCTATTTGACAGACTTCAGCGAGTCCGCGTAGTGCTCTCTTGCGCCTATTGTTGGAGGCGAATGTCTCGAAGACCGTCAATACTTTGGAGTCGTTGTCCTCTGGGGGGTGTTGTTCTGGGTTATTCTTGGTGAGGATATCCTCGCCGCTCTTTGCCACTTGCCGGAGTATCCAACATGCTCTAAGGCTATGTGTTGGTATGTTATCCAGTGTTGCATGTATTTTGCATGGCCCGTCGAGCCATCCTTCCAGAACGGTTCCACGCCCCATACTAGACTTGTATTTCTTTACTATTGAACCGGGCGTGTTGCAAGGGTGCGCCCTTTTCGCCTGAATGAAGGGTTGAGTGGGGACCGATGATTCCCAATGAGCTGCTTGAGTTTTCCAGGCGCTTTGCATTGCACTGTACTTCTGTATGATGGTTGCCAAGTCAGCGAAGTGTAGGATGCGACGGTGGTTAATTGCGTTGAGGATTCCTTCGTCCCTGCAATTGTTGCAGAACACTGAGATCGCTTTCTCGTCACGGCAATCTTTAATCTTGTTTTTGACAAGAAGGAATCTAGCCCAGAAGTGGTGGGCTGTTTCCTCAGACTGCTATTTTATGCTCGTGAGAGCGCTTGTATTCAGGTGGGTGGGTGGATTTGAATCTGAACCCTGCCCCAGTTTTGGATCCGGAGTTTGAAGGTCTTCCGAACTTAACAGATCGGGCTCCGGGGTGTCTGCTGATTTCTTAGGCCCGTCATCCGATTCTACGTTTGGAGGGCAGGATGCTTCACCTCGCGGGTAGGTGTCCGGCTCTTCGAGACCGAAGATCCGGACATAGTCCGTCCTTAATATGGAGGAAGAGTTATCAACACGTTCCTTGACTACCGCTATCTGGTGGGTGACCGGCGGAGATTTGATTTCTCTCTGATCGGGTTTAAGCCCAATCCAATCGTAGTCTGTAGCGACCCCAAGGGCGGCGATGCGATCTAGGAGCTCGTTTAAAGACGAAAGCTCCGCTGGATCCATCTACTTGGAGTATTCGGAGTCGATACGAAAGGGGTTTTCGATGACCCGAGAGGCCATCGTCGGCTTAATGGCCGAACGGGCGGTCATGGTAAAGCCGCCCAGCCGGAGGGTTTGGCCTGGAGCCAGCGTTCCTCCGGTGGTAATATTATCCTTGAAAACAAGGCGATACATCGATCTTGTTGTCGACGGCACAGTGGAACTCTCAATGAAAGCACCAATGTCGGTGTCAAAACCGGCGGATCTCGGGCAGGGGTCCCGAACTGTGCGTCTAAGGACGATGGTAATAGGAGACAAGGGACACGGTGTTTACCCAGGTTCGGGCCCTCTCTATGGAGGTAATACCCTACGCCCGTCTTGATTGATTTTTATGAGTATGAGTATTACAAGAGTTGATCTACCTCGAGATCGTAATGGCTAAACCCTAGAGGTCTAGCTTGTATGGCTATGATAATGAGTGTCCTATCCGGACTAACTCCTCCGGTTTATATAGACAACGGGAAGATCTAGGGTTACACAAGGTCGGTTACAAAGAAGGAAATCTATGTATCCGATCACCAAGATTGCCTTCCACGCCAAGGAGAGTCCTATCCAGACACGAGTACAGTCTTCGGTCTTCGTATCTTCACAGCCCATCAGTCCGGCCCATGGCTAACAGGCCGGACGCCCGAGGCCCCTTAATCCAGGACTCCCTCACCCGTCGGTCCGGATGCGCACGTGGGAATCGGAGGAGCGTGCCGCCCATCGCGAGAGGTAGCGGGCAAGGGAGAGGAACGCAACGGAGAAATCTGTGTGCCGCCTTCGCATGTTTCCGGCGGAGCTCTACGAGGACGAGCGGCTCCTCGCTTGGGTCTCGCTGGTTGCTTACGGTGGCAGAGATGAACGCTCGACGACTCTGCCAAAAAATGCCAAGGCGCTCCGGCTTGCCATTGAGCAGTCCAAGCACAAGGCGACGGAGCCGGCTGGGCTGGCGAAGTTCGAGCGACAGCAGGACAGAGTCGTCCGGCGGTTCAAAGGGCTCATATCCTCTTCGACTCTTCCGATGACGACGACAGCGATGACCATGGCGCCTCGTTCGACGACTCGGGCGATCCTCCACCAGCCGCCAACACTTACAGCTGCGTCGGCGACCGGTAGGAGAAAGGGTCGGCAAGGAAGTGGTGAAGATCTGCCTTCTCCGCTGTAATTTCAAGTTTTTAGATGTAGTTTAAACTTGCCCGTTGTATTATGTGCATTGTGTGAACTTTGGCGATCTTTTGAAGATCCAATCGTGATGTTTCGATGAACCGATTATGCATTTATAGGTTTGTTTTTATGTTCGCTCATGATCTACATAGTTTTATCGATTTTGCATGGTTTAGCACGGATATAGGGGATCGGATATGAGATATGTGGATGTGGACGACGCAATTTGAGAAGTGACCACTTAGTGCCCGTGGACACGTCCACGAGCGTTTGAGGGGCCGGATTTACCATGTCCGACCGTAGATGACCTAAGGAAAACTCCAACTGGTAGAACAAACGACGGGATTGGGTCAGGCCAAAGGACGGCGTCCATGCGTGCCCGTGTTTGAGTCCGCAGTGCGCCTAACTGGTTGACCCATTTGGTCCACCTGGCCGGCCGGCGGCCAAATGTGCACAATCTTGCATGCATATATCTAAAAAAACAACATTGCACATAGTTTTATTATAACCAAATCACATAGTATGACAATAATAAATAGTTTACAACCAAATAAAAATCTTGAACACTGTTAATGCTGAAATAGATTGTGTTAAAGAGAATGTTAATGTTAAGTTTGATGATGTATCTCATGAATTTAATTTCTCTATGCTCACTAGACAACCTCATGAGAAAGATTTACCTAATAAAGATGATATTATTGGCCTTACTTCTATTATCGTGCCTCTTACTGATCAGTTAGAGCAATATTTGTTAGATCATGAAAATGATATGTATATGAACAAAAGAAATGAAATAGATGAAATATTCGTTAGGCAAGCACCTATCCGTAAGCATAATTTGCCTATTGAAATTTTGAGAGATCCTCCTCCTCCTAAGGGTGGTCATAGTTCGAACTAAAGAAACTCCCAGATACATCCAGATATGCTTATCTAGATGGAAATAAAATATATCTTGTTATTATTAATGCTAACCTTTCTATGCATTGATATGTCTCTAATGTATGTGTAATTTTTTTGTTGCTTCATGTGATGGTTTTCGTAGTAATTTCAAAAAATTTCCTACGCTCACTCAAGATCATGGTGATGCATAGCAACGAGAGGGGAGAGTATGATCTACGTACCTTGTAGATCGACAACGGAAGCGTTTGGTTGATGTAGTCGTACGTCTCCACGGCCCGACCAATCAAGCACCGAAACTACGGCACCTCCGAGTTCTAGCACACGTTCAGCTCGATGACGATCCCCGGACTCCGATCCAGCAAATTGTCGGGGAAGAGTTCCGTCAGCACGACGGCGTGGTGACGATCTTGATGTACTACTGCAGCAGGGCTTCGCCTAAGCACCGCTACAATATTATCGAGGACTATGGTGGAAGGGGGCACCGCACACGGCTAAGAATATGATCACGTGGATCAACTTGTGTCTCTCTGGGGTGCCACTGCCTCCGTATATAAAGGCTCAAGAGGGGGAGGCCGGCCAGCCATCATAGGGCGCGCCAGGAGGAGTCCTACTCCCGACTTCTCCCCCAATCCTAGTTGGAATAGGATTCGCGAGGTGGGAAAAGAGAGAGAGAGAGAAGGAGAGGGACGCCGGCCCCCTCTCTCCTTGTCCTATTCGTACTAGGGGGGAGGGGCGCGCGGCCCAGCCCTGGCTGCCTCTCCTCTTCTTCCACTAAGGCCCATTAAGGCCCATATAGCTCCCGGGGGGTTCCGGTAACCTCCCGGTACTCCGGTAAAATCCCGATTTCACCCGGAACACTTCCGATATCCAAACATAGGCTTCCAATATATCAATCTTTATGTCTCGACCATTTCGAGACTCCTTGTCATGTCCGTGATCACATCCGGGACTCCGGTACATCAAAATGCATAAACTCATAATATAACTATCATCGTAACCTTAAGCGTGCGGACCCTACGGGTTCGAGAACAATGTAGACATGACCGAGACACGTCTCCGATCAATAACCAATAGCGGGACCTGGATGCCCATATTGTCTCCTACACATTCTACGAAGATCTTTATCAGTCAGACCGCATAACAACATACGTTGTTCCCTTTGTCATCGGTATGTTACTTGCCCGAGATTCGATCGTCGGTATCCTATACCTAGTTCAATCTCGTTACCGGCAAGTCTCTTTACTCGTTCTGTAATACATCATCCCGCAACTAACTCATTAGTTGCAATGCTTGCAAGGCTTAAGTGATGTGCATTACCGAGAGGGCCCAGAGATACCTCTCCGACAATCGGAGTGACAAATCCTAATCTCGAAATACGCCAACCCAACATGTACCTTTTGAGACACCTGTAGAGCTCCTTTATAATCACCCAGTTACGTTGTGACGTTTGGTAGCACACAAAGTGTTCCTCTGGCAAACGGGAGTTGCATAATCTCATAGTCATAGGAACATGTATAAGTCATGAAGAAAGCAATAGCAACAAACTAAACAATCGGGTGTTAAGCTAATGGAATGGGTCATGTCAATCAGATCATTCAACTAATGATGTGATCCTGTTAATCAAATGACAACTCTTTGTCCATGGTTAGGAAACATAACCATCTTTAATTAACAAGCTAGTCTAGTAGAGGCATACTAGTGACACTCTGTTTGTCTATGTATTCACACATGTATTATGTTTCCGGTTAATACAATTCTATCATGAATAATAAACTTTTATCATGATATAAGGAAATAAATAATAACTTTATTATTGCCTCTAGGGCATATTTCCTTCAGTCTCCCACTTGCACTAGAGTCAATAATCTAGATTACACAGTAATGATTCTAACACCCATGGAGCCTTGGTGCTGATCATGTTTTGCTCGTGGAAGAGGCTTAGTCAACGGGTCTGCAACATTCAGATCCGTATGTATCTTGCAAATCTCTATGTCTCCCACATGGACTAGATCCCTGATGGAATTGAAGCGTCTCTTGATGTGCTTGGTTCTCTTGTGAAATCTGGATTCCTTTGCCAAGGCAATTGCACCAGTATTGTCACAAAAGATTTTCATTGGACCCGATGCACTAGGTACGACACCTAGATCGGATATGAACTCCTTCATCCAGACTCCTTCATTTGCTGCTTCCGAAGCAACTATGTATTCCGCTTCACATGTAGATCCCGCCATGACGCTTTGTTTAGAACTGCACCAACTTACAGCTCCACCGTTTAATGTAAACACGTATCCGGTTTGCGATTTAGAATCGTCCGGATCAATGTCAAAGCTTGCATCAACGTAACCGTTCACGATGAGCTCTTTGTCACCTCCATATACGAGAAACATATCCTTAGTCCTTTTCAGGTACTTCAGGATGTTTTTGACCGCTGTCCAGTGATCCACTCCTGGATTACTTTGGTACCTCCCTGCTAGACTTATAGCAAGGCACACATCAGGTCTGGTACATAGCATTGCATACATGATAGAGCCTATGGCTGAAGCATAGGGAACATCTTTCATCTTCTCTCTATCTTCTGCAGTGGTCGGGCATTGAGTCTTACTCAACTTCACACCTTGTAACACAGGCAAGAACCCTTTCTTTGCTTGATCCATTTTGAACTTCTTCAAAATCTTGTCAAGGTATGTGCTTTGTGAAAGTCCAATTAAATGTCTCGATCTATCTCTATAGATCTTTATGCCTAATATGTAAGCAGCTTCACCGAGGTCTTTCATTGAAAAACTCTTATTCAAGTATCCTTTTATGCTATCCAGAAATTCTATATCATTTCCAATCAGTAATATGTCATCCACATATAATATCAGAAATGCTACAGAGCTCCCACTCACTTTCTTGTAAATACAGGCTTCTCCAAAAGTCTGTATAAAACCAAATGCTTTGATCACACTATCAAAGCGTTTATTCCAACTCCGAGAGGCTTGCACCAGTCCATAAATGGATCGCTGGAGCTTGCACACTTTGTTAGCTCCTTTTGGATCGACAAAACCTTCCAGTTGTATCATATACAACTCTTCTTCCAGAAATCCATTCAGGAATGCAGTTTTGACATCAATCTGCCAAATTTCATAATCATAAAATGCGGCAATTGCTAACATGATTCGGATAGACTTAAGCATCGCTACGGGTGAGAAGGTCTCATCGTAGTCAATCCCTTGAACTTGCCGAAACCCTTTTGCGACAAGTTGAGCTTTGTAGACAGTAATATTACCGTCGGCGTCAGTCTTCTTCTTGAAGATCCATTTATTCTCAATTGCTTGCCGATCATTGGGCAAGTCAACCAAAGTCCACACTTTGTTCTCATACATGGATCCCATCTCAGATTTCATGGCTTCAAGCCATTTTGCGGAATCTGGGCTCACCATCCCTTCTTCATAGTTCGTAGGTTCATCATGATCTAATAGCATGACTTCCAGAACAGGATTACCGTACCACTCTGGTGCGGATCTTACTCTGGTTGATCTACGAGGTTCAGTAGTATCTTGTTCTGAAGTTTCATGATCATTATCATTAGCTTCCTCACTAATTGGTGTAGGTGTCACAGAAACAGTTTTCTGTGATGCACTACTTTCCAATAAGGAAGCAGGTACAGTTACCTCGTCAAGTTCTACTTTCCTCCCACTCACTTCTTTCGAGAGGAACTCCTTCTCTAGAAAGTTTCCGAACTTAGCAATAAAAGTCTTGCCTTCGGATCTGTGATAGAAAGTGTATCCAATAGTCTCCTTTGGATATCCTATGAAGACACATTTCTCTGATTTGGGTTCGAGCTTATCAGGTTGAAGCTTTTTCACATAAGCATCGCAGCCCCAAACTTTCAGAAACGACAACTTTGGTTTCTTGCCAAACCATAGTTCATAAGGCGTCGTCTCAACGGATTTTGATGGTGCCCTATTTAACGTGAATGCGGCCGTCTCCAAAGCATAACCCCAAAACGATAGCGGTAAATCAGTAAGAGACATCATAGATCACACCATATCTAGTAAAGTACGATTACGACGTTCGGACACACCATTACGTTGTGGTGTTCCGGGTGGCGTGAGTTGCGAAACTATTCCGCATTGTTTCAAATGTACACCAAACTCGTAACTCAAATATTCTCCTCCACGATCAGATCGTAGAAACTTTATTTTCTTGTTACGATGATTTTCAACTTCACTCTGAAATTCTTTGAACTTTTCAAATGTTTCAAACTTATGTTTCATTAAGTAGATATACCCATATCTGCTTAAGTCATCTGTGAAGGTGAGAAAATAACGATATCCGCCACGAGCCTCAATATTCATCGGACCACATACATCTGTATGTATGATTTCCAACAAATCTGTTGCTCTCTCCATAGTACCGGAGAACGGCGTTTTAGTCATCTTGCCCATGAGGCACGGTTCGCAAGTACCAAGTGATTCATAATCAAGTGGTTCCAAAAGTCCATCAGTATGGAGTTTCTTCATGCGCTTTACACCGATATGACCTAAACGGCAGTGCCACAAATAAGTTGCACTATCATTATCAACTCTGCATCTTTTGGTTTCAACATTATGAATATGTGTGTTACTACTATCGAGATTCAATAAGAATAGACCACTCTTCAAGGGTGCATGACCATAAAAGATATTACGCATATAAATAGAACAACCATTATTCTCTGATTTAAATGAATAACCGTCTCGCATCAAACAAGATCCAGATATAATGTTCATGCTTAACGCTGGCACCAAATAACAATTATTTAGGTCTAATATTAATCCCGAAGGTAGATGTAGAGGTAGCGTGCCGACCGCGATCACATCGACTTTGGAACCGTTTCCCACGCGCATCGTCACCTCGTCCTTAGCCAATCTTCGCTTAATCCGTAGTCCCTGTTTCGAGTTGCAAATATTAGCAACAGAACCAGTATCAAATACCCAGGTGCTACTGCGAGCATTAGTAAGGTACACATCAATAACATGTATATCACATATACCTTTGTTCACCTTGCCATCCTTCTTATCCGCCAAATACTTGGGGCAGTTCCGCTTCCAGTGACCAGACTGCTTGCAGTAGAAGCACTCAGTTTCAGGCTTAGGTCCAGACTTGGGTTTCTTCTCTTGAGCAGCAACTTGTTTGCTGTTCTTCTTGAAGTTCCCCTTCTTCTTCCCTTTGCCCTTTTTCTTGAAACTAGTGGTCTTGTTGACCATCAACACTTGATGCTCCTTTTTGATTTCTACCTCCGCAGCTTTCAGCATTGCGAAGAGCTCGGGAATAGTCTTATTCATCCCTTGCATATTATAGTTCATCACGAAGCTCTAGCTTGGTGGCAGTGATTGGAGAATTCTGTCAATGACACAATCATCTGGAAGATTAACTCCCATCTGAATCAAGTGATTATTATACCCAGACATTTTGAGTATATGCTCACTGACAGAACTGTTCTCCTCCATCTTGCAGCTATAGAACTTATTGGAGACTTCATATCTCTCAATCCGGGCATTTTCTTGAAATATTAACTTCAACTCCTGGAACATCTCATATGCTCCATGACGTTCAAAACGTCGTTGAAGTCCCGGTTCTAAGCCGTAAAGCATGGCACACTGAACTATCGAGTAGTCATCAGCTTTGCTCTGCCAGATGTTCACAACATCTGGCATTGCTCTAGCAGCAGGCCTGGCACCCAGCGGTGCTTCCAGGACGTAATTCTTCTATGCAGCAATGAGGATAATCCTCAAGTTACGGACCCAGTCCGTGTAATTGCTACCATCATCTTTCAACTTTGCTTTCTCAAGGAACGCATTAAAATTCAACGGAACAACAGCACGGGCCATTTATCTACAATCATACATAAACAAGCAAGATACTATCAGGTACTAAGTTCATGATAAATTTAGGTTCAATTAATCATATTACTTAAAGAACTCCCACTTAGATAGACATCCCTCTAATCCTCTAAGTGATTACGTGATCCAAATCAACTAAACCATGTCCGATCATCACGTGAGATGGAGTAGTTTCATTGGTGAACATCACTATGTTGATCATATCTACTATATGATTCACGCTCGACCTTTCGGTCTCCGTGTTCCAAGGCCATATCTGTATATGCTTGGCTCGTCAAGTATAACCTGAGTATTCCGCGTGTGCAACTGTTTTGCACCCGTTCTATTTGAACGTAGAGCCTATCACACCGGATCATCACGTGGTGTCTCAGCACGAAGAACTTTCGCAACGGTGCATACTCAGGGAGAACACTTCTTGATAATTTAGTGAGAGATCATCTTATAATGCTACCGTCAATCAAAGCAAGATAAGATGCATAAAAGATAAACATCACATGCAATCAAAATATGTGACATGATATGGCCATCATAGTCTTGCGCCTTTGATCTCCATCTCCAAAGTACTATCATGATCTCTATCGTCACCGGCATGACACCATGATCTCCATCATCTTGATCTATATCAATGTGTCGTCACATGGTCGTCTCGCCAACTATTGCTCTTGCAACTATTGCTATCGTATAGCGATAAAGTAAAGCAATTATTTGGCGCTTGCATCTTATGCAATAAAGAGACAACCATAAGTCTTTTGCCAGTTGCCGATAACTTCAATAAAACATGATCATCTCATACAAAAACTTATATCTCATCATGTTTTGACCATATCACATCACAACATGCCCTGCAAAAACAAGTTAGACGTCCTCTACTTTGTTGTTGCAAGTTTTACGTGGCTGCTACGGGCTTAAGCAAGAACCAATCTTACCTACGCATCAAAACCACAACGATAGTTTGTCAAGTTGGTGTTGTTTTAACCTTCGCAAGGACCGGGCGTAGCCACACTCAGTTCAACTAAAGTTGGAGAAACTGTCACCCGCAAGCCACCTATGTGCAAAGCACGTCGGGAGAACCGGTCTCACATAAGCGTACGCGTAATGTCGGTCCGGGCCGCTTCATCCAACAATACCGCGGAACCAAAGTATGACATGCTGGTAAGCAGTATGACTTATATCGCCCACAACTCACTTGTGTTCTACTCGTGCATATAACATCAACATATAAAACCTAGGCTCGGATGCCACTGATGGTTTTCGTAGTAATTTCAAAAAAATTCCTACGCTCACGCAAGATCATGGTGATGCATAGCAACGAGAGGGGAGAGTATGATCTGCGTACCTTGTAGATCGACAACGGAAGCGTTTGGTTGATGTAGTCGTACGTCTCCACGGCCCGACCGATCAAGCACCGAAACTACGGCACCTCCGAGTTCTAGCACACGTTCAGCTCGATGACGATCCCCGGACTCCGATCCAGCAAAATGTTGGGGAAGAGTTCCGTCAGCACGACGGCGTGGTGACGATCTTGATGTACTACTGCAGCAGGGCTTCGCCTAAGCACCGCTACAATATTATCGAGGACTATGGTGGAAGGGGGCACCACACACGGCTAAGAATATGATCACGTGGATCAACTTGTGTCTCTCTGGGGTGCCCGTGCCTCCGTATATAAAGGCTCAAGAGGGGGAGGCCGGCCGGCCATCATAGGGCGCGCCAGGAGGAGTCCTACTCCCGACTTCTCCCCCAATCCTAGTTGGAATAGGATTCGCGAGGTGGGAAAAGAGAGAGAGAGAAGGAGGGGGGCGCCGGCCCCTATCTCCTTGTCCTATTCGGACTAGGGGGGAGGGGCGCGCGGCCCAGCCCTAGCTGCCTCTCCTCTTCTTCCACTAAGGCCCATTAAGGCCCATATAGCTCCCGGGGGGTTCCGGTAACCTCCCGGTACTCCGGTAAAATCCTGATTTCACCCGGAACACTTCCGATATCCAAACATAGGCTTCCAATATATCAATATTTATGTCTCGACCATTTCGAGACTCCTCGTCATGTCCGTGATCACATCCGGGACTCCGGTACATCAAAATGCATAAACTCATAATATAACTATCATCGTAACCTTAAGCGTGCGGACCCTACGGGTTCGAGAACAATGTAGACATGACCGAGACACGTCTCCGGTCAATAACCAATAGCGGGACCTGGATGCCCATATTGGCTCCTACACATTCTACGAAGATCTTTATCGGTCAGACCGCATAACAACATACGTTGTTCCCTTTGTCATCGGTATGTTACTTGCCCGAGATTCGATCGTCGGTATCCTATACCTAGTTCAATCTCGTTACCGGCAAGTCTCTTTACTCGTTCTGTAATACATCATCCCGCAACTAACTCATTAGTTGCAATGCTTGCAAGGCTTAAGTGATGTGCATTACCGAGAGGGCCCAGAGATACCTCTCCGACAATCGGAGTGACAAATCCTAATCTCGAAATACGCCAACCCAACATGTACCTTTTGAGACACCTGTAGAGCTCCTTTATAATCACCCAGTTACGTTGTGACGTTTGGTAGCACACAAAGTGTTCCTCTGGCAAACGGGAGTAGCATAATCTCATAGTCATAGTAACATGTATAAGTCATGAAGAAAGCAATAGCAACATACTAAACGATCGGGTGTTAAGCTAATGGAATGGGTCATGTCAATCAGATCATTCAACTAATGATGTGATCCTGTTAATCAAATGACAACTCTTTGTCCATGGTTAGGAAACATAACCATCTTTAATTAACAAGCTAGTCTAGTAGAGGCATACTAGTGACACTCTGTTTGTCTATGTATTCACACATGTTTTATGTTTCCGGTTAATACAATTCTAGCATGAATAATAAACTTTTATCATGATATAAGGAAATAAATAATAACTTTATTATTGCCTCTAGGGCATATTTCCTTCATCATGCTATTATATTATCAATCTTACATAATTTATATGCAATTTTTTGTCATTCTTGGGAACTAACCTATTAACTCAGTGCCTAATGCCAGTTGTTATTTTATGCTTGTTTTTGGTTTTACAGAAAATTTATACCAAACGGAGTCCAAACACGACGAAACTTTTTGATGATTTTTTTCTGGACATAAGAGACCCTAGAAGCTTCGGGGGAGGACCAGAAGACCTATGAGGAGACGACAAGGCAACACAACGCACCTTGGGGGTAGGCACGCCCTGATGCCTTGTGGGCCCCTCGTGGCTCCATTTGACCCAATTCAACGCTATAAATTCTCTAATATTGGAAAACCCCATAGAACCCACCGAAACAATTTTTCTGCCGACGCAAGTCTGCGTTCTTCTGCGATCCCATATGGAGGCCATTTCCGGTACTCTGCCAGAGGGGGCCACGGAGGGCCTCTACATCAACCTTGCTGCACCTTCGATGATGTGTGAGTAGTTTACCACAGACCTACTAGTCCATAATGATTATATAGATCTCTCTCTCCCCCCTCTCTCTTTCTCCGATCTATAATAGAATGTTCTCCTTGGTGTTCTATTTGATGTAATCTTCTTTTGCGGTGCGTTTGTTGAGATCCGATGAATTGTGAGTTTATGATCAAATAATTCATTGAAAGTAACTAAGTCTTTTCTGAACTTTATTATGTGTGATTGTTATAGCTTTGTATTTCTCTCTGATCTACCAGTTTGGTTTGGCCAACTAGACTGATTTATCTTCAATGGGAGAGGTGCTTTATGGTAGGTTCAATATTGCGGTGAACATATTGTATTGTTGCTGCTAAGGGTAAAACGATGAGGTTTAATCATATTGCTTGGTTTTATTATGTCTACATTATATCATCACACTTCATGCATTACTCTATTTATTATGAACTTAATACGTAGTGAGGCAAGCACATCAGCGCTCTCGAAGTGGAGTAATAGTAGTAGATGCAGGCAGGAGTCGGTCTACTTGTCATGGACGTAATTCCTATGTACATGATCATGCCATGAATAATGTCATAACGATGCACTTTTTTATCAATTGCCCAACAGTAATTTGTCTATCTACCATATGCTATGTTTATGAGAGAGATACCTCTAGTGAAAACTATGGCCCCCGGGTCTATTTTATCATATTGCTAAAACCAAAAATACTTTGTTGCAACTTACTATCTTTTATTTTACTTTGAAATTTATCTATCACCTATTACCAGATTTGATCCTTGCAATTAACGAGTGCATGGGGATTGACAACCCTCTTGCCCGCGTTGGGTGCAAGTATTTGTTGTTGTGTGTGTTGGTACTATCAACTAGTGTTTGTGTGGTTCTCCTATTGGTTCGATAACCTTGGTTCTCTACTAAAAGAAATAACATCCGCTACTATATTGCTTCACCCTTCCTCTTCGAGCAAAATCCTAACGCAACTCACAAGTAGCAGAAAGAATTCCTTTTTCCATTGCCGGGGAGACATCATCAAACACTTCCAGGTTCCTTCATACACATTATTATTTACTTGTTCTACTTTTTACTTTCTTTTACTTTCCTTCTCTTTTTCATCTCCCTCCACTTCTCTAAAAAACAAAAATAGAAAAATATTTTATTTTGCTTGCTTGCCTGTTTTGCTACTATGGCTAGTTCTTCACTTGTTACTTGTACCCCTAAAAATGAAGTGCTTAATTTTAAACAAAGAGGGGGAGAAATTTTAAAAGATGCTTGGTATAGGATTTGTGGTGCTCAAAATAGATCAACCCGTAAACAATCCACTACTATTCTTATTCGCAATTTTTATGTGGGTGTTACTATTTGGTATAGATTTGTGCTTGATATTATTACCAGAGGAAAATTTCTAAGTAGTCACCTTATATATGCTTTCAATGCCATGGGAAATTTAGTGGGATCACCACCTATTACTATAAATGAAACAACATTGACTTGAAACATGTTATGCGAAGGTTAGAAATTAATGAAAATAAAATGTCCACTGTTGAACATATTGAAAATCTAGACAAGAAGGTTCATAATCAAGTTACTAAATTTGGCTCAACAGTAGGAACCACATTAAAGATGTTAAAGGAAAAAAGAACCAATAATCACCGAGAGAGTAGAACAAAGTACTGCTAGAATTGATTAATTGGAAGAAATCATTAGTAATTTGGGTTCAGCTTTTTCTTCCATTAGAACTATTGAAAGGACTCCTCCAAACAGAAATCCTAAGCTTATGTGTGTTCCTAAAGATAACGGTGCCACATCTAGTAGGGATAAGAATGATTTAAAAATGATTAGCATGTAGCACAAGATGCAATTCTATCCCAATCACGTGATGAATTCATGATCGAGGCACAATCGCATTTCGAGCGCATAGCAAGGTGGATATCATTACAACATTCCATGTACTGAATAGATGCGATTCTATCCTAATCATGTGATGAATTCATGATCGGGGCACAATCGCATTTCGAGCGCATAGCAAGGTGGATATCATTACAACATACCATGTACTGAATAGATGAGAATACAAGATAAAGGCTTACACTCGCCACAAGCTAAAACATGAATACATGAATTACATCAATACATAGCAATCATCATACAGAAGAGCAGGATCCGACTACGGATGAAATCAAACGAAAAACAAGAACAATATCCACCCTGCTAATCCCAGGCTCCCCGACCCGGAGCCTATCCCTTGATCGAAGAAGAAGCAGAAGAAGAACTCCAAAACAAGCAATCATCGCACTCGCGCCATGATCATCGTATTACCTGTACCTGCAACTGTTGTTGTAGTAATCTGTGACCCACGAGGACTTAGCAATAGCATTACCATGGGTATCAAGACTAGCAAAGCTTAATGGGTATGGAATGGATAAGTGGTGAGGTTGCAGCAAGCGGCTAAGCATTGTATGGTGGCTAACTTACGAGTATAAGAGTAAGATGAGAAACTACGCAATGGTCGCAAACTAGTAATGATCAAGAAGTGATCCTAAACTACTTACGTTCAAACATAACCCCACCGTGTTCTCTTTTTGAACTCACTCGAAAAGAGACGGTCACGGTTACACACGTGGTTGGTGTATTTTAATTCGGATCTGGTGTCAAGTTCTCTACAACCGGATATTAAAAATTCCCATCTGCCACATAACCGCAGGCGCGGATCTCGAAAGTTTAAACCCTGTAGGGGTGTCCCAACTTAGCCCATGACAAGCTCACGATCCGCGGAGACAATCCTCCATCCCAGGGTCCTTCGATCAGACTCGGAATCCCAGTGCACAAGACATTTCGACAATGGTAAAACAAGTCCAGCAAGACCTCCCGACGTGCCGACACCCTGATAGTAGCCGCGCGTTTCTCGTCTTATGCCACGATGGATGAGCTATGGTTACAGCGACCGAAATACCCCAAGTTGCCAAGGGGCGGCTGATACGTCTCCAACGTATCTATAATTTTTGATTGTTCCATGCTATTATATTATCAATCTTGGATGTTTTATATGCATTAATATGCTATTTTCTATGAATTTTGGGACTAACCTATTAACCTAGAGCCCAGTGCCAGTTTCTGTTTTTTCGTTGATTTTGAGTATCGCAGAAAAGGAAAACCAAATGGAGTCCAATTGACCTGAAACTTCACGAAGATCTTTTTTGGACGAGAAGAAGCCCACATAGTACCGGAGCTGGGCCAGAAGAGTCCCGAGGCCACCACGAGGGTGGGGGCGCCCTACCCCCCGGGCACGCCCCCTACCTCGTGGGCCCCTCGTGGCTCCCCTGACCGACTTCTTTCGCCTATATATATCAATATACTCTAAAAATATCGGGGAGCAGAATAGATCGGGAGTTCCGCCGCCAGAAGCCTCCGTAGCCACCGAAAACCAATCTAGACCCATTCCGGCACCCTACCGGAGGGGGGGATCCCTCACCGTTGGCCATCTTCATCATCCCGGTGCTCTCCATGACGAGGAGGGAGTAGTTCACCCTCGGGGCTGAGGGTATGTACCAGTAGCTATGTGTTTGATCTCTCTCTCTCGTGTTCTTGAGGTGATACGATCTTGATGTATCGCGAGCTTTGCTATTATAGTTGGATCTTATGATGTTTATCCCCCTCTACTCTCTTGTAATGGATTGAGTTTTCTCTTTGAAGTTATCTTATCTGATTGAGTCTTTAAGGATTTGAGAACACTTTATGTATGTCTTGCACATGCTTATCTGTGGTGACAATAGGATATCATGTGATCCACTTGATGTACGTTTTGGTGATCAACTTGGGAACACTTGATGTATGTCTTGCACGTGCTTATCTTTGGAGTGACTCTTTGTTGCATGTTGAGGGATAGTTATATGATCCAATTATGTTATTATTGTTGAGAGAACTTGCACTAGTGAAAGTATGAACCATATGCCTTATTTCAACGCATTGCAATACCGTTTGTGCTCACTTTTATCATTAGTTACCTTGCTGTTTTTATATTTCCAGATTACAAAAACCTATATCTACTATCCATATTGCACTTGTATCACCATCTCTTCGCCGAACTAGTGCACCTATACAATTTACCATTGTATTGGGTGTGTTGGGGACACAAGAGACTCTTTGTTATTTGGTTGCAGGGTTGTTTGAGAGAGACCATCTTCATCCTATGCCTCCCACGGATTGATAAACCTTAGGTCATCCACTTGTGGGAAATTTGCTCTGTCCTACAAACCTCTGCACTTGGAGGCCCAACAACGTCTACAAGAAGAAGGTTGTGTAGTAGACATCAGCGGCACCACAAGCTGCTCTAGTTTGGGACCAACACCATCAGCACTGGCCCCCCTGTATTAGGTTGAATAGCGAACCTCGGGTAGCGCTAACTCCCTATGCGTCAAATTTATTATCATGTTTAGCTATTAGGTTGGGCAAATGTTAAAACCAATGTTGTGCCTTGCTGGAAGAGTTCTATTCAAAGCGAACTGTCAAGAGGGGCCCATAAACCCTCATCGTGTTAGGGACGCAAAATCAAGAAACATAACACCGATATGACGGAAACTAGGGCGACAAGAGTGGAACAAAACACCAGGCAAAAGGCGAGCCTTCCACCCTTTACCAAGTATATATGTGCATTAATTAAATAAGAGATATTGTGATATCCCATGATATCCATGTCCTAACATGGAACAAACTGCACCTGCAACTAGCAACGCTATAAAAGGGGCTGAGCAAAGCGGTAATATAGCCAAACAATGGTTTGCTGTGAAGGGGGGAAGGTTAGAGGCTATCATGGCAATTTGGGAGGCTTGATAACCAAGTGGTAGGTAGCGCGACACAGCGATAACACCGAGACAACTAGCAAAGCAAAGATAGTAGTGAGATCCAAGGTGACGGTCATCTTGCCTGAAATCCCGCTAGGAAGAAGACCCAGTCCATGAAGAAGACAAACCAACGTAGTTGAATGGATCGTCACAATCGCAATGTAACCGGAAGGAGAAGCCCCACCGGAAAGAAGCAAACGACATAGTAAACAAGCAAGCATAATCATGGCATGATGCACAATCAAGTATGATGCGTGTCCGGTTTAATGAATCATGCCAGGGCAAAGTGCAACAAACAATACTACAAGTTAAGTGGAGTTCAATATACAACGAGTTGCATATTGACGAAAAACCACATTCAATTATTTAGTTCGTTCTTGTTATGAACTCAACATGTTTAAATGTTCTTAACATGGCAAGAGGTGAGGCATAACTAAACTAACTATTTTGGCAAGTTTAAATGAGGTCGGAACAATAAACAACAATTCCGGTAAATCCCTATGTCATTTAGCAATTTAATGCAAACACAATTTTAAATATTTTAAATATTGTTATCATGATGCGGATGACATGTACAAGTTTTATGCAAATTATGAAAATGGTGACATGAGCATGTTATGAAGCATTTTTCACCGTGACGGAACGAAAGGGGTGCCACGGCAACTACAACGGAAATGGTGCCAAGGCAACATATTGTTGGGGAACGTAGTAATTTCAAAAAAATTCCTATGCACACGCAAGATCATGGTGATGCATAGCAACAAGAGGGGAGATTGTTGTCCACGTACCCTCGTAGACCGAAAGCGGAAGCGTTAGCACAACGCGGTTGATGTAGTCGTACGTCTTCACGATCCGACCGATCCAAGTACCGAACGCACGGCACCTCCGAGTTCAGCACACGTTCAGCTCGATGACGTCCCTCTAACTCCGATCCAGCCGAGTGTTGAGGGAGAGTTTCGTCAGCACGACGGCGTGGTGACAATGTTGATGTTCTACCGACACAGGGCTTCGCCTAAGCACCGCTACGATATGACCGAGGTGGATTATGGTGGAGGGGGGCACCGCACACGGCTAAGAGCTCAAAAGATCAATTGTTGTGTCTAGAGGTGCCCTCCTGCCCCTGTATATAAAGGAGCAAGGGGGGAGGTGGCCGGCCTAGGAGGAGGGCGCGCCAAGGGGGGAGTCCTACTCCCACCGGAAGTAGGACTCCTCCTTTCCTTGTTGGAGTAGGAGTGAAGGAAAGAGGAGGAGAGGGAGAAGGAAAAAGGGGGCTGCACCCCTTGTCCAATTCGGACCAGAGGGGGGGCGTAGTCCTCCTTCCTTTTGGCCTCTCTCCTCTATTCCCGTATGGCCCAATAAGGTCCATGTACTCCCTGGCGAATTCCCATAACTCTCCGGTACTCCAAAAAATACCCGAATCACTCGGAACCTTTCCGAAGTCCGAATATAGTCGTCCAATATATCGATCTTTACATCTCGACCATTTCGAGACTCCTCGTCATGTCCCCGATCTCATCCGGGACTCCGAACTCCTTCGGTACATCAAAACACATAAACTCGTAATATAACCGTCATCGAACTTTAAGCGTGCGGACCGTACGGGTTCGAGAACTATGTAGACATGACCGAGACACGTCTCCAGTCAATAACCAATAGCGGAACCTGGATGCTCATATTGGCTCCTACATATTCTACGAAGATCTTTATCGGTCAAATCGCATAACATACGTTGTTCCCTTTGTCATCGGTATGTTGCCCGATATTCGATCGTCGGTATCTCAATACCAAGTTCAATATCGTTACCGGCAAGTCTCTTTACTCGTTCTGTAACACAACATCCCGCAACTAACTCATTAGTTGCAATGTTTGCAAGGCTTAGGTGATGTGCATTACCGAGAGGGCCCAGAGATACCTCTCCGACAATCGGAGTGACAAATCCTAATCTCGAAATACGCCAACCCAACAAGTACCTTCGGAGACACCTGTAAAGCACCTTTATAATCACCCAGTTACGTTGTGACGTTTGGTAGCACACAAAGTGTTCCTCCGGTAAACAGGAGTTGCATAATCTCATAGTCATAGGAACATGTATAAGTCATGAAGAAAGCAATAGCAACAAACTAAACGATCAAATGCTAAGCTAACGGAATGGGTTAAGTCAATCACATCATTCTCCTAATGATGTGATCCCGTTAATCAAATGACAACTAATGTCTATGATTAGGAAACATAACCATCTTTGATCAACGAGCTAGTCAAGTTGAGGCATACTAGTGACACTCTGTTTGTCTATGTATTCACACATGTATTATGTTTCCGGTTAATATAATTCTAGCATGAATAATAAACATTTATCATGATATAAAGAAATAAATAATAACTTTATTATTGCCTCTAGGGCATATTTCCTTCACATATCGGTTCCCGTAACTCGTTGAGAGACCGGTGCAAAAGAAGTGTGACAGGAGCGTATTATGCAAGGATGGTGGGGTGATCCCGGATGCCGGGTTCCCACATGTCGGTGGCAAGGCATACGAGGGACAAATCGAACACGGCCAAACACATGCATTCGTTCACGGGCGTTGTCTCAAGGTTATACCTTCAAAGCATGCATTTTCAAAACGGATCAAGTTCGTTGAGGGAAGTAGTGGTACATGACGACGGTAGAGGTACTCGCAGTATTGCGACGATAGTGGTACAAGGTCGTCGTGGGATGTAGTCGTACTCGCGAACTTGTCTGATCCATGGCGACGGTAGTGGAATTTCACAGATCCGTGGTCTCCGGGCGTAGTGATATTTGGCGAATCCCGAAACGGTCTTGACGATCCAACGTGGCACAAGTGAGATGCACATCCACGGAGTCTTCAGACTTGGGCTCCGGGTACAGGATTTGAGGGTCTCAGTGGTGGCCATGGGGCCTAGGGCTGCCCGTGAAGTAGTGGCCCATGGGGTGACGCGGCACGAGCAGTCAACGCAGGCGATCGAGCGGCTGCTCAATGTGGACGGCACGGGTGACTCTTCGGGCACAACCGCGCCATGGCAGGAGGATGGCGACAACGGGAGATGACCAGGTCGCTCGATGAGGCGAGGGGCGTCGGGACGATGAGGAATGGCGGAGAGGCACGGATCTGGCAAGGGGAGGTGTAGGATGCCGGAGCAGGGGACTTGCCGTGGCGGCGGCTTGTCCTTGCAGAGGAGGTCGAGGCGTCCGGCCACCAGGGAGACGAAAGGATGGAAGGGCGCGGCGGAGGCAGCAGTCCAGCGACGGAGAAGACACAGACGGTGCGGAGCAGCGACCTGCTGTTGGTCGCCGGCGCAGGCGGGACAAGGGGCGGCCGAGCGCCATGTCTGAGGCCGGGCCAAGCTCGGCGATGGAGGGTGGTGGAAGCAGTGAGTGGCTTGGGTGGCGCGCGGCATGGAAGCAGAGGAGCGATGCGAGGGAAGGTCCCGCGGCGACGGACATCGGTGAACGGAGGCGGGCGGCGGAGGACGTTCATGGGCACGAGGGCTCGGCGGCGCTTCTGTTCTCGATCAGGACGAAGAAAGAGGTCGAGCGGGTGATGGGATCGGGCGCGATGCAGGTGTGGCGGCGGGCACGGGAACGAGAGGGATAGATCGAGAGGGTGGAGATGCTGCGAGGGGATCGGGCTAGGGTTATAGGTGTAGATGGGCCTTGGGCCGAATTGGTTGGCTACTGGGAGGCCCAGCTGGGCTGGACTCTCTTCTCCCTCTCTCTTATTTCCTTTAATAGAAAAGCATTAGAGAGAAGAAAAGGAAGAGGGGGATAGGGAAAGAATTTGAGCATGCGGATATTTTTTCCCGAACTCATATAAATGAGCTTGATCCAAGAAAATAGAAGTGAGTATGTGTGTGAAGATTGGATTCGAACTCATTTGAATTAAATTCAAATGAGTTTGAATAAGAAGTGGGTATTCGGTAGGTCCAAAAATATTGAGAATTTAGGAGGAGCCTCGATAAATGGGAAAAGAATTGTTGGCAAAGTTTGGAGGTGCAACTTGAGGCAGAAGAGGCGTGGAATTGAAATGCAAGTGAGTTCATGGGTAATTTCGAAATCAATGGAATATTTGTAGTAGCTCCCTAAATGTTGGGAGGATATGTCGTAAAGAGAAATCACTGTGAATTCCCTCGGTTTAAACGGATCAAAGATCCATGCAATTTATTTAGCTGAGTTTTAAAAAAACAGGTGCAAGATGACATGATGCAATGCACATGATGCAAAGATGAATGCAACGGACCAAACAAATGACACGATGAATCTCGGAATCCATGGAAGGCATCTGGAGCGCCGGTCTTGGGGTGTCACATAGCATGCATCACAACTTCATCAAATTGATAAAGGTACCTATCACTGAGAACAAATTCCTTAATATTGTTCCTAGAGTGCCATTGTTAAAAATGTGCTTGCCAAACCTTCTAGGAAGCCTATATCATAAATTATAGATATGTTGGAGACGTATCATCATCCCCAAGCTTAATTCCCGCTCATCCTCGAGTAGGTAAATGATAAAAGAAATAATTTCTGAAGTGTGAATGCTACCTAATATATTTATCAATGTAATCTTCCTTATGGTGGCATGAATGTTCTGATCCATAAGATTCAAAAAAAGTTTTATATTGACACAAAAACAATAATACTTCAAGCATACTAATAAAGCAATCATGTCTTCTCAAAATAACACGCCCAAAGAAAGTTATCCGTACAAAATCATATAGTCTGGCGATGCTTGATACGTCTCCAACGTATCTATAATTTTTTATTGTTCCTTGATGTTATATTATCAATCTTGGATGTTTTATAATCATTTATAGTCATTTTTTGGTACTAACCTATTGACATAGTGCCAAGTGACAGTTGTTGTTTTTTCCATGTTTTTTACATCGCAGAAAATCAGTACCAAACAGAGTCCAAATGCCATGAAAATTTACGGAGATTTTTTATGGACCAGAAGACACCTAATGGGCCCTGGATATGCCTGGGGGTGCTCCGAGGAGAGCACAACCCACCAGGGCGCGCCAGGAGGCCCAAGCGTGCCCTGGTGGGTTGTGCCCACCTCGGGTGCCCCCCGAACCGCCTCTTTGCTCTATACATACCCCAATATTCCCAAAACCCTAGGGGAGTTGACGAAATATTGATCCAGCCGCCGCAGTGTCTAGAACCACCAGATCCAATCTAGACACCATCTCGGATGGGGTTCACCACCTCCATTGGTGCCTCTTCGATGATGCGTGAGTAGTTCTTTGTAGACCTTCGGGTCCGTAGTTAGTAGCTAGATGGATTCCTCTCTCTCGCTGAATTCTCAATACAATGGTCTCTTGGAGATCCATATGATGTAACTCTTTTTGCGGTGTGTTTGTTGGGATCGGATGAACTTTGAGTTTATGATCAGATCTATCTTTTTATATCCATGAAAGTATTTGAGTTTCTTTGATCTCTTTTATGCATGATCTCTTATAGCCTCGTATTTCTTCTCCGGCGTTTGGGTTTTTGTTTAGCCAACTTGATATATTTATCTTGCAATGGAAAGAGGTGCTTTGTAGTGGGTTCAATCTTACGATGCTTGATCCCAGTGACAGAAGGGGAACCGACACGTATGTATCGTTCCTACTAAGGATAAAATGATGGGGTCTATCTCTACATAGATAGATCTTGTCTACATCATGTCATCTTTCTTAGTGCATTACTCCGTTTCTCCATGAACTTAATACACTAGATGCATGCTGGATAGCGGTCGATATGTGGAGTAATAGTAGTAGATGCAGGCAGGAGCCGGTCTACTAATCTTGGATGTGATGCCTATGTAATGATCATTGCCTGGATATCGTCATGATTATTTGAAGTTCTATCAATTGCCCAACAGTAATTTGTTTATCCACCGTTTGCTATTTTCTCGAGAGAAGCCACTAGTGAAACCTACGGCCCCCGGGTCCCTTTCTCATATATTTGCCTTTGCGATCTACTTTTATTTGCCATTTATTTTCAGATCTATTAGTTCAAAAATACAAAAAAAATACTTTTATGCACTTTATTCTATTTGCGATATATTTATTCAATCTATTACAACTTTATCCCATCCACGCACCAATTTCTGGCGCCGTTACCCAAAAGGGATTGACAACCCCTTTAACACGTCGGGTTGCGAGTGGTTGTTGTTTGTGTGCAGGGATTGTTTACGTTGTGTTGCTTGGTTCTCCTACTGGTTCGATAACCTTGGTTTCTTCACTGAGGGAAATACCTACCGTCGATGTGTTGCATCGTCCCTTCCTCTTTTGGGAAATACCGACGTAGTCCTAGCCGACATCAAAAGGAATTTATGGCGCCGTTGCCCGGGAGGATCTTCAACATATACCAGGTTCCTAATCACAAATCTCATCTCCTCGCAATTTGCATTATTTGCCATTTGGGTCTCGTTTTCCTCCCCTCCCACTTCCCAAAATTTGCCGTTTTATTCGCCCCTCTTTTTCGTTCGCCGTTTTCTCGTCAGATCTATCTGTGTTTTCGCTTCCTAGTCATAATGGATAGTGTGCCTACTCCTCCTTTGTCACCTGATTTTGAAGTTCTTTACTTCAAGCAAAGACAAGGAGAAAATTTGAAAGATGCTTGGTATAGGCTTATGGAATCTTATCGTATTTGCAATTTAAAGGGGGAAGCTAATATCTTGCTTCATAATTTTAACATAGGATTGGCTTTGCATCATAGACAACTCCTAGATTTTGCTGCCAAAGAGAATTTTATTGAGCTTGATGCCAATGCTGCCTATGAAATTTTAGAAGGGATTTTGGGAGTTCCACCACAAAAGAAGGGGTTTTCTTTCACCCCTGAGGGAGTTCAAATGTTGAACAAACTTGGTGATTTACATAAACATATGGTTGAAATACAGAAATATAATGAACCCCTCAAACACCTCAATGGTAGTATCAATCGCATGAATACCTTGATTACTCTTTGTAACAAGCGATTGGATATTTTGGATCTAAAGATGGTTTCTTTTCCGGAGAATTTGGGGAAGCACAAAGAGCCTCCCGGATTTGATAAAACCCTTACAAAAGTTGCCAAAACCTCGGAAGATAAAACATAGATCCTTGCTTTATGCCTAGCTAAGGACGTAAAACTATAGCGCTTCTTGGGAGGCAACCCAATGAATAAAATTTATTTTTTCTTTTTGCTTCCTGTTTTTGAGTGTTTGCACAATTATGATACTATTATGATTGTGTTTTTTATGTTTTAATTATTTTTTGTGCCAAGTAAAGCCTTTAGGATCTTCTTGGGTGACAGTTGTTTGATCTTGCTGAAAAAACAGAAACTTTTGCACTCGCGAAAATAATTCTCATTTTTAACCAGAGAGCGATAAAATATCCATTCCTTTTGCAGTAGATCAATATACAAATTTCTCAGGCAGTCCTAATTTTTCAGAATTTTTTGAGTTACATAAGTATTTGAAATAGTCAGATTGCTACCTACTGTTTTGTTTTGACAGATTCTTTTTTCTTTGCGTCGTGTGCTTGTTTTGATGGCTCTATAGTTTTCTTTGATGAGTTTTTGCCATAGAAAAGTTGGAATACAGTATATATAATGCAAGAACAAAATATGAATTGGTTTGATACAACACTTATAGTAGTGATTTATTTTTCTTATACTAACGGATCTCACGAAGGTTTTGTTGAGTTTTATGTGATTGAAGTTTTCAAGTTTTGGGTTATCTTACGATGGATGAAGGAATAAGGAGTATGAAGAGCCTAAGTTTGGGGATGCCCCGGCATCCCCTGCTATTATCCAAAAGAGAGCAAGCAACTAAGCTTGGGGATGCCCCCGAGTGGCATCCCCTCTTTCTTCTAACAACCATCGGTATTTTACTCGAAGCTATATTTTTATTCGTCACATACTATGTGTTTTGCTTGGAGCGTCTTGTTTGATATGAGTCTTTGCTTGTTTTATTTTGTGTTTTAAGTCTTGATTCCTTGCTGGAAATACCTATTTGAGAGAGCCAAAATTATGTCATGACTTGTTAGAATTGCTCTCTATGCTTCACTTAAATTTTTTATGAGCTATGGACTTGCTCTAGTGCTTCACTTATATATTTTTTAGCACGGTGTGCTTTAGTATTTTTGAAGAAATGCTCTCTTGCTTCACTTAGATTTATTTGAGAGTCAATAAAATTTTCAAGAAATTCTCTCTTGCTTCACTAACTATTTTGAGAGAAAGAAAAATTATGCTCATGACATTCACTTATATTTTTTGAGCTTATCAAAAGCAACATATGAAAATTCATGCCCAAGTGATAGATATCCAAGAAGGATATAATAAAAACTTTCATGAAGATCATTGGACAAAATAAACTTGATTCTTAGTAATAGTTTTGAGATATGATGATGTGATATGTGAGTTATGTTAATGAGTAATTATCCTTTAGTAAGAATATTGGTGTTAAGGATTGTGATTCCCTATGCAAGCACGAAAGTCAATAATTATGCAATGAAATTATATCCTACTTGTGGTGCATTATTCGGTGTTAACTATGCATAATGCTTGCTTACGAAATTATTCATTTCTTGGTTGGTCACTTCTCAATCTTTTGCTAGCCTTCGTTTTGCACTAAGTATGATCTATACTTGTGCACCCAAAAACATTTAAACCAGTTCTGCCACATGAGTCCACTATATCTACCTATATGCGGTATTCTTTTGCTGTTCTAAGAAAATTTGTATGTGCCATCTCTAAATTTCAAAATAAACTTCTCTTTTGTGTGTTCGTTTCGCTCACGGAGCGGTGAGGGGTGGCTAATATTTTCCATGCTAGATGTGATATTCTCGCGATGAGTGTTTATTCACTTGTCATTGCACGAGAGTAAGGCAAATGTATTAGGGATGCCCAGTCCCGAAATGAAAAATGAATTTACTTTATGTTGTCAAATAATAAATTCCTTGGAAAGTGTTGGTATGGAGGGCAACCGTGGATACGGCTAGCCATGGAAAGTGAAACTATGGTTGAAAAAGGAATAAACTTTATTTTCTGTCTGGGAATCGCCTCATACGTCTCCAACGTATCTATAATTTTTTATTGTTCCATGCTATTATATTATCTGTTTTGGATGTTAATGGGCTTATTTATACACTCCTATATTATTTTTGGGACTAACCTACTAACCCAAGGCCCAGTGCAAATTGTTGTTTTTTGCCTATTTCAGTGTTTCGCAGAAAAGGAATATCAAACGGAATCCAAACGGAACGAAACCTTCGGGAGAGTTATTTTTGAAACAAACGTGATCCAGGGGACTTGGAGTGGACGTCAAGAAAGAAACGAGGGAGCCATGAGGTAGGGAGGCGCGCCACCCACCCTCGTGGGCCCCTTGCAGCTCCACCGACCTACTTCTTCCTCCTATATATATCCATATACCCCGAAAACATCTAGGAGCACCAAGAAACCCTATTTCCACTGCCGCAACCTTCTGTACCCAAGTGATTCCATCTTGGGGCCTTTTCCGGAGCTCTGTCGGAAGGGGAATCGATCACGGAGGGCCTCTACATCAACACCATAGCCTCTCCGATGATGTGTGAGTAGTTTACCACAGACCTTCGAGTCCATAGTTATTAGCTAGATGGCTTCTTCTCTCTCTTTGGATCTCAATACAATGTTCTCCTCGATCTTCTTGGAGATCTATTTGATGTAACTCTTTTTGCGGTGTGTTTGTCGAGATCCGATGAATTGTGGGTTTATGATCAAGTTTATCTATGAACAATATTTGATTCTTCTCTGAAATCTTTTATGTATAATTGGTTATCTTTGCAAGTCTCTTCGAATTGTCAGTTTGGTTTGGCCTACTAGATTGATCTTTCTTGCAATGGGAGAAGTGCTTAGCTTTGGGTTCAATCTTGTGGTGTCCTTTCCCAGTGACAGCAGGGCAGCAAGGCACATATTATATTGTTGCCATCGAGGATAAAAAGATGGGGTTTATATCATATTGCTTGAGTTTATCCCTCTACATCATGTCATCTTGCCTAGTGCGTTACTCTGTTCTTATGAACTCAATACTCTAGATGCATGCTGGATAGCGGTCGATGTGTGGAGTGATAGTAGTAGATGCAGAATCGTTTCGGTCTACTTGTCGCGGACGTGATGCCTATATACATGATCATGCCCAGATATTCTCATAATTATGCACTTTCTATCAATTGCTCGACAGCAATTTGTTCACCTACCATGATACTTATGATATCTTGAGAGAAGCCACTAGTGAAACCTATGGCCCACGGGTCTATCTTTTATCATATAAGTTTCCCATCTATTTTATTTAGCAATCTTTACTTTCAATCTACATCATAAAAATACCAAAAATATTTATCTTATTATTATTAGCTCTATCAGATCTCACTCTCGTAAGTGACCGTGAGGACAACCCCTTTATCGCGGTGGTTGGGAGGTTCTTCTTTGTTTGTGTAGGTACGAGGGACTTGCGTGTAGTCTCCTACTGGATTATACCTTGGTTCTCAAAAAACCGAGGGAAATACTTACGCTACTTTGTTGCATCACCCTTCCTCTTCAAGGGAAAACCAACGCAGTGCTCAAGAGGTAGCAAGAAGGATTTCTGGCGCTGTTGCTGGGGAGATCTACTCACAAGTCAAGACATACCAAGTACCCATCACAAACTCTTATCCCTCGCATTACATTATTTGCCATTTGCCTCTCATTTTCCTCTCCCCCACTTCACCCTTGCCCTTTTATTCGCCCTCTTTTTCCGCTCGCCTCTTTTTCGTTCGTCTCTTTTGTTTGCCTCTTGCTTGCTTGTGTGTTGGATTGCTTGTCACGATGGCTCAAGATAATACTAAATTGTGTGATTTTTCCAATACCAACAATAATGATTTTATTAGCACTCCGGTTGCTCCTCTTACCGATGCTGAATCTTGTGAAATTAATACTGCTTTGCTGAATCTTGTCATGAAAGATCCTTTTTCTGGCCTTCCTAGTGAAGATGCCGCTACCCATCTAAACAGCTTCGTTGATTTGTGTGATATGCAAAAGAAGAAAGATGTGGATAATGATATACTTAAATCGAAGCTATTTCCGATTTCGCTTAGAGATCGTGCTAAAACTTGGTTTTCGTCTTTGCCTAAAAATAGTATTGATTCTTGGAACAGGTGCAAAGATGCTTTTATTTCTAAGTATTTTCCTCCGGCGAAGATCATCTCTCTTAGAAATGATATTATGAACTTTAAGCAACTAGATCATGAGCATGTTGCACAATCTTGGGAGAGGATGAAATTAATGATTTGTAATTGCCCTACACATGGTTTGAATTTATGGATGATCATACATTTTTTATGCTGGATTGAATTTTGCTTCTAGAAATCTTTTAGATTCGGCCGCGGGAGGCACTTTTATGGAAATCACTTTAGGATAAGCTACCAAACTCCTAGATAATATTATGGTTAATTATTCTCAATGGCACACCGAAAGATCTACTAGTCAAAAAGTTCGTGCTATAGAAGAAATTAATGTTTTGAGTGGAAAGATGGATGAACTTATGAAATTGTTTGCTAATAAGAGTGTTTCTTATGATCCTAATTATATGCCTTTGTCTACTTTGATTTAGAATAATAATGAATCTATGGATGTGAATTTTGTTGGTAGGAACAATTTTGGTAACAACGCGTATAGAGGAAACTTTAATCCTAGGACGTATCCTAGTAATTCCTCCAATAATTATGGTAATTCCTACAACAATTCTTATGGAAATTATAATAAGATGCCCTCTGATTTTGAATCTAGTATTAAATAATTTATTAGTTCGCAAAAGAGTTTCAATGCTTTGATTGAAGAAAAATTGTCTAAGATTGATGAGTTGGCTAGGAACGTGGATAGAATTTCTCTTGATGTTGATTCTTTGAAACTTAAATCTATTCCACCTAAGCATGATATAAATGAGTCTCTCAAAGCCATGAGAATTTCCATTGATGAGTGCAAAGAAAGAACCGCTAGGATGCGTGCTAAAAAAGATTGCTTTATAAAAGCGTGTTCTTCTAGTTTTGATGATGATAAGGATGAAGATCTAGAAGTGATTGATGTGTCTCCTATTAAATCTTTGTTTTGCAATATGAATCTTGATAATGATGGGACTGGAGATGAGTCAACTCTAGTTAAAAGGCGTCCAAATGATTCGGAGTTTTTAGATCTTGATGCAAAAATTGGTAAAAGTGAGATTGGAGAGGTCAAAACTTTACATAGTAATGAACCCACTATTTTGGATTTCAAGGAATTTAATTATGATAATTTCTCTTTAATAGATTGTATTTCCTTGTTGCAATTTGTGCTAAATTCTCCGCATGCTCATAGTCAAAATAAAGCTTTTAGCAAACATATCGTTGATGCTCTAATGGAATCTTATGAAGAAAAGCTTGAATTAGAAGTTTCTATCCCTAGAAAACTTCATGGTGAGTGGGAACCTACAATTAAAATTAAAATTAAAGATCATGAATGCTATGCTTTATGTGATTTGGGTGCTAGCGTTTCCATGATTCCAAAAACTTTGTGTGATGTGTTAGGTTTCCGTGAATTTGATGATTGTTCTTTAAATTTGCATCTCCCGGATTCCACTATTAAGAAACCTATGGGAATGATTAATGATGTTAGTATTGTTGCAAATAGGAATTATGTGCCCATAGATTTCATTGTTCTTGATATTGATTGCAATCCTTCATGTCCTATTATTCTTGGTAGACCTTTCCTTAGAACGATTGGTGCAATTATTGATATGAAAGAAGGGAATATTAGATTCCAATTTACGTTAAGGAAAGGCATGGAACACTTTACTAGAAATAAAATTAAATTACCTTATGAGTCTATTATGAGAGCCACTTATGGATTGCATACCAAAGATGATAATACCTAGATCTATCCTTGCTTTTATGCCTAGCTAGGGGCGTTAAACGATAGCGCTTGTTGGGAGGCAACCCAATTTTATTTTTGTTTCTTGCTTTTTGGTTATGTTTAGTAATAAATAATTCATCTAGACTCTGTTTAGATGTGTTTTCTATGCTTTTAATTAGTGTTTGTGCCAAGTAGAACCTTTGGGAAGACTTGGGGGAAGTTTAGCGATCCTGCTGTAAAAAACAGAAACTTTAGCGCTCACGAGATTTGGTGCCATTTTTTACTGGAGAGTGAGATTAGGTTTATTATTTATGCATATGATTAATAGACAAATTCCTCACGTCCACCAATTTATTCCATAATTTTTGTGGTTACAGAAGTATTCGAAACCTACATATTACTACAGACTGTTCTGTTTTTGACAAATTCTGTTTTTCGTGTGTTGTTTGCTTATTTTGATGCATCTATGGCTAGTATCGGAGGGTATGAACCATAGAGAAGTTGGAATACAGTAGTTTTAACACCAATATAAATAAAGAATAAGTTAATTACAGTACCTTAAGTGGTGGTTTGTTTTCTAATACTAACGAAGCTCATGAGATTTTCTGTTGAGTTTTGTGTTGTGAAGTTTTCAAGTTTTGGGTAAAGATTTGATGGATTCTGGAATAAGGAGTGGCAAGAGCCTAAGCTTGGGTATGCCCAAGGCACCCCAAGGTAAAATTCAAGGAGAACCAAAAGCCTAAGCTTGGGGATGCCCCAGAAGGCATCCCCTCTTTTGTCTTCTTCCACCGGTAACTTTATTTGGGGCTATATTTTTATTCACCACATGATATGTGTTTTGCTTGGAGCGTCTTGTATGATTTGATTCTTTGCTTTTTAAGTTTACCACAATCATCCTTGCTGTACACACCTTTTGGGAGAGACACACATGAATTGGAATTTATTAGAATACTCTATGTGCTTCACTTATATCTTTTGAGCTAGATAATTTTGCTCTGGTGCTTCACTTATATCTTTTAGAGCGTGGTGGTGGTTTTATTTTATAGAAATTATTGATATCTCATGCTTCACTTATATTATTTTGAGAGTATTTTAGAACAGCATGGTAATTTTCCTTGGTTATAAAATTAATACTAATATGATAGGCATCCAAGATGGGTATAATAAAAACTATCATAAAAAGTGCATTGAATACTATGAGAAGTTTGACACTTGATGATTGTTTCGAGATATGAAGATGGTGATATTAGAGTCATGCTAGTTGAGTAGTTGTGAATTTGATAAATACTTGTTCTAGGGTTTGTGATTCCCGTAGCATGCACGTATGGTGAACCGTTATGTGATGAAGTCAGATCATGATTTATATATTGATTGTCTTCCTTATGAGTGGCGGTCGGGGACGAGCGATGGTTTTTTCCTACCAATCTATCCCCCTAGGAGCATGCGCTTAGTACTTTGTTTCGATAACTAATATATTTTTGCAATAAGTATATGAGTTATTTATGACTAATGTTGAGTCCATGGATTATACGCACTCTCACCCTTCCACCATTGCTAGCCTCTCTAGTACCGCACAACTTTCGCCGGAACCATAAACCCACCATATACCTTCCTCAAAACAGCCACCATACCTACCTATTATGGCATTTCCATAGCCATTCCGAGATATATTGCCATGCAACTTACCACCGTTCCGTTTGTTATGACACGTTACATCATTGTCATATTGCTTTGCATGATCATGTAGTTGACATCGTATTTCTGGCAAAGCCACCGTTCATAATTCTTTCATACATGTCACTCATGAGTCATTGAACATCCCGATACACCGCCGGAGGCATTCATATAGAGTCATATTTTGTTCTAGTATTGAGTTGTAATTTTTGAGTTGTAAGTAAATAAAAGTGTGATGATCCTCATTATTAGATAATTGTCCCAGGAAAGGATGATGGAGACTATGATTCCCCCACAAGTCGGGATGAGACTCCGAACGAAAAAAAGAAGAGAAAAAAAGGAGGCCATAAGAAAAGGAGAAGGCCCAAATAAAAAAAGAGAAATGAGAGAAAAAGAGAGAAGGGACAATGTTACTATCCTTTTACCACACTTGTGCTTCAAAGTAGCACCATGATCTTCATGATAGAGAGTCTCCTATGTTGTCACTTTCATATACTAGTGGGAATTTTACATTATAGAACTTGGCTTGTATATTCCAATGATGGGCTTCCTCAAAATGCCCTAGGTCTTCTTGAGCAAGCGAGTTGGATGCACACCCACTTAGTTTCTTTTGTTGAGCTTTCATACACTTATAGCTCTAGTGCATCCGTTGCATGGCAATCCCTACTCGCTCACATTGATATCTATTGGTGGGCATCTCCATAGCCCGTTGATACGCCTAGTTGATGTGAGACTATCTTCTCCTTTTTGTCTTCTCTACAACCACCATTATATTCCACATATAGTGCTATGTCCATGGCTCGCCGCTCATATATTGCGTGAAGATTAAAAAAGTTTGAGAACGTCAAAAGTATGAAACAATTGCTTGGCTTATCATCGGGGTTGTGCATGATTTAAATACTTTGTGTGATGAAGATAGAGCATAGCCAGACTATATGATTTCATAGGGATAACTTTCTTTGGCCATGTTATTTTGAGAAGACATGATTGCTTTGTTAGTATGCTTGATGTATTACTATTTTTATGTCAATATTAAACTTTTGTCTTGAATATTTTGGATCTGAACATTCATGCCACAATAAAGAAAATTACATTGAGAATTATGCTACGTAGCATTCCAGATCAAAAAAATCTAACTTTATCATTTACCTACTCGAGGACGAGCAGGAATTAAGCTTGGGGATGCTTGATACATCTCCAATGTATCTATAATTTTTGGTTGTTCCATGCTATTATATTATCTGTTTTGGATGTTAATGGGCTTATTTATACACTTTTATATTATTTTTCGGACTAACCTACTAACCCAAGGCCCAGTGCAAATGGCTGTTTTTTGCCTATTTCAGTGTTTCGCAGAAAAGAAATATCAAACGGAATCCAAACGGAATGAAACCTTCGGGAGAGTTATTTTTGGAACAAACGTGATCCAGGGGACTTGGAGTGGATGTCAAGAAAGAAATGAGGGAGCCATGAGGCAGAGAGGCGTGCCTGCCCCCCTGGGCGCGCCCCCACCCACGTGGGCCCCTCGCAGCTCCACCGACCTACTTCTTCCACCTATATATATCCATATACCCCGAAAACATCTAGGAGCACCACGAAACCCTATTTCCACCGCCGCAACCTTCTGTACCCAAGAGATCCCATCTTGGGGCCTTTTCTGGAGCTTCGCCGGAAGGGGAATCGATCACGGAGGGCTTCTACATCAACACCATAGCCTCTCCGATGATGTGTGAGTAGTTTACCACAGACCTTCGGGTCCATAGTTATTAGCTAGATGGCTTCTTCTCTCTCTTTGGATCTCAATACAATGTTCTCCTTGATCTTCTTGGAGATCTATTTGATGTAACTCTTTTTGTGGTGTGTTTGTCGAGATCCGATGAATTGTGGGTTTATGATCAAGTTTATCTATGAACAATATTTGATTCTTCTCTGAAATCTTTTATGTATGATTGGTTATCTTTGCAAGTCTCTTCGAATTATCAGTTTGGTTTGGCCTACTAGATTGATCTTTCTTGCAATGGGAGAAGTGCTTAGCTTTGGGTTCAATCTTGGGGTGTCCTTTCCCAGTGACAGCAGGGGCAGCAAAGCACGTATTGTATTGTTGGCATCGAGGATAAAAGGATGGGGTTTATATCATATTGCTTGAGTTTATCCCTCTAAATCATGTCATCTTGCCTAATGCGTTACTCTGTTCTTATGAACTTAATACTCTAGATGCATGCTGGATAGCGGTCGATGTGTGGAGTAATAGTAGTAGATGCAGAATCGTTTCGGTCTACTTGTCGCGGATGTGATGCCTATATACATGATCATGCCTAGATATTCTCATAATTACGCACTTTTCTATCAATTGCTCGACAGTAATTTGTTCACCCACCGTAATACTTATGCTATCTTGAGAGAAGCCACTAGTGAAACCTATGGCCCCCGTGTCTATATTTTATCATATAAGTTCCCCATCTATTTTATTTTGCAATCTTTACTTTCAATCTACATCATAAAAATACCAAAAATATTTATCTTATTATTATTATCTCTATCAGATCTCACTCTCGTAATTGACCGTGAAGGGCTTGACAACCCCTTTATCACGTTGGTTGCGAGGTTCTTATTTCTTTGTGTAGGTACGAGGGACTTGCGTGTAGTCTCCTACTGGATTGATACCTTGGTTCTCAAAAACTGAGGGAAATACTTATGCTACTTTGCTGCATCACCCTTTCCTCTTCAAGGAAAACCAACATAGTGCTCAAGAGGTAGCACCGCCTATCATATATCTAGCATGGAAAGTGTTGGGAACTCTAAGTCGTTTCCGTTGGTGGGATGGATACACCTCCCAAAATGTTTTTATCTCTAATTTTTCGCTTTGAGCTCTGGCACCTCTACATATCCCTACTTCCCTCTGCGAAGGGCCTTTCTTTTACTTTATACAATTTTTTTGGAATTTGAGTCTCCATATTCTCTTATAAAAGCACCAACTAGGAGGCAATATGATCAATGGATCAATGATTGAGAATGATGGGCTAGGGATAACTTATTTTAGCATTGATATTTTGAAAGACATGGTTGCTTGTTGATATGCTTGAGTATTTAAATTATCATGTCAAAACTAGACTATTGATTTGAAAAATATAAAAGTCCAAATGTCCATGCTATAAAGAAAAGAGTATGATATGACATGTTAGGCAGCATTCCACATCAAAAATTCTGTTTTTATCACTTACCTACTAGAGGACGAGTAGGAGTTAAGCTTGGGGATGCTTATACATCTCCAATGTATCTATAATTTTTGATTGTTCCATGGTGTTATATTATCAATCTTTGATGTTTTATAATCATTTTATAGTCATTTTATAGCATTTTTTGGTACTAACCTATTGACATAGTGCCAAGTGCCAGTTGATGTTTTTTCCATGTTTTTTACATCGCAGAAAATCAGTACCAAACAGAGTCCAAATGCCACGAAACTTTACGAAGATTTTTTTATGGACCAGAAGACACCTAATGGGCCCTGGCTATGCCGGGGGTGCTCCAAGGAGAGCACAACCCACCAAGGTGCGCCAGGAGGCCCAGGCGCGCCTTGGTGGGTTGTGCCCACCTCGGGTGCTCCCCGGACCGCCTCTTTGCTCTATAAATACCCCAATATTCCCAAAACCCTAGGGGAGTCGATGAAATATTGATCCAGCCGCCGCAGAGTCCAGAACCACCAGGTCCAATCTAGACACCATCTCGGATGGGGTTCACCACCTCCATTGGTGCCTCTCCGATGATGCGTGAGTAGTTCTTTGTAGACCTTCGGGTCCGTAGTTAGTAGCTAGATGGATTCCTCTCTCTCGCTGAATTCTCAATACAATGGTATCTTGGAGATCCATATGATGTAACTCTTTTTATGGCGTGTTTGTTGGGATCGGATGAACTTTGAGTTTATGATCAGATCTATCTTTTTATATCCATGAAAGTATTTGAGTTTCTTTGATCTCTTTTATGCATGATCTCTTATAGCCTCGTGTTTCTTCTCCAATATTTGGGTTTTGTTTGGCCAACTTGTTCTATTTATCTTGCAATGGGAAGAGGTGCTTTGTAGTGGCTTCGATCTTACAGTACTTGATCACAGTGACAGAAGGGGAACCGATACGTATGTATCGTTGCTACTAAGGATAAAATGACGGGGTCTATCTCTACATAGATAGATCTTGTCTACATCATGTCATCATTCTTATTGCATTGCTCCATTTCTCCATGAACTTAATACACTAGATGCCTGCTGGACAGCGGTCGATGTGTGGAGTAATAGTAGTAGATGCAGGCAGGAGTCGGTCTACTAATCTTGGACGTGATGCCTATGTAATGATCATTGCCTAGATATCGTCATGATTATTTGAAGTTCTATCAATTGCCCAACAATAATTTATTTACCCACTGTTTGCTATTTTTCTCGAGAGAAGCCACTAGTGAAACCTACAGCCCCCGGGTCTCTTTCTCGTATACTTGCCTTTGCGATCTACTTTTATTTGCCATTTATTTTCAGATCTATTAATCCAAAAATACAAACATACTTTGCTGCACTTTATTCTATTTACGATCTATTTATTCAGTCTATTACAACTTTATCCCGTCTGCGCACCAATTTCTGGCGTCGTTACCCGAAAGGGATTGACAACCCCTTTAACACGTCGGGTTGCGAGTGGTTGTTATTTGTGTGCAGGGGTTGTTTACGTTGTGTTGCTTGGTTCTCCTACTAGTTCGAGAACCTTGGTTTCTTCACTGAGGGAAATACCTATCGTCACTGTGTTGCACCATCCCTTCCTCTTTGGGGAAATACCGACGTTGTCCTAGCCGACATCAATGCTCTATCTTCATCACACAAAGTATTTTATCATGCACAACCCCAATGACAAGCCAAGCACTTATTTCATACTTTTAATGTTCTCATGCTTTTTCAACTTTTCACGCAATACATGAGCATGAGCCATGGATATAGCATTATAGATGGAATAGAATATGGTGGAGGTTGTGAGGAGAAGACAAAAAGGAGAAAGGCTCACATCAACTAGGCATATTAACAGGCTATGGATATGTCCATCATACATATCAATGTGAGTGAGTAGGGATTTCCATGCAACGGATGCACTAGAGTTATAAGTGTATGAAAGCTCAAAAGAAAACTAAGTGGGTGTGCATCCAACTTGCTTGCTCACGAAGACCTAGGGAAATTTGAGGAAGCCCATCATTGGAATATACAAGCCAAGTTCTATAATGAAAAATTCCCACTAGTATATGAAAGTGAAAAAATATGAGACTCTCTATCATGAAGAACATGGTGCTACTTTGAAGCACAAGTGTGGTAAAAGGATAGTAACATTGTCCCTTTTCTCTTTCTCTCTTTTTTTTGTTTGGGCTCTTTGGCCTCTTTTTAATTTTTTTTGAAGTCTGGAGTCTCATCCCGACTTGTGAGGGAATCATAGCTTCCATCATCCTTTCCTCACATGGGGCAATGCTCTAATGATGATGATCATCACACTTTTATTTACTTACAACTCAAGAATTACAACTCGATACTAGAACAAAAGATATGACTCCATGTGAATGCCTCTGACGGTGTACGGGGATGTGCAATGATCAAGAGTGACATGTATAAAAAAGTATGAACGGTGGCCAAGCCACAAATACTATGCCAACTACATGATCATGCAAAAAGCAATATGACAATGATGGTATGTGTCATAATAAACGGAACGGTGGAAGTTGCATGGCAATATATTTCGGAATGGATATGAAAATGCCATAATAGGTAGGTATGGTGGCTGTTTTGAGGAAGAGTATATGGTGGGTTTAATGCACCGGTGAAAGTTGTGCGGTACTAGAGAGGCTAGCAATGGTGGAAGGGTGCGAGTGCGTATAATCCATGGACTCAACATTAGTCATAAAGAACTCAGATACTTATTGCAAAAAATTATTAGCCATCGAAGCAAAGTACTAATGTGCATGCTCCTAGGGGGATAGATTGGTAGGAAATACCATTGCTCGTCCCCGACCGCCACTCATAAGGAATACAATCAAAAATAAATCATGCTCCGACTTCATCACATAACGGTTCACCATACATGCATGCTTCAGGAATCACAAACTTTAACACAAGTATTTCTATCAATCCACAATTACTCACTAGAATGACTCTAAATCACCATCTTTATATCTCAAAACAAATGCAAGGAATCAAACTTCTCATATATTCAATGCTCTTTATGGTAGTTTTTATTATATCCCTCTTGGATGCCCATGATATTAGGACTAAATTCATAACCTAAGAAAATTACCATGTTGTTTAAAGACTCTCAAAATAATATAAGTGAAGCATGAGAGTTCAACAATTTCTACAAAATAAAACCACCGCCGTGCTCTAAAAAGATATAAGTGAAGCACTAGAGCAACTACCTAGCTCAATATATATAAGTGAAGCACATAGAGTTTTCTAATAAATTCACGATTAATGTGTGTCCGTCTCAAAAGGTGTGTACAGAAAGGATGATTGTGGAAAACTAAAAAGCAAAGACTCATATCATACAAGACGCTCCAAGCAAAACACATATCATGTGGTGAATAAAAATATAGCCTCAAGTAAATTTACCGATGGATTGAAGACAAAAGAGGGGATGCCATCCGGCGCATCCCCAAGCCTACATGCTTGGTTGTCCTTGAATATTACCTTGGGGTGCCTTGTTCATCCCCAATCTTAGGCTCTTACCACTCCTTATTCCTTTGTCCATCAAAACTTTACCTAATACTTGAAAACTTCACAACACAAAACTCAACAGAAAACTCGTAAGATCCGTTAGTATAATAAAATAAATCACCACTTTAGGTACTATTGTGAACTCATTCTAAATTTATATTGGTGTTACATCTACTATACTCCAACTTCTCCATGGTTCATACCCTCCGATACTACCCATAGATTCATCAAAATAAGCACATAACACATAGAAAACAGAATCTGTCAAAAACAGAACAGTCTGTAGTAATATGGAAATTTCGTATACTTATGTAACTCCAATTTTTTTAAAAAATTAGGACAATCTAGGCAATTTGTATATAAATTGTAGTGACCCGACCTCAAACGGTCAAGTCTCTGTACTTCAGTGTCATCCCTGGATTGGTAATGCTGACACACACAGTACTCGAAGGATTTATAATAGAGTAGCAATCACACTTATTACATCGAATGTCTCAAAAGAGAACTTATTACAATAAATATGGCTTAAGGCCATCTAATACGATAACAGCGGAAGGCTTGGAAGATAAAGTGAGTCCATCAACTCCAACGGCATAGCTGAGCTGCACGGAAACGACCTAACAAACCTTACTCCTCGTTTGAAAAGTCTGCAACATAATACGTTGCAGCCCGAAAACGGGTCAGCACATGGAATATGCTGGCAATATAACACGATAGAGCAAGAACAGAATAATGCTATCACTATATGCATATTTGGCTGGTGAAAAGCTCTACGGTTAAAGTTTTGCGAAAAGCCAATTTTTCCCTACAACAAAGGAATAGATTTTATTTAACTATCATGGTAGTTGAAACATCATTGAGAAGGTTCCTCCAACTCAATCCCAATTAAAAATTAATTATCAACCAAACAATATTAATTTAGAGTGATGAGATACATATGATAATCCAAGTACTAGATACTCAAGATGTCCATAACCGGGGACATGGCTAACCATGATTAGTTTGTACACTCTGCAGAGGTTTTGCGCACTTTTCCCCACAAGACTCGATCTCCTCCATTGGATTTCTCGCACTACATGGTGTTTGAGAAACGGATGACCGAGACATAGTCTTTCAGAAGCATTAACTCTCTACTCCGGATAGACTATACCACCTACAACCCACTACATCTGCTAGTCTACCTCTTCAAGAGCTTCACGCAACTTACTCAACTATGCTAGAGCCCATAATAGCTTGTGGCTGCACACGGAAGTTTCTAGCATGAAATATCTCAGTTCCCTTTGAGCCTGGGTGGCGGACCCTAAGATTATCACATGGGTACTCCGGGATATCCTAGGACAACACTGGATTCTCCAGGTGCCCGACAAGCAATCCACCCAGATGTGTATTAAAGTTGCCACCTTAAGTTGAACCATTAATTAACAATCTCACATCTGTCATGCCTTCACTCAAACTCAATCCACGTCTACGAGCATAGCATACAATATAAGCAATACGTAGAAGTAACTCCCAAAGGTTTGATAATGAACAGGTGAATAGGTACTACCTCATCTACTTCCCAATCCCACATGTTATCAAGTCCTAGCCATGCAATGTTTGAGGGTTGAAACTAATGCATAAAAACTGGGTGATAAAGGGATATGATCAAAGTGTTACTTCCCTTGCTGATGATCCGTGAAACCTAGAGACTCGATGTAGCACGCTTCGCACTCCGGGTACTCTATCACAATCAAACAAGCATAAGAGATCTAACCAGCAATCAAACAAGGGCACAGGTAAAACTCAAATAAGAGATCTAACCAGAAAGTTCAACTTAAGAACTCCGGTTTGCAAAAAGAATCAAATCAAACGGAGCAACGAAACTCAAACTGCGAAAGAAACCAGATCTGAATACTAATCTGGACTAAAGTCAAATTTTACTGTATCAAAATCTTGTTCAAGTTGGTTAAACGGAAAGAGGGTTTCGAGACGAAACTCTACGCGCTTGAATCGCCTGATTCTGATAAACGAGCGAAAAGTTATACTAAAGCGAAAATCAGATTAGAAATCACGATCGAAAAAAATCGTGGAAAATCTAAGAAAAAGAAAAAACTGATGAACAGGCTAACGAACGAACGTTCGCTGTCTGTGGCTAAACGGTGAAAACCGTTCGTTAAAACGAACGTAAAAACGGACGTTCCCTAAACAACTAAACCGAAAATAAACCGAGATCTAATAAAAACGGATTTAGGATTTCGAAAAAAAACGGTTTTCTCAGAAAACCGAGGCGGCTACCTCGGGTCCGGCAAGGTCCGGTGACGGCGGGTGGCTCCGGTGCGGCAGCGGCAGCGGCGCGGGCGGCGGGTGGCGGCGGCAGCGCGCGACGGGCGGCGCGGGGCGGCAGCGGCGGCGGCGGCGCGGCGGCTAGGGTAAGGGTTCGGGGCGAGGCACGGCTGGGCTGGCTCAGGTGCGGCATATAAGAGGGTCGGCCCGAGGTCTCCTGGCCGGGTACGGCCTGAAGTCGGTTTGTCCTTTTTTTTAAATAATTCCGACATGCAGAAAAAGAAAGAAAAGAAATACTAAACGGATTCCAAAAATTCCGAAATAAATTCTCCCCATCATCTAAAAATAAGACGGACAAGGTGAACATTTATTTGGGCCTAAAATGCAATTTTGGAAAATGCATATTTTTTCCTAATTCAAATAAAATAGCAATAAATCTCCGAATGAAAATCTTATTTGATTTTAATATGAAATCTTTGATATTTATCTATTTTGAGGAAGTCATTTTATTCTCTCTCTTTTATTTTTATTAAAGAAATAATCGAATAGAAAATAATTAAAATCAAACGATTCTCTTTCCAAAATTCGAGAAAACTCGAATATGAAAATAATGAAATCCCAAACTCTCTCCGTAGGTCCTTGAGTTGCGTAGAATTTCTAGGATCAAGCCAAATGCAATAAAATATGATATGCAAATGATGATCTAATGTATAACATTCCAAATTGAAAATTTAGGATGTTACATAAATCCTTTGTAAAAATTCAGATCAAAAGCACATTTCTGTGATTTTCTAAAATTCTGTCGATGAGCGCAAAAGTTTCTGTTTTTCAGCAAGATCAAATCAACTATCATAATAGACCATCCCAAAGGTCTTACTTGGCTCAAACACTAATTAAAACACTAAAACACAATCACTACAGATGTAATAATGTGTATTTACTGAAAACATAAGCAAAAACAAAAACACAAAATAAAAATTAGGTTGCCTCCCAACAAGCGCTATTGTTTTATGCCCCTAACTAGCCATAATGAGTTTAATGGTGCTCACATAAAAGATAAGAATTTAAACATAATGGGACCATCATGAAGCATATGAATAGCACATTTAAGTCTAACCCACTTCCTATGCATGGGGATTTTGTGAGCAAACAATTTATGGGAACAAGAATCAACTAGCATAGGAAGGCAAAACAAGCAATACTTCAAAACTTTCAACACATGGAGAGGAAACTTGATATTATTGCAACCCTACAAGCACATGTTCCTCTCTCATAATAGTTTGAGTAGCATCATGAATGAATTCAACAGTATAACTATCACATAAAGCATTCTTTTCATGATCCACAAGCATAGAAATTTTACTACTCTCCACATAAGCAAATTTATTCTCATTCATAATAGTGGGAGCAAACTCAACAAAATTACTATAATGAGATACTTGATTCACATAATCAATTTGAACATTAAAATCATGATGACAAATTTCATGGTTATCATCATTATTTATAACATACATGTCATCACAATAATCATCATAGATAGCAACTTTGTTCTCATAATCAATTGAAACCTCTTCCAAAATAGTGGATTCATCACTAAATAAAGTCATGACCTCTCCAAATCCACTTTTATAAATATTGTGAAAAGATTCAACATCCTCCAAAATAGTGGGATCATTAACTAGAGTTGACACTCTTTCAAACCCACTTTCATCAACATAATCATCATAAATAGGAGGCATGCTATCATCATCATAAATTTGCACATCAAAACTTTGGGGAATCAAAATATCATCTTCATCAAATATAGCATCCCCAAGCTTATGGCTTTGCATGTCATTAGCATCATGGGTATTAAAAGAATTCATACTAACAACATTGCAATCATGCTCATCATTCAAAGATTTAGTGCCAAACATTTTATTAACTTCTTCTAACAATTGAGCACAAGTTTTCTCTCCATCATTTTCAAGAAAGACATTAAAAAGATGAAGCATATGAGGCAACCTCAATTCCATTTTTTTGTAGTTTTATTTTATAAACCAAACTAGTGATAAAACAAGAAACTAAAAGATTCAATTGCAAGATCTAAAGATATACCTTCAATCACTCACCTCCCCGGCAACGGCGCCAGAAAAGAGCTTGATATCTACTACGCAACCTTTCTTCTTGTAGACTCGTGTTGGACCTCCAAACGCAAAGTTTTGTACGACAGTAGCAATTTTCCCTCAAGTGGATGACCTAAGGTTTATCAATCCATGGGAGGCATAGGCTGAAGATGGTCTCTCTCAAACAACCCTACAACCAAATACAAGAAATCTCTTGTGTCCCCAACACACCCAATACAATAGTAAAAGTGTAGTATGGATAGTAGATATAGGTTTTTGTAATCTGAAAATATAAAAACAGCAAGGTAACTAGTAACAAAAGTGAGCAAAAACGGTATTGCAATGCTTGAGAACAAGGCCTAGGGTTCATACTTTCACTAGTGCAAAGTATCTCAACAATGATAACATAATTAAATCATATGGAAATCTCTCAGTGTGCGAAAAAGAGTTACTCCAAGGTTCCTATCGCGGAGAACATAAGATGAAATTGCTTGTAGGGTACGAAACCACCTCAAAGTTATTCTTTCTGATCAATCTTTTGAGCTATTCCTATAAGTGTCACAAACCGCCCTAGAGTTCGTCCTGAAATAACACCATATGATACACATCAATCAACCCTAATGTCACCTAGATACTCCAATGTCACCACAAATATCTGTGGGTCAATTATACGATATGCATCAAACAACTTCAGATTCATGATATTCAATCAAACATAAAGAACCTCAAAGTGTGCCCCAAGATTTCTACCGGAGAAACAAGGATGAAAACGTGCATCAACTCCTATGCATAGATTACCCTAATGTCACCTCGGGAATCCGCGAGTTGAGTGCCAAAACATACATAGAACACCCCATTCTCACCACTGGTATCCCACGCAAGACATACATCAAGTGTTCTCAAATCCATGAAAGTATTCAATCTGATAATAGTGAAACTTCAAAGGTAAAACTCACTTCATCACAAGAATATAGAGAGGAGAAACACCATATGATCCAACTATAGTAACAAAGCTCGTGGTACATCAAGATCGTGCCAAGTGAAGAACACGAGAGAGAGAGAGAGAGAGAGAGATCAAACACATAGCTACTAGTACATACCCTCAGCCCCGAGGGTGAACTACTCCCTCCTCATCATGGTAGCCGTCGGGATGATGGAGATGGCCTCCGGTGATGGTTCCCCCTCCGATAGGGTGCCGGAACGGGCTCCCGATTGTTTTTTGTGGCTACAGAGGCTTGCGACGGTGGAACTTCCGGTCTAGGGTTCTTTTCGAAGGTTTGGGTATTTATAAGAATTTTTGGCATCGGTCTCACGTCAAGGGGGTGCTTGAGGGGCCCATAAGCTTGGAGCGGGCCCCCCAGGCTTGTGGCCTCCTCGGTCACCTCCTGGTCCAACTCCGGTGCTTCGGGGATCTCTTTTGGTCCATAAAAAATCATCGTAAATTTTCAACCCATTCCGAGAACTTTTATTTCTGCACAAAAAACAACATCACGGTAGTTCTGCTGAAAACAACATCAGTCCGGTTTAGTTCTAATAAAATCATACCAAAACCATATAAAATTGTTGCAAACATGGCATGAATACTTCATAAATTATAGATACGTTGGAGACGTATCAGCGCCCCCTAGGGCGCATCATTAGAACTTGTGGGGCCCACATCAAGCCTCTGTGGCCCATCTTCTATATGAAGCCATTTTCCCTAAAAAATAAAGAGACAACTTTCGGGAGGAAGCGCCGCCATCTCGAGGTGGAACTTGGGCAGGAACACTTTTGTTCTCCGGTGGAGCGATTCTACCGGGGATACTTCCCTGCGGGAGGGGAAATAGAAGCCATCCTCATCACCAATGTTGCTCTCATCATGGGAGGACTCATCTCCATCAACATCTTCACCAACACAATCTCATCTCCAAACCCTAGTTCACCTCTTGTATTCAATATTTGTCTCAAATCTCAGATTGGTACCTGTGGGTTGCTAGTAGTGTTGATTACATCTTGTAGTTGATGCTAGTTGGTTTATTTGGTGGAAGATCATATGTTCAGATTGTTAGTAATATATTATTCTCCTCTGATCATGAACATGAATATGATTTGAGTAGTTCTGTTTGTTCTCAAGGACATGAGAGAAGTCTCGTTATGAGTAATCATGTGAAGTTGGTTTTTGTTCAATGTTTTGATAATGTCTTATGTTATTTTTCCTCTAGTGGTATCGTGTGAACGTCGACTAAATGACACATTACCATGCTTGGGCCTAGGGGAAGGTATTGTAGAATTAATAAGTAGATGATGGTTTGCGAGAGTGACAGATGGTTAAACCCTAGTTTATGCGCTATTATGTAAGGGGCTTATTTGGATCCATATATTTCATGTTATGGTTAGATTTATCTTAATTCTTCTTTCGTAATTGCGGATTCTTGCGAGAGGGGCTAATCATAAGTAGATTGTTTATTCAAGTAAGAACAACACCTTAGCATCAGTCCACCCACATAACAATTTATCAAAGCAATGAATGTGAGTCAATGAATCGTGATTAAAATGACTAGACAGAATTACCATGTTTCCTCAAGCACCTTTCTACTTTTGTTACTTGTTACTTGCTACAAATTATCTTGGCATCAAATTATCTGTCACGGCTACTTTACATCACTTGCAGAGAATACCTTACTGAAAACCGCTTATTGATTCCTTCTGCTCCTCATTGGGTTCGGCACTCTTACTTATCGAAAGGACTACGATCGATCCCCTATACTTGTGGGTCATCAATGGGCGGCCCAACTAGCTCATCAACAAAAATTACATCATCAGATTACTCTGGTGGCATGCATAATAGCGCCCAAGTGCCTAGCCCCCACGGTGACCTAAAGTTTGGCATCATCCTTAATGAGCTTTAGAATGTAGAATGGTGGTGTCGATTTCTTTCGCAACACTCTGGCATTCCTCTCGTTTCAAATGACCCAACACCCAAGTGACAAGCATGGTGAGGATGGCCATGGCCTTACGAAGAGCTGTGTTGGGCCTTGACATGTTGGTCCACCATTTCTTGACAATATCCATTCGACCATTGATCCATCGGTAGGTTCGCCGAACCGAGTCAATCCTTCACTATCCTCCACACTCGCAACGTGAAACGACATTTGTAGAAAAGGTGGGGCTGTCTCGTTGGCTCTTGCATAGCATGCATAGCCCACAATTAGGCCATCCCTGCCTTTGCAATCGGTCCGCCGTCCAATGCCTATTTTGCAATGCTAGCCAGGCGAAGAACTTGACCAGGGGTGGAGGGCAAACCTTACAAACAGTCTTGTCCATGGTGGTCAACGTTGAGCCCATGAATTGTGCCTCATACGCGGACATCGCGGAGTACTCATATGAAGATGGAAGTGCTCTAAGCGGACCCAAAGGACCACAAACTCGATAATGTGGCCCAAAGTGATCTCCACGGAAGGGTTTATCTTGCTCGGCCAAGCATTGTCCCTCATGTCCTCATGCATAGTCCATCGCTTGTGCTTGCATGCCGCGAAGATGGGAGAAGCGACTCGGTATTTGTGGTTGCAATGGCAAAAGGGATGGTAGAAGAGGCAGAGGCAGATGCAAATGAAGAACTTCTAGTGCTCAAGCATCTCAAACTAGAGCAATATTTGGTTTGGACAATTGTTAGCTTTCTTGGATGCAATGTGGTGATGCTGCTTTTGTTACATCATGTGATTAACTTGTTGTGATGATCTTTTTGTTATAGTCACTTAAAAGCAATGTTGTTGTCTGTATTGTTGAAGAGCACATGCACAACAAGTAATCTCTAGGAAACACGCATAATGATCATCTTCCGCAAAAGTGCTCAATTCATCTTCACACATTGTGACCCCAATGAACATAATAACGGTACACTGAGTTTTATTTCCCAACTAACACACACATAGCAAAGTGTGTCCATAGCCAACTACCTCATTTGATAAGCCTAACTAGCTGAACGACTAGAATACACACAAGCAACCTAACAGCATCGTCTAGCCTTTGCACTATCTGGCAAGTGCGTTCAACATCCAGTTAGAGTACTTCTCTTTCAATAAAGCTGTTGCGTTCTCCAACCGTCATTCCATGCCTCTAGTCACCTGCAACATTATCTAGCATGCACTGCTGCTTACCTCCTGCAAATGTGTGACTGCCCCCTGCTATCTCCTTAATTATTTCATGAACAGGTGTAGGATCAACTCCATTTGCGACCCGAAAAATCTCTGTAGAGATGTCCCATTTCCAGAAGTCACAGGCACTGCCGTGATTCTACTGAAGACAAATTTGCTAGCTTCAGAATCCCGGGCACAAAAACCTACAAGCCGAAATCTTTCAAGAATCTCCCCTCCGTTTTGCAGGTGTATGGACGGGGAGCGGCAACAAATAGAGGCCACTTACTCGAGAGAGGGAATAGGCAGCAAAATCTACCTAGTTTCAGAGGCGTGTTTCATCTCAACTGGCATAGGATTTGTTCGGAACTGATCGCAAATGGCTAATTCCGGTTCTTCCAAGGAGCATAAGAGGCGCATTTTACTCATGAAGTTAATTGTAAACACAGATGTTTTGTTCACTACCGTTACTAACATCTAAAGTCACCAACAGACTCCGTAAGACAAGTAGCTTTTCAGTTTATGTCACGTATAATTTAGTTTTCAGAGGTAAGTAAATTGAAGACATGTGCACCGTTCCTGGCACTGATCGGTACAAAAACAAGCAACTCGATACATATAGTAAGTCTGACTCACACCAACTTTACCTGAGATACTTTAGACAAAGCAAACAAAAAAATGAAACAATTACGATAAAGCAGACAAATTAGTGGTCCAAAACCATACATTAAGCATCTGAACAACACAACGAATGGTCTGGTATCGACATGACTTGTGCTACTGTCTCAAGCTCTACAAAGTGTGAACGCACGTCACAAAACTAGATAGCTCATCAAACAAAACAAGTGACCACTCCATGTAAGAATTCTAGGAGCAAATCAAAATCAACCCATATAAAATATGCTGACTAATGGAGCGCATGCCACTTAGCACAGTCGATTCCCGTTCTTGAAGGCGTCATCAATACTCAGAAGGCGTTATGACATCATCAATCTTGAGGATCATCTTGACCACCTGTGTTGCCAGCAAGATCTGTTGCTGCTTGCCGATCAGAGTCTCGAAAACATTCTGTTCTTTCATGTCGTTGGTACCAACATCATTGCAATCAATGCCACAGCGGGAATTGTTCTCCTAGAAATATGTTCAGAAATGAAATGTTACCCTCAATTCAGAAGGAATGCCATAACAATTACTCCCTCTGTAAACTAATACGTATAAGATCTTTTAGATCACTATTAGTTTACAGAGGGAGTAGTAGATATGAGCTCAAAAACACTGGTGACTGGCAGTGACATGCCTAGTGCTGGTTTCTGGAACCCTCACATCGTACACTACATAATATGACTTACATGATGGTACAACGTGTACAGCATCAAGCACAATCAATGCCAGGTGGGGAAGGACTAAGGACTATAAGGACTAAGCACAGGCACTAGCCAAAAGTAACTTCTGAAATAAATTCTATCACAAGCCCAACAAAAACACAGGCGGCTAATTAGTAGGAGTATAACAGAACAAGGAGGATGTTTTAAAGAGAGAAGAACAGGCTGACAACCGACATTTTAAAGTGACTGTCAAAATCAACAGAGAAAACAAAATACCTTGACATGTTGGGATTTTACGACAGTGAGAGTATCAATAGGCGGCAAACCACTGTTTTCAGCTAAAGCTAGTGGAATGGCATCCAAAGCATCAGCAAATGCCCTGATTGCATACTGAAAATACAAAGAAGCACAATTAGAAGAAAACATATATGGATTTCTTTTGTAGTACCAGTTCCAAAACCACAATTACCTGCTCAACTCCAGGATGCCGATCTGCTGCAGCATCAACAGCAATTGAGCAAGATATTTCTGCTGAGCCACCACCATACACAATTGAGTTGTTGATGATCAGATTCCTTGCAACACATAGAGCATCATGAATACTTCGCTTGGTCTCCTCAATCATCATTTTGTTGCCTGTGCAATACCAGAATACCAATCAGAAGATACCCATATACATTATTAGCCTAAATATGACTGAAATGTATACTAACTAAGACTGGAAGACAGCAGTTAGGCTTGGTGTTTCTCAAATATTTTGAGGACTTCAATCTTATAATCCTAAAAAAGTAACAGCACAAAGCTAAATAGTACAGATGACTTTAATGTTATGATATGACTGTATAACGATTCAACAAGAAATATGGACATTATCATGAACAACAGAGGTGCCTAGGTTATGTTCAGATTGTGACCAAAGTGTACCTTCCCAATTTGTCGGTCATCACAAAAGCATTGGCTTTTTGTTTGGATGATACCAACTGTTTGGCATGCAAATGTTCATTTACCAACTCTAGTTCATTTTCTATCCAATTTGTTGGCAAGCAAAACCTCAACAAAATTTTTGGCTAGCCAACTTTTTTGACAGGGCAACTTTGGGCACAAACCAAACATGTCCTTACTAAAAGCCCCAGAACTACATAACCAGTGAGATCCAAACAGGCAAGGAGTTATATTCAATACCAGTGAGGTATTGAATATATAGCTCAATGATGTGGATTAGTTACCAACAGACTCCCAAATCACCCAGATCAACATTTGAGGGTCTATTGGACGACTTTGGATAGTTCATGGCATAAATTAGAAATTTTGTAGTTAACTGGTGTCATTTTATAAGCCGTCTTGAGGTATGGCAAGTACGATAAAATATAATCACGATTAAAAACATGTTAGCATTTCTTCAGTTGTAGTGAAAACAAGAATTATTTCTCATGTATTACAATTAACAGTTGGTACGATCTAATATGGAGTTGACATGCATTAAAATTTTCTTCTAAAACCATTGCTTTGAAAATTCATACGAATACTGCCAATTGATATAACAATATCCAGGCTATCCAGTATTAACTGTAAAGTGTGTCTCGAACAGATTCGTGGTTGGTGGGATAATGCTTCCATGGCCCAACAAATCACTGAGCATACATGTGTCAATATGAAGAAAAGAAAAAACATATACATCAGAACATACCACCACGGATGAAAATAGTTACAGCTTTGGAATTGGCACACTTCTCGATGTATAGCATCCGATCTTTTGTTGTTCCAAATGACTTCTCTCTGACTAATCCAGCCTATTTAAGCAGGACAAGCAAACAAACATAAATCTTATGCTTTACAAAGCAAATTAAGATGGCTACCAAGCATATGCAATTCAAAGTTCAAACAATACATCCTCTGCATTCTCTAATGTAACTGCTGTTCAGAAGTGCAAGGCATTCACATGGTGTTTTCAAGAAACTGACTAAACCACTAACTCGGCTACCAAGATAGCATGATGGTTGAATTTAGGGTTGGAGATAAACATTCAGCATATCAAGTAGTGGTGAATGGTCGCCCTCAGAAACCCACAGACGGTTACATTCACTCTCAGTTGAACCCTCACAAGATAGCATGCATATTACTTGTTTGAAGAAAGATATAGACAGATCAGGTTATACCTTCCCAAGCTTTTCGGTAGTCAACTCTTGGAACCTTGGAACAATCCTCCCTCCTGCACTCAGTTCTTAAATGTTACGTACTGCCATAAAATATAATTTAGAAACACATGAAGAGAGGTAGGTTACCTGTCGCAATGGCAATTAATTCTAATTCAACACCACCAACCCATCTGACAGCCGGCAGCTCCCTTTGCATTAGTAAGTGATTGGCTTCATCATCAAACCCCCATTGACAAATAACTAGGGTTGCACCAACATCCTATAAAATGTACATAGTTACGTGATTATGTTTTGAGCAAATCATACACTGAACATAAAAAACAGATTGATGTGCATACACTTCGTACAGCATAGCATTAGTAACATAAATGTTAATAAGGGGAGGTAGAAAGTGTTTTTTGCAGCCTAAGGGTATTAACAATAATGTATCCTATATATATCTAAAAGAGCCATCCCCACTAACTTATTTATCTCAACATGCAAGCATGCCACACCACCATACAATTATAGACGGGACAAGGCCCACCTCAACATGCAACTGTGCATGGGATTATTTTTCATTCTATTATTCTACTTGTATTCATAAATATTTACAACTATACATAATCAAATACAATAAGTCTTACGTATTTTTAACTTTGGTTCACGTCTTATCAATCAAAATATTTATATTCCACACAATCCAATCTCATTAAAATTAATATATTGCAACCAATTCCCGCAACACGTGAGGTACCATCTAGTTATTGTAAAAGAGCACACATCACAAACCAAGAATACAAAAACAAGCTACTCCACAATATATAAACAGTTTGTCCTTTATAGGCTTTTACCTTGCATTTCTGAACCATGTCATCGAAGTATTTCTGCTCTTGCCCACGCAGTGTCTGGAATTTCTCTACAGTGTCAATGTCAACCTTATGCTTTGTCTTAGGCTTCGGGGGCTCAAATGGGCAGGTCAGAATGGCAATGTGAGCATCCTCAATTCTCTTTGGCATTTGGGGGTGGCTCATATCTTTGTCAACAATGATTCCTTGTACTAGCTCAGTATCCTCGAGCTTCCCACCAACCTTACCTTCCACCTTAATCAAGTCCAAATTTACATCCTTCCTTTCCAAATCAGCGACCGCAAGGACTGCTTTGACAGCAATCTCAGCTAGAGCCCTCTTACAACGGCTAACACTGTAGAATCAGAATAATTGGACAGATCAGAAAGGTTTGAAATAACCTATGTAAAATGTACCCATGCAGAAATACTCCATCCATTACACATTGCCACTATATCATCAGCCCACCATGCACACAGACCAACGCTAACACTAAGAAAGAGTTAGCAAAAAATGAGTACATCTAGTAAGGCAATAAAGCAAGGCTAGAGTTATTTGAAACAGATTTCACTTGAGGTCAAGGACAGTTATACTAAAACGGAAGGGATACTTCCAACTTATAAGGCTGTAACAAATAGTTTTTCTGCTATACCAGAATATTTCTTTCATGTAATGTCCATTTTAGAAGTAGAACTGCGGAATTGATATTATTGTACAAAATGAGCTCAAGAGACAACGGTACAAGACAGTAACATCTGCAATTAAAATGACACCAGAAATTCTCCCAAACTGTAGGCAAGTATACTGTCCATAAATTGGGTTCTCGCAAAACAAAGGGAACTAAACTGTCAATATGTTCCCCCTGACAGCCTTCATGTTGTAGAAAAATGTGAAGCCTGATTCAAGCCAAAATAATACTCACTCCGTCCTGAATTAGTTATCTTAGATTTGTCTAGATACAGGTGTATCTAGACACGTTTTAGTGTTAGGTACATCCATATGCACACAAATCTAAGATAACTAATTTGGGACAGAGGTAATATCTTATAACTCGGTTCTAAAGCAGCTGACTGATTAAGCACAATATGTTATTACTCACATCTTTGAGGACAAAGTTGTCATGCAGGTCTGCACCAAAGGCTCTATGTCTGTAGCACTGAACTCATATTTCGTGGAGATGCTTTCAAGGTGATCAACAGCTATCCTCGACGCCATCTCATAACCTTCGGCGATCCTTATTGGGTGAATACCACGTTCCAGCAGCTTCTCAGCCTGCTCCAGGAGCGACCCAGCCAGGACCACAACCCCGGTGGTACCATCTCCAATGTCATAGTCTTGACTGCGGGACAACTCCACCATGAGCTTCGCAATCTGGTTGTCAACATCCATTAGCTCCAGGATCGTCGCCCCATCGTTTGCTGAAAATCCATTGGAAAGAAGGTCAGTAAACAAAACATGAGACAAATCAATTCAGTACGTGAGCACAATAAATGAAGTGCTAAAAACACAACCGGATCTCCAGATCCACATAGGATGGGGCACCTCGCCTCACTTCAGCATAACATTTGCAGGAGTAAAAGTAAGAGCACGCTCGTACCCACTAGATAGAGATAGCTACAGAAATGGCAACCTAGCATTTCCCCGATACACAGTATTCCAATCCGAGCAGAGACATAACGAAAGCAACAAACTAGCCCTACAAATCGTACCATCTCCTTCCCCAAGCAACAACATAACAGCACGAAAGTAAGGGGCATCCCACAAAGCTAGATCTCGCCATCATAAGACTCGCTGTGACACCTAAGAGAAACCCTGATCCTCAACGCACAGCCATTGCCACCAACGTCGAAGATCCAATGGCAGGCGAAAACTTCCGGATCTCGTACCAGGCTAACCGGAAAGACCAGACCTAAAACCTAAAACCAGGAGAAAGCGAGAGGGAGCGGGTATTACTGATGGTGACGTCGCCGTCGGGGGACTGGAGCATCTTGTCCATGCCCTTGGGCCCGAGGGAGGTGCGGAGGATGCGCGCTACGGACTTGCCGGCGGCGATGTTGGCCTTCTGCGCGTCGAGCCCCTGCAGCCGCGACTTCTTCTCCTGCTCCCGGAGGATGATGAAGGGCCGCCCGTACTCGTCGAAGGCGAGCGCCATGGCCGCCGGAGCGCTGGCGCCGCTTCTCCCAGAAACCTCCGGAAGGGCGGATCGGACGAGGACTGGGAGGGGTGCTGTGGTGGGGGAGAATGAGGCGGCGGTAGGTTTCTGGAGGGAGGACGCGCCGCGGGGGCGAGGGTTTGTGGTGCTTTCTTCTTCGTGCTTCCACTTGAGAACTTCTGGCGGCTTCAGGCAAAACCCTGGCTGTGGTTTGGGCCGGGATGAGCACATGGGCCTGGCCAAGTTCCGTGGTGTCTAGGGTTTCTGGTAAGACCAAGTCCTGGCCATTTACGATACACCCAAAGGTTTTGAAAAGTCTAAACCTTCCTGAACCATTTTTATTGGAAAAACCTTCCTGAACCATTTTTATTGGAAAAACCTTCCAATCAACCAACTGATCTTCTGTTGTCTCAAAAAAAAGCCAATTGATCTTCTCGCCGCATCCGCCGCTCGCGCGGCCGTCAGATTGCGATCCACTGGTCCACTAGATCGTGGTTGCGCGTGCAGCTTGGGACCACTTACCGCTTGCCTCTAGCGATAACAGGCAACGATGACCACATGTGCGAGGCAACGATGTTGCAGAAACAGAAAACAATCGTTCGATCCGCTCGACGAATCTAGCACCTACTCCCTTGTTTCCCCGCTTTCGATCCCCTCGATCTCGTCTCTCTCCCCATGATGCTCTAACACTTCCTTCACTCAATCTGCTTCTAAAACCATCCACGAGCCAAGCTCCAGCCATGGCGGATGGGGGTGTCAATCTACTTCCCAAATCATCCACAACCCAAGCTCCAACCAGAACGAACAGTGGTGTTGATCTGTTTCCTAAATCATCCATGGGCCAAGCTCCAGCAATGGTGAATGGCGGTGTCAATCTGCTTTTTAGATTATCCATAACCCAAACTATAGCCATGGCGTAAGGAGAAGATAGAAGATATTTGTTTTTGCAACAAAGGGGTTGTTACTGCAACAAGGCTTTTCTGCAAAAGGGACCTATTGCAGTATTAAAAAACTCATAAAAATGATTCTGTAACAAGACCTTTGTTGTAAACAAAATCTACAATGAGATCTTTGTTCCATAGAAACTCGTAAAAATGATTCTCGCACAACACCTTTGTTGCGAAAAAATTCTACCACAAGCCCTCCGTTGCAGAAAAACTCGTAAAAATGATTCTGCAATAAGACCTTTGTTGCGAAAAATATATACAACGAGACCTCTATTGCGGAAAAACTCATAAAAATGATTCAGCAACAAGATCTTTGTTGCGAAAAAATTATGCAACAAGAGCTCTGTTGCAAAAAAAATCTGTAACAAGACCTCAGCTGTAGAAAATACTGCAATAATGTAAGTGCATCTAGTGCCACCCCTAGTTGGTTTTGGAGTATTGACGACAAACCTAGTTGAGGGACTAATGTGTTTGTGAGAATTGCAGGATAACACAGGTAGAAGTCCCTCATTGATTCGGTTTTCCTACCAGAGATGACCCCTAAAAATGTATGAAGACATTGAAGTCAAAGGTGGTATGTGAAGACATTCACATTGAAGACTATGACAAGAGAAGACATCGCATGAAGACTATGGAGCGAGAAGACTTAGCAGTTTCGTCGTTCTGTGTTTTTCCTTATTGAGTCATAGGAACCACCGTACTGTTAAGTGGGGTCCAAGAGAAACAGTCAGAATGACTGAAGTGATGCTTAACCAAAATCCTATGTCTTCGAGTGAAGACTATGAGAGCAAATCTTGTCCAGAGTTGGATAAGTCAGCTTTGCTTGTAGCTCAAGTAAAGTTGTCGTGTGTGTTTGAAATCTGACCGTTGGAACACGTGTCAGTTCCTTAGTGACCAAGGGTCATTTCGGACAAATCAGGTCGGGTTGCCTAGTGGCTATAAATAGCCCACCCCCTACAACCATAAACGGTTGGCTGCTCAGAGTTAGTACACGGCTTTTGTCGTTTGATAGCAACCCACCTCGAAGCCTTTGAGAGAGAATTCCTTGCGAGAATAAAGCCCTAAACACCCAGAGCCAAAGAGTGTTAGGCATCACTTAAGTCTTCCTGTCTGTATGATCTAAAGACTTATTACACTTGAGGACTGTGAATCCTCCAGCCGGTTAGGCGTCGCGTTCTGAGCATCCAAGAGTCATTGTGGATCGCCGGTGAACGAAGTCTGTGAAGGTTTGGAAGTCTACCTTGAAGACTTACCAGAGTGATTGGGCGAGGACTGGGTGTCCTTAGCTCAAGGGGAATAAGGTGAAGACGAGGTTTTCTGAGTTGAATCTCAGCCTCCCTAACCAGACGTACAGTTGTCACAGTAACTGGAACTGGTCCAACAAATCATTGTCTTCAACGAGTCACTGGTTTCATCATTTCCTTCCCTTTACTTACTGAGTGACTGCTTGTTCTGATTGGCTTCACAATATCTTCCTACCTGATCTTTACTGTCTAGCTGCTATTAGTCATTGTGCTTTCACTTCATTGAATACTTGACTATGGTTTGCCTAGTGTAGTCTACCTTCCGCTGCATGGTAATAGGTTTATTTCTATCGTTTGTCTTCCAAACTTTCATGTTTTGAAGACTTTCATAAAAATCGCCTATTCACCCCCCTCTAGTCGATCACTAGCACTTTCAATTGGTATCAGAGCAAGGTACTCCCTTATTCTGTGTGATTCGATTTAACCACCTGGAGTTTTAGCTATGTCGACTGCAGGGATAATTAAAGTCTCCGCTGTGTGCCCCGTCTTCGATGGAACTGAATATCCCTACTGGAAGAATAAGATGCGCATGCATCTTGAAGCCATTGATGTCGACCTATGGTATGTCGTCAAGAATGGCATTCCCAAGGCTGGTGAAGGTGTCACCGCTGCTGATGTCAAGAAGTTTGTTCAACTGGACTCCACTGTCAAGAACATCATATGTGATCATCTGACCAAAGAACAGTATGGCCGCGTGAGTGCTTTGGAAACATCTAAGCTAGTCTGGGACTGGCTCTTCAAGGTCAACAAAGGCGTCTCAACCCAGGGGGATCAGAGAACCAGTGTCCTTCGCAACCTCTTCGACCGCTTCAAGAGAAATGACAATGAGAATGTCCAGCTCACGTTTGATCGACTCACTAACATCACAAATGAGCTTCAAGCCCTCGGCGTTCACCAAGCATGAAGTCGTCAAGACACTCCTGAGATCACTTGATAGCTCGTTTGACACCCTGGCCCTGATGATTCAAGAATGTCTTGACTTCAAGACACTCGATCCGTCTGACATACTTGAGAGGCTCAACACACATGAGTTTCAGCTTTCTGAGAAAAGAGATATCTACGGTCCTAACTATGGGTGAACTCGTGCCTTGAAGGCAAAAGTTGTCTCCTCGTCTGAAGAAGAATCTGACAGCAGTTCTGATGATCCTGAAGACATTGGAAAGGAGCTTGCTATGCTTGTGAAGAAGTTCCAAAAATTCACCAAGAAGAAAGGCTTCAGAAAGTCCTCAAGATCAAGCTCAAGGAATGATGAAGCTTCTGCTCATGACTACAAGAAGAGAACATGCCACAAGTGCAAGAAACCTGGCCACTACATCTCTGAGTGTCCGCAGTGGGACAATGAGAACAAGAAGAAAAAGAAGAGCAAGGAGTATGATTCTGACGACAAGAAGAAGAAGAAATACTCAAAGTCTTCTGCCAAGTCTTCCTCAAAGTCCTCATCGCACAAGAAGAGCTCATCTGGCAAGGCACGTGCGTTTGTTGGCAAGGAAATGGATTCAGAGGAGGAGTCCGCTTCTGAGGAGGCAGAGGTGGGGTCTGAGGAGGAGTCCGATTCTGGCATTGCAAGTCTGGCTGCAACTTACGTTGCCAAGTCCATCTTCAACACTGAAGACAATGTCACCAACGCCGATGCTAATGACAAGGACGACTCCACTCCCACCTACTGCTTCATGGCACGCGGTGCCAAGGTAAACTCACGCGCCACTCACTATCAAACATCAAGTGAAGATGACTCTGATTGTGGTTCCAAACCCAGTTACAAAACACTTGCTAAAATTGCAACTGAACAACAAAAAGCTATGGAACATATTCAAAAACTATTAGACAAAAGCGATGACCTGTTGGACGATGAAATGACTCGATCTTAGTCCTTAATTGAAGACAAAAAATCTTCATGTTAAGTATGAGGAACTTGAAAGTCGTCATGAAACGCTCTCAACATCTCATGAAAAGCTTTCCTATGATTATCTTCAAAGGAAGCAAGACCTTGAAAAATTGAGAGCGGCTCATGAAGATCTTCAAAAGAAAAACAAGTCACTTCATGCCAAACAGATCAGTTCCGTTCAGGAAGGTTTTGAACCACCATGTCTTAAATGCATTGAGCGTGATAACGCTACTTCTGTTGCTGAATGTTCTACTGCTGCTACTGTTGCAATATCTTCAACTGTTGATGTGATAACTAACCCCTCTGTTGAGGATGCCACTGCTATTGTTGATGAGAATGCTAGGTTGAAGACATTGCTTGAAATAGGGATGTTCAAAAGTCTCAAAGGGCATCAGACACTATGTGATGTCCTCAAAAGGCAGATCCTGAACCGAAACCCTAGGAAAGAGGGTATTGGGTTCGAAAGAAAAATGAATGTTGATGGCTCTTACTGGAAACCTGAGCAGTACCCCAAAACCACATGGGTTGCTGCAAAGGGACCTTTAGTGGATCCATCCACCCTATCTAGCTTCACTTGTGCTAATCCCATTGTTATTGATGAATCCTTTGATGCAAACTATAAACTGTTTAAGAATCAGAATGGTGAAGTGTTTGCCAGGTATATTGGTACTAACTGCAGGAATGGGCCGCCTATGAAGAAGGTCTGGGTGCCGAAAAGGTGTTTGGAGAATCTTCCTGTGAATGTCGTCATGACACCACAAGTGAAGAAGACAAACCCCAGACCACAGGCTTCATACGGCCCAAAGGCTTCATATAGACAGAGGACTCACCTGAGTCGCACTAATGCAAATGTTTTGCAGGAAAGCCATACTCAGGCCTATGAATATGAGCGCGGTTCATCAAATCGCCATGTTCATAAGACCAAGAACTATTCTGCTTATTCTTATGAGTACTATTGTCCACCTGCAAGACTTTTTGCTAGGGCTCCAAATCCAAAGTTCTCAGATGCTGCACTTAGACTCATTGCTTCGAAGCCATCCTTGAAGATGTGGGTGGCTAAGAAAGCTAACTCTCTTTTGCAGGGAAAGGTCTCCAGCCGAAAACCAAAATCGTCTGTCGTTATTGCTGGGGACCTTAAACATCTTGTAGGGCGCAAGATCAAATGCCCAAATAGTCTTATTATGTACTTTTGTTCCTGAGTCGCTTGCTACTTGCCCTATCAGTCCTAATCTTGATCTAAGCTTTCATAATCCACTGGCTTGTCAAATGTTTTTACTTCACAATTCTCTTCGTGAAGCCTATCCCCCTAACTGCACTGTAGGGTACGACACCAGCTGCTTCAGAATGGATTATTGATAGTGGGTGTACCAATCACATGACTGGCAAGCGAAGCCTTCTTATGGACTCAACCTTATGTCCATCTGACAAAAGTCACATCACATTTGCTGACACTGGTAAAAGTAAGGTATTGGGTCTAGGTAGAGTTGCAATCTCAAAGGATCAACACATGGATAAAGTCATGCTTGTTAAATCCCTTGGTTTCAACTTAATGTCTGTCTCAATGCTTTGCGATTTAAACATGATTGTGATGTTTGAAAAATATCGTTGCCTTGTTCTAATGGAATCTGACAAGTCTCTAGTGTTTGAAGGGTATCGAAAAGATGATTTGTACGTGGTAGATTTCTCAGCAGGACCAAAAACTTACCGTATGTCTTCTAGCAAAAGCTTCAGAATGCTGGCTCTGGCATCGGAGGCTAGGGCATGTTGCCATGAGGAACTTGCACACTCTTGCAAGAAAGAAGCATGTCATAGGCATCGAGGGCGGCAAGTTCAAGAAGGATCACTTATGCGGTGCCTGTGAAGCAGGAAAGATGATGAGGGCCAAGCATCCCTCAAAGACAATCATGACAATGACTCAACCCTTCGAACTTCTCCACATGGACCTTTTCGGTCCCACTCATTACTCAACTCTTACTACTACTGCTTGTCTCTATGGCTTTGTCGTTGTTGATGATTATTCAAGATATACTTGGGTGCATATAATCCTCTACAAGACTAAAGTGCAGGATGTCTTCAGACGCTTCGCAAATCGAGTCATGAACAACTATGGCGTCAAGATAAAGCACATCAGAAGTGACAATGGCACTGAATTCAAGAACACTGGGCTAGATACATATCTTGATACTTTGGGCATCACACATGAATTCTCAGCTCCGTACACGCCACAGCAGAATGGCGTCGTCGAACCCAAGAACAGAACACTTATTGAGATGGCTCGGACGATGCTTGATGAATACAAGACTCCAAGAAAATTCTGGCCTGAAGCCATTGATACTGCATGCCATATCATCAACCGTGTTTATCTTCACAAGCTTTTGAATAAGACTTCCTATGAGCTCCTTACTGGCAAGAAGCCAAATGTCAGTTACTTCAGAGTATTTGGTGCCAAGTGCTGGATCAAGGATCCACATCACACTTCAAAATTTGCACCAAAAGCACATGAAGGTTTTATGCTTGGATATGAAAAGGATTCGCACTCCTACAGAGTCTTCAACCTCTTTCACTATAAAGTGGTTGAAATTGTGGATGTGCGGTTCGATGAGACTAACGGCTCGCAAAGAGAGCACCTGCCAAATGTGCTAGATGAAGTTCCATCCAGTGAATCAATCAAACTTATGGGAACTGGAGAAATCATACCATCTGAAGCTCAGCCTGAAGAGGAACTTATCATCTCCGCACCTGATCAACCTGAAAACAATGCTCAGCCTGAAGACAATCCTTCTAACGATGAAAATGATCAGTAAGAGCAAAATCTTCGTCCTGTACATCCTCGTGTTGCAAATGAAGTGCAGATTGAGAGAATAATTGATAGTATCAATGCACCAGGTCCACTCACTCGTACAAGGGCAACATAGCTAGCAAATTTCTGTGGACACTTCGCATTTGTCTCAATATCTGAAGCCAAGAAAGTTGATGAAGCCTTCATGGAACCTGAATGGATTCAAGCTATGCAAGAAGAGCTTCAACAGTTTGAGCTGAATAATGTATGGGAACTAGTTAAGCGTCCTGATCCTCGCAAGCACAATATAATAGGCACCAAATGGATATACCGCAACAAGCAAGATGAGCATGGTCAAGTTATCAGAAACAAAGCTCGTCTCGTTGCTCAAGGATATACTCAAGTTGAAGGGATTGACTTCGATGAGACATTTGCTCTTGTGGCTAGACTTGAAGCCATACGCATACTGCTGGCCTATGCAAATCATCATAACATTCTTATGCATCAAATGGATGTGAAGAGCACTTTTCTCAATGGCAAGATTGACGAAGAAGTGTATGTTGCACAACCGCCTGGCTTTGAAGACCCAAAACATTCTGATATGGTGTACAAGCTCAACAAGGCACTGTATGGCCTCAAACAAGCCCCTAGGGCTTGGTATGACACACTCAAAGACTTCCTAAAGAGCAAAGGCTTCAAACTTGGTTCCCTCGACCCCACTCTCTTCACGAAGACATATGATGGTGAACTGTTTGTGTGCCAAATATATATGGATGACATTATCTTCGGCTGCACCAATCAGAAATACACTGACGAGTTTGGATATATGATGCAAGAGCAATATCAGATGTCCATGATGGGTGAGCTGAAGTTCTTCCTTGGTCTTCAAATACGTCAGCAACGCAACGACATCTTTATATCTCAAGAGAAATACCTCAAAGATTGCCTGAAGAAATTTGGAATGCAAGATTGCAAAGGCTACACGACAATGCCAGCCAAACATCATCTGGGTCCCGACGACAATGGTAAAGAGTTCGATCAAAAGGTATATCGCTCCATGATTGGTTCCTTGCTTTATTTATGTGCATCTAGGCCAGATATCATGCTTAGTGTTTGCATGTGTGCCCGGTTCCAAGCAGCACCAAAGGAATCGCATCACTTAGCTGTGAAGCGAATTCTCGGATATTTGGCTCACACCCCAACACTAGGATTATGGTATCCAAAGGGCTCAGAGTTTGATCTAGTTGGATTCTCGGATACTGATTATGCTGGTGACAAGGTGGATCGCAAGTCTACATCAAGCACATGTCATTTTCTGGGACGATCACTTGTATGTTGGTCTTCAAAGAAGAAGAACTGTGTATCTCTCTCCACTGCTGAATCTGAATACATTGCTGCTGGATCTTGCTGCGCTCAGCTTCTATGGATGAAGCAAACACTCAAAGACTATGGCATTCACCTGAAGCAAGTACCACTCTACTGCGATAACGAAAGCGCCATCAAGATTGCCAACAACCTAGTTCAGCACTCGAAGACAAAGCACATTGAAATTCGTCATCACTTTCTCAGAGATCATGTTGTGAAGGAAGATATTGATATCATACACGTCAACACTGAAGAGCAATTGGCAGATATCTTCACCAAGCCCTTGGATGAGAGAGGTTTTGCAAGTTATGGTGTGAGCTAAATATCTTGGAATCCTCAAATGTCCTGTGATCAGGCACACATCCTAACACTTATGCACGTTGATGACTTAGATGTGCAACACACGAAGTAAAGTATATCTTCAATCAATGAAGACTTACACTCTGAGTGTGAATACATTAACGTGGAATTTGACTTCGGAGCACCACGATAATTGTGCGTCGTGTCTGGGTCTAATACTTCCTATACGGTGGGTAACACCACCACCAAATTCTTCTGTTTGAAGTGTTTTACCCATGGCGTTACATTTGCTATGTCTTCACATTTGGTTTTTCTTCGATTTCAACTTGTCTTCATGATTATCTTCACTATGTTGACTTGATTGTCTTCTGATATATACATACTAGTGTTCTGTCCTCTACAGCATTCACTTATAGCTACGTTTTCCTTGTTGAATTTTTTGAACTAAGTGAATGTGATCGGACCCTAATCTCTCTATGCTTTCTATCTCAAACTCTATCTGTCCAAATCATATGCATTCTATTGAAACTGTCGAATGTCTTCTCTGCGTCCTTGTCAGTAGAAGATACAGAGACAAACATTAAGTCCGTTTCCAATGCTAATTCCTTCACCTGAAACCAGGAGAAGTGGGAACAACCACCCGACAATCCAGGCGTGCGCGGGAACGTGGAACAACCTCTGATATGTTGCATGATGGCCACGTGTCCTCCAGATGTGAATCGCCAGGGGCACCTGTGTAATAACAGTGTGCCGTCCCTGTCCCTATAAATACACGTCTCACCACAGTCATTATCTTTTCTTTCACTCTCGCACAAACCTTAGCGCCACTGCTAGCCCTCGACGATGCCGGCGACGAAGCGCTTAGCTGCCGCGACCTCACCGACGCCGTCTTCACGCCGGCCGCGGACATCATCTTCTCCGCCGTCGTCGTAGGTGTCCTCCGTCGCCAAGTTAGGGCACAGACGATCGAACTGCTCGGCCTCCTCTCCCACTCCGTCTAGCAGTTCTTCGTGTGGCAAATAAAACTTCCTTTTTACGGCCCTTTTGATCCTATAGATTCATCACTTTCTACCACAAGCAGTTTCTGTTCACACAAGTTGGATCTATTTCATACTTCATCTCATAATATGCCTAGTATGTTCACTTATGCTTCACAAAGTAGTTAGATTCCTCACTTGTACTTATTCGTGGATTCGTACAAATCTGGAACCAACTCTCTATCTATGAGTGAATGTCTTCGCACTATGAGGTCAATGTCTTCTAAACTGATTTATCTTCAAAATCTTCTGAGAATGCATATGACCTCTTCCCCTTCCCTCGCACCTTAATGCTATCACAGGTACATGTCCGTGGGAGAATCCCTTGGTTCTCATAGTCTGCATTCGTTTACAGAATTCTTACAACATCACATTAACTCTCCCGAAGCCAGTTCCTGTTTGACCAGCAAGCGGAAGCCTTTGAATGTGTTGAAGCCATTCAGTTTGAAGTTCATGGCTACAGAGAAATCTGCAAGGAAGGGTGGCAGACAGCGTCGAGGGGGAACATCAAGAGATCTGCCCGATGACCTCTCAGAGCTGTACAAGACAGATCCAGAAGAGGATTACAATCAGCGCAAGACACGAATCCAATGGATTCAAAGATATTGGGCCGAACAATGGTTTAAATACAAGTTTGTGACCCAGGAGTATGCTGAGAAGAATGCCATCAAGAGTCCTTGGGTGACATTCTCTTCTGAAGCCTTCCACCGAAGACCAGAGCTGAAGCTATTGCTCAGGGTTTCTATCCTTGTATGGTCCGTGGACCACAGCCTGAAAATGCCGACCCATCATCACTGCTCTGGTGTCGTGACGATAATCTCTTCAAGCGCAACTTCCAGCATGCAAAGGCATCGGCCAAGGAAAACAAGAAGTCATTGGGACTAGACTTCAACCCTGGTCCTTCTGCTCCCCGGGCTGACGGCACACGCGATGCTGAACCCAATCTGGTTGGGCCCTTCTACAACCTAGAAGGTCTCATCACTCATATTGTGGTTCAAGGGGCAGTCGTGGATCAACCTGCAGATGATGCTGAATCTGACGAAGCACCTGCACCACCGAGGCCAACGAAGCTGAAGAAGCCTAAAGCTTCAAAGTCTGCCTCAGCACCAAAAATCTTACGGGCGAAGCCACTGGCTACTGCACCTCCTGAAGAAAGTGTGCAGTCTGAAGATCTATCACGTATCTCCAAAAAGATTGAGATGAGAAATAATACTGATCAGACACTAACTGCTGCTGCTATTCTGCACAACGACGCCATTGATCTGTCCAGCGATGAAGATCTTGCAGATGACGCTCTTGAGCAACTGATTAAGAGCAAGGAAGAAGCAGAAATCTTCAATGATTTGCCTCTCTTTGACGTGGCAATCATCCACAACTTCATTGACGAGTGGTTTCAAACCCCCAATCTCAGCTTTGAAGATCTGCAACTTCCAATTGGCCTCAACGTCGCTTTCACTGGCGCCATTGCTTCTGAGCTAGCTCTAGCTCAGCGCATCATTGAACTGAAGCAAAAGATCGACTATGAGAAAGCTCAGTTCAAGTAGCACATGGCAAAGCTCAGTGTGCAAGATGTCAAGAACTTCAAGACTATGCTGCACGAGCTCAAGGAAGCCTTTCTCAAGAAACACGAAGAAGCTAAAGGTTCTCGTGAGCGCATGAAGAGTCTGGCTGACAAGTGCGTGCAAGCCTACAATGAAGCTGAAAAGCGCAAGGCTCTTGGGCATCCTGGTATCGATCCCAGGATGGCTGCACAGAAGAAGAAGAAGCCAGTTGTGGCCGAACCCGAAGCAACAAGGCAGGAAGCACATCCCATTGTCTTCCCAGCCAGTATGACAGGCTCGAAGCCTAAGGTCCCCATAGTGGCTTCAGAATTAAAGAAGACAAGGGTTGTCGAGGCTGAAGCCAGAAAGAGGAAACATTCTGAAGGTTCTGATGTCGCTCCCTCCAAGAAGAAGCGCAAAACCAAGAAAGATCGGGCTGCTCCCACAGAGCCACCTGTTGTCGAGCCCATCTCGGTTGCTCGTCCTAAATCTTCGCATCAAGAACGATAGATGATAGTTCATGAGCCTGCTTCTACAGAGGCTCTTGAAGCTGAAGACATTCCAGCAGTTGACCCCATCGCTGCTGAAGACATTGGTCACCATGACAATGTTGAAGATGATGTAGTTCTTCCTCAGATCGAGCACAACTTGGTATCATCGCCTGTTCTCACGAACAACGAACTCATTAGCATTGGTCGTCCTCTGACGCCAATTGCTCAGGATGCATCATGGGCTGATCACCCACAACAACAAGACACCCTGAGTAATCCCCAACAACACGTCACCCCACATGTGCAAGAAGAAGATGACTTTGAGGCCCAGCCAACTCCATCTCCACAGGCGTCGCCAGCGTTATGCAGGCTTCGCAAAGGACCAAGGCCCCAAGTCCCTCTTTCGAGCTTTCCAGAAGGAGAAGTGCACCACCAATCTGTTGCACGTCAGGTGTTCCCCGAAGCCACTCCTACTGTGAATGTTTCCGAGTCTGAAGCTAAAGTTGCTGAAGACATTCCGGCTGCATCAGCCGATGAAGAAGAAGATGAAGAAGAATCCCCAAGAGACACAAGATTTGCTACACCCCCGTCTCACCAAGATGTTGTTCTCGAGGAGAACATGACCGACCCTCCAGCTCCTCAAGTGGAGGTTGAGAATCCTGAGGCTACCACCACTAACACCACTGAAGCCAATGACGTGGTCATGGCTGAAGACACTGTGGAGCCTGCACCTAACACTGTGCCAGAGGTCAATGAAGCCAATGATGCACCTGCAACAGATGTGCAGCCTGACGCCTCTGTTGATGCCACTACTCCTGTTCTGCCACCAAGGCCACATACTATTGAGCAAGCACACAACTATGGTCAGCTCATCAATGTCAAATGGCCTCTTCTTGTTCCTCCACCTACTGCTGGTCCTCAATTTGGCTATCACGTCGAGCGCAGGCCTCAGGTTCAGAAGCCAATGCCAAGGCTGCCTAGGTTTCCAGGCACTGCATCTGCACCTGGATTGTTCAATATCAATGGCTTCAAAGCACACAACACCTTCTTCAATAGCGTCAAGAACCCCTACTCAAAGGCAAGAATATCTTCTGATCGGTTCTGGAGCTATCAGCAGTGCAATTATTACTCATGCATCTTGTACAATCAATGTCGCATTTTCCCCATATGCGTCTTGGCACTGAAGCCATAACTGGTCTGTTGTGATGACCCGTGTCATTATTACTATAGATAATGACACTGGTCCTTGGATTATTTCTTGACAAAATCTTGTCTTGTCAAATAATAATCCATGTCAGAGATATGCAACAGGGAAATAGCTAGAGATGGTCATTTATATTACAATACCTTGCCACACAGGGCTAAAAGTCTCAGGTAGGCTTCTCACATGTTTTGCCAAATTATTACATCTCCTAACACCGGAGTTCCAACTAGCAGTACTAGATAGATGATGATAAAATAGTTTCTGGATTACATAGCTAGATCATAGTTACTTATTCATCCCAACCCCCATATGTGGCATCCAGATCGTACATAGCACTAGATGGATCCACATCTAGGTCCCCTGTGTAGTTGTAGTCATCACCATTGCTCTCCTCACTTGGTCCAGTAGGATTCTCATACACGCTTTGCTCTAAGAAAAAGATGATTAATAGCAAGAGTGAGTACAAAGTACTCAGCAAGCTCAAAAAGCAAAATGCAACACTCATGATAGCTCAATATAAATCAACAAGTCCTACCTCAACTCAACACCTTTCAAAATAACCATTTGTTGCAAAAAGTTTATTTCAATTTATAAAAGCTATCAAACACTCGTATTGCGAGATAGACCACCAATAGGTCCCCATAATCCCCAATCCAAGAGACTGGCATGAATTCATGTTTTCCTTTAACTCTACAGAGTTTGTATCACTTTACTCATAGAGCTCGAAACCATAATTGCCATCTGCATTTCCTTAGATGCGAGACATGGTTCAGAACCTAAGCTTTTTCCCATTTGTATATTATATCTCCACCCGGCTAGTGTCACTAGCCGTTGTGTCGGGTTTCGGAACCCGCACTCCACCAACGCTTAATATATATAGCGCTTGCTAATGCACCCATCCGGCATTAGCGTGGGAACTCATCGCCCATCCTACTACTACTTACCCATGTGGAGAGTATAATAACTTGATGGTATTGGGCTCAACTCGTCTTAGACGAGACCATGGTTGATACGGTTGTAGTACGGCGCATAAAACGAGTGAAAGTTATTTAATTCTTAATATACTAGCCATATGTAGAGGGCCCCACCTTCCAGTATGTCCATCCAGGGCACCCTCTACCCACCAAATAATTATAAAAAAATAAATAAATCAATGGATTAGCTGCTCCATCAGCTAACCCAACTTTTTGGCAATAGTCACTCCACACAATTTATTACCAAAACATTTTATGCAAGTTGATGATAAGATGCAGCAAAGAATAGTGTTTTTCAAAAATAGCTCTACTCAGCATGATCAAGGAGAGCTTGCCTGAGTTCTCGTACTCAGACCCGGACTCAGGTTGCTTCTGTAGCATCTCCTTCTCCTGACTGTACTTGCTTCCTGCAGTTCGGCAAATATATATTTTGAGACTAAGTCGAGTGAATACTAGGAAAATGAAAAAATATACGTCGGTGCAGTGTGGTCATCCTACAGTCAAATATTACTTTTTTTCTAATGTCTTTTTACTAAGCTTGCATTAGTACGCGTACTAGGTGTGCACCTGGATAAGTTACTAAGCTAATTTATCCTCCACGTGCCCTCTCCCTTTCTCTAAACTAAGCCTATCTCTCTCTCTTCCCTGTACTAGTTATGTACTAGTAGTCCTCAACCGAACAGAGCACCCACTAGTACTACTAGTCCAGCGAGAACACAAGTAATAATACAGACTGATGCTCCTCTGCTCCTTGCCCAGATCGGCGCCGCCGCCAGCGACGGGAAAGATGCCGCTGCTAGATCCTCCACACTCTCTCTCTCCCCTGACGTGAATCCCCGTATTATCCCCATGAATTTCAGCCTCAACTCTCTAATCCCCCTCTGTGTGTGTGTTCTTTTGGCTTGCAGGTCAAACCCTATTGGGGATGTGATTTCCCTGCTCCAGATTGAAGTGGTTGGCGTTGGGCGCCGCCGTGATGCTGGATGGTGCAGGTCAGAGCTCCAGTGCGTGTCCGTGGAGCAGATCCACCATGGGTGCAGGTTAGTGGTGCCCTTGTTCCTTTCTCAAATATTTAGGATAGTCAAGTTCTCAGATTTAGTAGATTAAAATGGCTCCCATGTGTGTGTACTGAACATGTTCACCCCTTTGAATAATCTTGGTGTATTTCTGCTGCCTAATTAATCTAGGAACTTTTTATTTTACATCTTAATGCCTTATCCATGTTTCCAAGTACTGTTGCTTCCAAGATCTGGGGTAGATGTTCCTGCTGTGACTTTTGTGCACCTATGAATAATTAGGATACTTCTGCGTGCATCTGTGAATGACTATGAGACTTGTGTGTGCATCTGGGCTGGTCTTCTTTGTGTATGTGAGAAATATATGGTGGCAGAAGAAGAAGAACTCACCTTTCTTCTTTTTCCCTCTCTGTTGGTCCTACTCTTGCTGCTCCTACGCTCCAAGTCCACTCCAGTAGGCTAGATTGTAGCTCCAGCCTGTCCCCTTCAGTCTACTGATGATTTCTCAGGTCACCATCTTCACTTATTGATCTTGGATCTTTGTTGGTTGTGAACAGGGGAATGGAAATGCTACTGAGAAGAAGAAGAGAGCTTGGTCTGGCTATTTGGAAGCAGAGTGAAGAGTGTGCTACGGTGAAACCTTAGCCAGGTTACTCCTCCTCTCTTTCTAGTACCTAGCTAGTTATGGCTGCCCATCCCTGCTGTACAGTGTAGTCATTTGTGGAGTCTCTCTATTGGCTAGGAGTTGCAGCCCATTCCTAGACCAACTGTTGGTCAATTGACTACTGATATCTATAATGCACGTGATGGTGGTGGTCAATGTGTATCCCAAATATGTCTCACTGTTTACTGCTTTGACCACGAGATATTTTTGGGTTGGTCTAAGTTTGGTGTACCCTTTGTTGTATAGCTTAGCATAGTCTGGTCTCTCTCTCTCTTTCTATATATATATATATATATATATATATATTCTCAAAGATTTGTAATACACCTGTACAGCTATACTGTCTGAGGTTTATGAATATAAATATATATATACTTGAGTGGTTATGAATGCTTGTTGAAGAAATCTGATATGTATTTTCTTAATGGATTCGACTTAATTATCTAGTTAAGGGTGGAAATACTATGTGAAAATATACGGGTCGTTACATCCTACCCTCCTTAGAAAAAGATTTCGTCCTCGAAATCGAAAACTTACTTAAAAAGGTTGGGGTAGGTTACTCGTAGGTCTTCCTCCTTCTCCCACGTCGCCTCACGAACTGAGTGGTTCTTCGATTGCACTTTGCAGAACCGAATGGTCCTTGTCCTGAGCTTGCGGTCTTCAACTTCTAAGATCTTCAATGGTCGTTCTTCATACTCAGGTCTGGTTGTAATTCAATTTCCAAGTCTGATACTTGTGGTGGTGGCTTGTTGCATTTCTTAAGTTGAGATATGTGGAAGACATTGTGAATTCTTGATAAACGTTCTGGTAACTCCAACTTATAAGCAGATGTTCCCTTTTCCTCCAAAATTTTAAATGGCCCAACATATCTAGGACTCAACTTTCCTTTGATTCCAAAGCGTCTAACCCCTCTCATAGGTGATACTTTTAGATACACCAAGTCTCCTACTGCCAATTGCATAACCCTCCTATTCCGGTCAGCATAGCTCTTTTGCCTATTTTGTGCAATCTGGAGTCGTTCTTTGATTAGTTGGATCTTCTCATCATTCTCTCTCACTATGTCAGGACCAAGTAATGGTCTCTCTCCAACTTCATACCAGCATATAGGTGATCTGCATTTCCTCCCATACAATGCCTCATATGGAGCCATTTGTATGCTGGATTGATAACTATTATTGTAAGCAAATTCTGCTAGGTGTAGATTCTTATCCCATGATTCTCCAAAGTTCATTACACATGCTCTCAACATATCCTCAAGGATCTGATTTACCCGCTCTGTCTGGCCATTAGTTTGGGGATGATAAGCCGTGCTAAAGTGGAGCTCAGTTCCAAGAGACTTCTGTAGGCTCTTCCAAAAGCTTGATGTAAACACGGAACCTCGGCCAGACGTTATGGTCTTTGGCACACCATGGAGGGTAACTATCCTCTCTAAGTACAGTTCAGCCAACTTATCAAAGGAATATTTCTGGTTTGTAGCAATGAAGTGTGCTGACTTAGTGAGTCGGTCGACCACAACTCATATAGCATCCTTCATTTTCGGTGTCATAGGCAAACCAGTAATAAAATCCATACAAATATCTTCCCATTTCCACTCTGGTGTCTCTAATGGCTTTAATAACCCGAAAGGCCTTTGATGCTCCGCTTTTACCCTCTGACAAGTGTCACACTTGCTGACATATTCTGCGATTTCCCTCTTCATCCCAGGCCACCAAAAATTTCCCTTCACATCCTTATACATCTTCGTGCTCCCAGGATGGATAGTGTACAAAGTGTCATGAGCTTCATGCAAAATAATTTCCTTGATCTGTAGGTCATCTGGCACACAGATCCTACTATGGTTCCAAAGAACTCCTTCCTGGTCCAACCTGAATTGTGAAGGCTGTCCCGCTTGAATTCTTCTCGTTTCCTCCTTGATGGATGCATCCATTGCTTGCTTTTCCTTAATCTGATCTAGCAATGTGGGGTGAAATGTCATGGCTGCTATATTAGCACTAGATGTGGCCTCTCTCAGCTCTATTCCCATCTTTGCAAGATCCTGCAGTAGCTCTTTGCCGTACCCTTCAATTGATATGTGGTTGCATTGCTTCTTTCTACTAAGTGCATCTGCCACTACATTTGCCTTACCAGGGTGGTAGTTAATTGTCAGATCATAATCCTTGATTAGTTCCAGCCACCTCCTCTGCCTCATGTTCAACTCTTTTTGTGTAAATATGTATTTGAGACTCTTGTGGTCGCTGTACAGTGTGCACTTAGAACCATATAGGTAGTGCCTCCATGTTTTCAGTGCAAACACAACAGCTCCCAACTCCAAGTCATGGGTAGGGTAATTTACTTCATGTGTCTTTAATTGCCTAGAAGCATAGGCTATCACTCTATCATTTTGCATCAGAACACATCCTAGTCCAGATTTTGAAGCATCACAATACACCACATAATCTTGTCCACTTTCAGGTAATGCCAACACTGGTGCGGTAGTTAACCTTTTCTTTAGTTCCTCAAAACTTCTCTCACACTCTTCAGTCCAAATAAATTTAGCTTCTTTCCTAAGCAATTTGGTGATTGGTGCTGTAATCTGCGAAAACCCTTCTATAAATCTGCGGTAGTATCCAGCAAAGCCCAAGAAACTCCTTATCTCACTTGGGTTGGTCGGACGAGCCCAAGACACAACTGTCTCAATTTTGGATGGGTCAACCTCAACTCCTCTTCCTGAAATTACGTGCCCCAAGAAAGCTACTTGGTCCAGACAAAACTCACACTTACTAAATTTTGCATACAACTGATTCTCTCTTAAGATTTGAAGTGCTATCCTCAAGTGTTCAACATGCTCTTCCTTGCTTCTTGAATATATTAATATGTCATCAATAAAGACCACTACAAACTTGTCCAAATATTGCATAAAAATCTTGTTCATCAAGTTCATGAACATAGCTGGGGCATTAGTTAGACCGAATGGAACCACAGTGTACTCATGGTGTCCATATCGAGATACAAATGCCGTCTTCTCAATATCCTCTTCCTTCACTTTCATTTGGTGATATCCAGATCTCAAGTCAATTTTCGAGAAGACACATGCACCCTTGAGTTGATCAAATAAATCATTTATTCTCGGTAACGGATACTTATTCTTTACAGTTACCTTGTTAAGGTCTCGAAAATCTGTGCATAGCCTCAACCCTCCATCCTTTTTTCTCTGCAAATAATACTGGTGCTCCCCATGGTGACATGCTTTCCCTAATGAATCCTTTTTCCTTCAGCTCATCCAATTGTTTCTTTAGCTCCACTAACTCTGGCTGTGACATTTTGTAGGGTCTTTTGGAGATGGGTGATGCCCCAGGCATTAAAACAATGCTGAACTCTAACTCCCTATCAGGCGGCATACCCGGCAGTTCATCCGGAAATACATCAGGAAACTCACAAACTATAGGTATATCCTTTATTTCTTTCTTTTGTCCACTTGCTGCCATTACTAAGGGATTGTTGGGTCTGGTTCTACTTCCAAAATATATCAGCCTAGAGCCATCAGACTTCCTTATGGATACACTTTTAAGTTCACAATCTACTTTTACTCCATTAGCAGCTAACCAATCCATCCCAAGGATTATTTCTAACCCTGACATCTCTATAACATGCAGGTCTGCTGAAAATTTGGTGTTGTGGATTATTATTGGTTGATTTCTGCGCATTGCCTCTACTGTAATCTTCCCTCCAGGTGAGTTAACTCCTAAAGCCTTTTCCAACGGTGTGCATGTTAATCCATTCTTATTCACGAAATCTTGGGAAATAAATGAGTGTGTGGCACCAGTATCAAAAAGAACTGTACCAACTGAAGGAGGAATGAGTAGTTTACCGATGACAACATCTGTAGCTTCTCCTAGTTGCTCTGCAGCCACATAATTCAGCCTTGGTTGTCCTCCTACTTGTCCTCCCCGCCCAGCTCCTCTTGCTGCATAGTTCATAGGTCCGCCTTGTCCTCGCCCAGCTGGTGGACGATGCACTTGAGTCTGCTGTATAGGTGGCCTTGTAGGATTCGTGGGAGGAGAGGTGCAATTGAGCTTGTGGTGTCCTGGTCTCCCACAATTGAAGCAAAGTCCTGTACCCGTCATACAATCTCGAGTAGCATGACCTTTTCCACACTTCCCACATTTAGGAACAAAGATTGGCTGAGTAGGAAATCTAGGCCGTGGTGGTGGCATATGAGGACGCATTGGTCCAGGCATCATAGGATGTGGGTGATGCATCATGGGGCGTGGATCTACCCTTGCTTTCTTCCTTCTCTCTTCACTTAGGTTGGCATGCTCATTCTCAAGTATGAAGGCCCTGTTGACAAGGTCTTGAAACTGGGTGATCCCGTGAATTGAGAGGTGCATTTTCAGGAATGGATGCAGCCCCTCCATAAACTTCTCCACTTTCTTAGCTTCAGTGTTCACATCATCTGGAGCATATCTTGCCAAATCATTAAACTGGTTTAGGTAGTCGTTTATCCTCTTGCTACCTTGAGTCAGATTGCGAAACTCCCTCTTTTTTATATCCATCTTTCCCTTTGGAATATGGGTCTGACGGAAATTCTCATTGAACTCCTCCCAAGTGATAGGCTGATTATTTGCTCGGTTAAGGCTGAAATTTCTCCACCAAGCTGCTGCTGGTCCGGTTAGCTGGTGTGATGCATATCTCACCTTCTCTTCATCTGAGCACCCCACGGTTTCCAGATTGTGTTCTACTTCTAACAGCCAGTCATCTGCCTCTAGTGGATCCACCGCCTTGGAGAATGTGGGTGGCTGAGTTTTCAAAAATTCTCCCAAGCTAACTCCTGCAACGGGTAGGTGTGCTCCTCCAGGAACTAGTCTTGTTAGTATCGCTTCGAGGAAGCGGTTCTGGTTCTCTTGGGACTCCCTTCGAGAATTCTCCATGAACTTAAGGACATCTCCTAGATTGCCTTCTCCACCCATAAGTCCAGAAGTTCCAGCATTGCCCACTTCTAGATTGCTTGGAAGTTGTGCCGCTCCGGGTAGGGCACTTTGATTTTCTGAAACTGGAGTACCCCCATGCTGATCATGGGTGCTTGATCCCAAACGAAAGACAAGGTCTTGCTCAGTCAAACCATTGTTATTCATCCTGCATTTTTTTTCTAGTTAGTTGGTTACTTCTTTGCATGATTATTGATTCAAATCAGCAAGCACAAGTGCAAGTGATACCAATAAATAGCATGCTGTCCTTAAATTTGCAGTAACCCAACATGAAGTGCAATCATGGTGGCAAATGCCTCTTGCTAACCAGAATGATACCACTCCGATTACTCACTAAAGCACACAATAGTAGGGTACTATGAGCCTCCTAATGCACACAAGTTATATACTACAGAACAAGCACTTATATTACAATCAGTACATCACATAAGTCTTGCTTAAGGGCATAACTGCATTACAACTAGAGCACACACCACGTAGGGTTCAGTCCCTACTAGTACATAGGGGACAAACTCTACCTTGCAATTCACACATATCTTACATAAACACACATATTCAGGCTGCCACTACACTAACTACTGCTGATCCCAAAAGATTAGTCTATGGCCAAGGCGTCCCACGCCTAAGAGTCTGGAAGATTGGAACTTGATTAGGCGATGCCGCTGCCACCGCCATTGTTGCTACCGCTGCCACTTCCATTGCTTCTGCCACTGCCACTCGCGCCAAGCCCAAGTACACTTGCATAGGTAGCAGCCTCCCTGTACTCCCTCGTGCTGACACTCATGTGCGGGTGGATAAAGTCAGGTTGGTGTGGTCGTGGAATAGGGAAGTGGGGTAGCTGCTGCTGCTCTATATCTGGCTGTAGGGCTGGTTCTGGTTCAACTATATGTTCAGGTAGCGGCTGGGGTGGTGCATGTGGTACGTTTGGTGAGGGTGGAACTAGTGGCTCATTTGGGTTCTCTACTCCCTCAACTTCTTCCTGTTCCTCTAGTTCTACTTCCTCTGGATCCTCCTCTTCTTCCTCTTGAACATCACCTGGTACTATTATAGGATTAAGAGGACCTCCCGGCATAGCATTTAGTGCTCCCTGAAGCACAATCCTATCATGTTCGCTCATCTGATAGCATTGATACCAGAATTGGGTTGCTTCCTGGTGTCTAATAAGCTCCTCCTTCATTGTATGATACATCATTGTATCAGCAATCATTGTCATACTAGAAGTAGTGCTAACTGTTGAAGCGACAGGTGTAGGCTGAGCTGATGAAGACCCAACACCCAGGCTTGCTCCTCTAGGTCCTTGCTGATGGTTCTGCCCAAAACCCCCAGAATCAAGTGCTGGCAAGTCTCGGTATCCGGTGGTGCGCAGTTTCTCTCCAAAGCGTGCTCGTAGTCCAAGCATAGCTTCCTTGGCAACCTCCTGCATGGGTAGAGTGTCATCGGATGACCGCTGCATTGTGGAGAGCTCCACATAGAAGTCCATGTCTGATGGAACGCCGCTGAGCACCACAACTACACGCCTGTAGGAGTGTGTTCCATCATCTGGCATTTCTTCAAAGAACTGAGGACATGGTGCCCCAAGCTCCTGCATCATTTGCCAAAGTAGTAGGACATGCTGGCCACGAACCCTTGATGGTGGAATTCTAATTCGAACCATCCTGCAACAGGCTTCTAATTAGCATGGTAGTCATCTAAAGTTACTAGACAGAATAATTATGATGTGGGATTTATTGGTAGTGCAATATAGCAAGTATGGGTTCCAATTAAAGTATTCCTACCGTCTCTAACTATCTGCGTGGCCCTCGAAACCTGAGGCTCTGATACCACCTGTGACGACCCGTGTCATTATTACTATAGATAATGACACTAGTCCTTGGATTATTTCTTGACAAAATCTTGTCTTGTCAAATAATAATCCATGTCAGAGATATGCAACAGGGAAATAGCTAGAGATGGTCATTTATATTACAATACCTTGCCACACAGGGCTAAAAGTCTCAAGTAGGCTTCTCACATGTTTTGCCAAATTATTACATCTCCTAACACCGGAGTTCCAACTAGCAGTACTAGATAGATGATGATAAAATAGTTTCTGGATTACATAGCTAGATCATAGTTACTTATTCATCCCAACCCCCATATGTGGCATCCAGATCGTACATAGCACTAGATGGATCCACATCTAGGTCCCCTGTGTAGTTGTAGTCATCACCATTGCTCTCCTCACTTGGTCCAGTAGGATTCTCATACAAGCTTTGCTCTAAGAAAAAGATGATTAATAGCAAGAGTGAGTACAAAGTACTCAGCAAGCTCAAAAAGCAAAATGCAACACTCATGATAGCTCAATATAAATCAACAAGTCCTACCTCAACTCAACACCTTTCAAAATAACCATTTGTTGCAGAAAGTTTATTTCAATTTATAAAAGCTATCAAACACTCGTATTGCGAGATAGACCACCAATAGGTCCCCATAATCCCCAATCCAAGAGACTGGCATGAATTCATGTTTTCCTTTAACTCTGCAGAGTTTGTATCACTTTACCCATAGAGCTCGAAACCATAATTGCCATCTGCATTTCCTTAGATGCGAGACATGGTTCAGAACCTAAGCTTTTTCCCATTTGTATATTATATCTCCACCCGGCTAGTGTCACTAGCCGTTGTGTCGGGTTTCGGAACCCGCACTCCACCAACGCTTAATATATATAGCGCTTGCTAATGCACCCATCCGGCATTAGCGTGGGAACTCATCGCCCATCCTACTACTACTTACCCATGTGGAGAGTATAATAACTTGATGGTATTGGGCTCAACTCGTCTTAGACGAGACCATGGTTGATACGGTTGTAGTACGGCGCATAAAACGAGTGAAAGTTATTTAATTCTTAATATACTAGCCATATGTAGAGGGCCCCACCTTCCAGTATGTCCATCCAGGGCACCCTCTACCCACCAAATAATTATAAAAAAATAAATAAATCAATGGATTAGCTGCTCCATCAGCTAACCCAACTTTTTGGCAATAGTCACTCCACACAATTTATTACCAAAACATTTTATGCAAGTTGATGATAAGATGCAGCAAAGAATAGTGTTTTTCAAAAATAGCTCTACTCAGCATGATCAAGGAGAGCTTGCCTGAGTTCTCGTACTCAGACCCGGACTCAGGTTGCTTCTGTAGCATCTCCTTCTCCTGACTGTACTTGCTTCCTGCAGTTCGGCAAATATATATTTTGAGACTAAGTCGAGTGAATACTAGGAAAATGAAAAAATATACGTCGGTGCAGTGTGGTCATCCTACAGTCAAATATTACTTTTTTTCTAATGTCTTTTTACTAAGCTTGCATTAGTACGCGTACTAGGTGTGCACCTGGATAAGTTACTAAGCTAATTTATCCTCCACGTGCCCTCTCCCTTTCTCTAAACTAAGCCTATCTTCTAAACTAAGCCTATCTCTCTCTTCCCTGTACTAGTTCTATATGTAGTAGTCTCAACCGAACAGAGCACCCACTAGTACTACTAGTCCAGCGAGAGCACAAGTAATAATACAGACTGATGCTCCTCTGCTCCTTGCCCAGATCGGCGCCGCTGCCAGCGACGGGAAAGATGCCGCTGCTAGATCCTCCACACTCTCTCTCCCCTGACGTGAATCCCCATATTATCCCCATGAATTTCAGCCTCAACTCTCTAATCCCCCTCTGTGTGTGTGTTCTTTTGGCTTGCAGGTCAAACCCTATTGGGGATGTGATTTCCCTGCTCCAGATTGAAGTGGTTGGCGTTGGGCGCCGCCGTGATGCTGGATGGTGCAGGTCAGAGCTCCAGTGCATGTCCGTGGAGCAGATCCACCATGGGTGCAGGTTAGTGGTGCCCTTGTTCCTTTCTCAATATTTAGGATAGTCAAGTTCTCAGATTTAGTAGATTAAAATGGCTCCCATGTGGGTGTACTGAACATGTTCACCCCTTGAATAATCTTGGTGTATTTCTGCTGCCTAATTAATCTGGGAACTTTTTATTTTACATCTTAATGCCTTATCCATGTTTCCTAGTACTGTTGCTTCCAAGATCTGGGGTAGATGTTCTTGCTGTGACTTTTGTGCACCTATGAATAATTAGGATACTTCTGCGTGCATCTGTGAATGACTATGAGACTTGTGTGTGCATCTGGGCTGGTCTTCTTTGTGTATGTGAGAAATATATAGTGACAGAAGAAGAAGAACTCACCTTTCTTCTTTTGCCCTCTCTGTTGGTCCTACTCTTGCTGCTCCTACGCTCCAATTCCACTCCAGTAGGCTAGATTGTAGCTCCAGCCTGTCCCCTTCAGTCTACTGATGATTTCTCAGGTCACCATCTTCACTTATTGATCTTGGATCTTTGTTGGTTGTGAACAGGGGAATGGAAATGCTACAGAGAAGAAGAAGAGAGCTTGGTCTGGCTATTTGGAAGCAGAGTGAAGAGTGTGCTACGGTGAAACCTTAGCCAGGTTACTCCTCCTCTCTTTCTAGTACCTAGCTAGTTATGGCTGCCCATCCCTGCTGTACAGTGTAGTCATTTGTGGAGTCTCTCTATTGGCTAGGAGTTGCAGCCCATGCCTAGACCAACTGTTGGTCAATTGACTACTGATATCTATAATGCACGTGATGGTGGTGGTCAATGTGTATCCCAAATATGTCTCACTGTTTACTGCTTTGACCACGAGATATTTTTGGGTTGGTCTAAGTTTGGTGTGCCCTTTGTTGTATAGCTTAGCATAGTCTAGTCTCTCTCTCTCTCTCTCTCTCTCTATATATATTATAAATATATATATACTTGAGTGGTTACGAATGCTTGTTGAAGAAATCTGATATGTATTTGCTTAATGGATTCTACTTAATTATCTAGTTAAGGGTGGAAATACTATGTGAAAATATACGGGTCGTTACATCCGCCCTGTTTGGAAGAAGCGTTGGATTGCTTCAGAGAATCTGGTTTGTTGCAGTTCATCACTGACAAGGAGCACTGGAACAAAGAATTGCTGCTCCAATTCTATGCCACTCTTCATATTCGTGGCTACAACAGGGATCCGAAGACTTGGGTCCTTGAGTGGATGACAGGCAATGTTCATCACGAAGCCAAAGCCTTAGATATCATTGAGCTCACTGGCCTGCCCATTCTAGGAGATCTTTATGAACCTGGTTGTCAGCTTCACAGTGCTGCTATGGAAAGCATTTTTCACAAGCCTGAACCCAACATGAGTCAGATGCTTAGCATGATGAAGCCTTTGCCTCCAAATGCTGAATATCCTAAGGAGTTCTTTGTTGAAGACCTTGAGTATCTGCCACGCACTATCTATCACATCATAAGGTGAACTCTCTGGCCCATCAAAGGACATTCTCCACATGCAAAGCTGGAAGGTGCAATGAAGACTTTGGTCTTCCATATTCTTCACGGCAAAAGCTTCAATGCACAAGACTTCTTCATCCGCCAACTTGCTGCATCCGGATCTGATCTCTTTGGCTTGAAGTTTTACGCCCCATGGATTATGCGTCTGATCAAACTACACTCAGCTGTCACCTATCAGCCCTCTGCTCGCAATCATTGGATTTTTCTGCCTGACGTCGACATGTCAGTTGAAGCCATCTATACAGAGCCTGCCAAGGAGCCCCTTAGTCTTCAGAATACTGATAAGCAAAGTTTCTCTCAACACATTGAAGGCGACCCAGCAGTCACTCGTGTTTATCCTCTGGCTGGTACTACCCGTGCACCTCATCGTGTCCTCACTGAAGCCACTGAAAGCACCATTGCACAATGGCCCAAGAAGCGATCCCGTGTTCTCAATGACCGAGAGCTTCTGGTTGCCCTTCATCAGAAACAGGATAAGCATCATGACTGGCTGAAGCGCCAAATGCAAAGCCTCTTGGTGGACGTAAACAGGATTCGCAACCTTGCCACCAAGAATGCCTTTGTCGCCCATGAAACTTGTCGGCGTACATGGAAAGGGCTGACGCTTATGTGTTCTGAAGATGATCTTCAAGAGGATGGTTTCTCTGAACGCTTCAAGTTTGACTCAACACCTCCAAGAAGGACCTTGCTGCGGCGTACTCCGTCTCTTGAAGACTCTGAGTTCTCCTCCTCTGCTGCAACAGTGAATGCATGTGTCATCGATGATGAATACGATGCTACTTCACCACCTTCGGCGTGAATCACCACTGCACCGAGTTCGTCTGCACCGCCAACCAACTCCGACGACCCTGCTGCTTCACCAACTCCTCATGGGAACGCGTAGGTGCTCTATGTCTTTAAACTTTTTTGGTCCTTACTGACAAAAGGGGGAGAAGCATATGAGTTTGATAGTCTTTAAGTGGGTCCATATGGGCGGTGGTTTTATATTTTGCCTAGTGTTTACAACTCTCGCGTTTTGATACATTTGGTTCTTTGAGTTGTAACACTCAAACTCGATGGTCGTCTGCTACTTATTTGCCTTTCTGTGATGCGATGATAAATTCCGCATGTGCGACGATAAATTCCGCACTTAGATCATTTTGCAGACGTCCATTTTTCATTATGCATGTCATTATCTTCACTTACTTTTCATGCATGATGAATTGTCATCATAAGTTGAAGAGGATCTCCACAAGTACAACCTGCCATGTGCATTTGCATACCAAAAACAAATTACTTATATGCACATCTTCAGGGGGAGCCTTTGCCACTTATGATGACAATCCCCTATCCTTTACAATTTCACATATTTTATTCCCTGTTGAAAACTTCAATCAGTTTGTCATCAATCACCAAAAAGGGGGAGATTGTAAGTGCATCTAGTGCCACCCCTAGTTGGTTTTGGAGTATTGACGACAAACCTAGTTGAGGGACTAATGTGTTTGTGAGAATTGCAGGATAACACAGGTAGAAGTCCCTCATTGATTCGGTTTTCCTACCAGAGATGACCCCTAAAAATGTATGAAGACATTGAAGTCAAAGATGGTATGTGAAGACATTCACATTGAAGACTATGACAAGAGAAGACATCGCGTGAAGACTATGGAGCGCGAAGACTTAGCAGTTTCGTCGTTCTGTGTTTTTCCTTGTTGGGTCATAGAAACCACCGTACTGTTAAGTGGGGTCCAAGAGAACCAGTCAGAATGACTGAAGTGATGCTTAACCAAAATCCTATGTCTTCGAGTGAAGACTATGAGAGCAAATCTTGTCCATAGTTGGATAAGTCAGCTTTGCTTGTAGCTCAAGTAAAGTTGTCGTGTGTGTTTGAAATCTGACCGTTGGAACACGTGTCAGTTCCTTAGTGACCAAGGGTCATTTCGAACAAATCAGGTCGGGTTGCCCAGTGGCTATAAATAGCCCACCCCCTACAACCATAAACAGTTGGCTGCTCAGAGTTAGTACACGGCTTTTGTCGTTTGAGAGCAACCCACCTCGAAGCCTTTGAGAGAATTCCTTGCGAGAATAAAGCCCTAAACACCCAGAGCCAAAGAGTGTTAGGCATCACTTAAGTCTTCCTGTCTGTGTGATCTGAAGACTTATTACACTTGAGGACTGTGAATCCCCCAGCCGGTTAGGCGTCGCGTTTTGAGCATCCAAGAGTCATTGTGGATCGCCGGTGAACGAAGTCTGTGAAGGTTTGGAAGTCTACCTTGAAGACTTACCAGAGTGATTGGGCGAGGACTGGGTGTCCTTAGCTCAAGGGGAATAAGGTGAAGACGAGGTCTTCTGAGTTGAATCTCAGCCTCCCTAACCAGACGTACAGTTGTCACAGCAACTGGAACTGGTCCAACAAATCATTGTCTTCAACGAGTCACTGGTTTCATCCTTCCCTTCCATTTACTTACTGTTGGTCCTTGTGAAGTCACTGTATGATTGCTTTATCTTTTGTCTTCACTGAGTGACTGCTTGTTCTGATTGGCTTCACAATATCTTCCTACCTGATCTTTACTGCCTAGCTGCTATTAGTCATTGTGCTTTCACTCCATTGAATACTTGACTATGATTTGCCTAGTGTAGTCTACCTTCCGCTGCATGGTAATAGGTTTATTTCTATCGTTTATCTTCGAAACTTTCATGTTTTGAAGACTTTCATAAAAATCGCCTATGCACCCCCCTCTAGTCGATCACTAGCACTTTCAAATAACACACTTGTTGCAAAGACGACTTGTCACATAGGTAGATCGGACGCCATCCGCACCTCTATCCAATGGTCACGAATGCGGCAGAACTTTTTATATTATCTACCGGTCGATGCGTAGCGTCGCCCTTTTTCATTTGTTTTCTTTTTCTGTCGTTTTTCTCAAATTTTTGGATTTTTTCTATTTTTCCAGAAAAATCATTTTATCTTTTATATATTTATTATAGCTCCTGAATATTTTTAATATGTATTTAAAAAATTGGCGCTTTTAAAATTTGGAAGAAATTCTGAAATCTGTTTTTATAAATTCAAGAAACATTTATCAAAATAATGAATAGTTTTTATATGCAGGAAAAAAATTCAATTTATTAACATTTCTTAAAATCTGGGAGCATTTTCCAAATTTTGCTTTTATTTGAGTTTTAAAATTCGTAACATTTTTAAAATTCGGGAACGTTTTTTTGAAATTGAAAATTTAAGAATATGAGAATATTTTTAAAAGTAACCAATATTTTATTAGATACACTATATTTTTAAATATTCATGGACATTTTTAGAATCTAAATTGTTTAAATATTTGGAACATTTTACAGATCTCAAGTTTTTTCACATTTTCTGATCATTTTCCAAAACAACAAATTGGAGCTTGCGCCCCACACTAGGCCGGGCCAAATCGCGTGGCAAGGCCCGTGCTTGCTTTACCCGGCACCCTGTTTTAGGGGGCACTCCCTATTCGGCGCTTCAGGCGCCTGTTTAGGTGCTTTTTCCCAACCGAGGCAGACCACCTCACCAGGTTGGTCCGGCCCATTACTCTCTCTTTTTTCGTGTTTAAACAAAAGAAGGTGCGCGCGAAGATTTTCAACAGGACATCTCTCGGTTCAAAGAGAAACGACCTACCACTAGGACATCAAATCACCTGTGCATACAAAGTTCCCTTTTTTCTATTTATAATTTCCCCATTCGCGGAAGCCCCAATTATGCAAAGCTTCCAGCCAGTTTTTTTTCTTTTTGCGTTGCGTTTTTTTCTAGACAGGTTTTATTTGGTTTTTCTTTCCTTCATTTAATGCCTTTTCTTTTTCTTTATTTTTTTTCAAAATGCAAGAACTATTTTCAAATTTGATGGATTTTTTTAATATTTGATTAATTTTTTCAAAATCAATTGAAGATTGATGAATTTATTTTAAATGGATGAACGTTTTTGAACTTTTTAAAAATTTGTTGAACTAATTTTAAAATTCAAAGAACTTTTTTTAAGATCAATGAACTTTTTTAAAATGGGTGAACTTTTTTTGCAAATTTTATGAACCTTTTCAAATTCAATGAACTGTTTCCAAAATTGATGAACTTTTTTTAAGATCGATGAAAATTTTCAAATTTGATGATTTGTTTTTCAAATTTGATGAACTTTTTAAATTTTAAATTTTTATGAACTTTTTCCAAATTTGATGAACTTTTTAAACATTCATTGATTTGTTTGTCAAATTTATTATTTTTTGATATTTTTTTTTCAAATTCATGTACATTTTTGACTCCCCAATTTTTTTTAGTTCTTTTTCCAAAGTGAACAATTGACCGGTCAATCGCGACCAGTCCAAATCGATGTGATCTGGGCCTGCCCAAGATCGTGCGCGCGGGAGCGCCAGGATTGACAACCGGCGCCAACATCGCCAATTAGGTGCATCCGTTTTAGAGAGCACCTGGGTCGTGAGACCACATGACACATGTCATTAGCAATTCAAAAATTTCAACAAAAAAATATCAAAAATCTGGCTGTGGGAGGCCGCAGCGGTGCCTGTTGCATCCATCCAACCTCTGCAGATCATCCAAAAACATCCAATCCTAAAAAAAAATCCAAAAACATCATCTTTTGTATGCAGTGTGTGTTTCTGAAAATAAACAAATCCATGCGGTTTGTGTTAGCACTTGTCGGAGTGTTTAACAGATAGTTACTCCTACTCAAAAGAAAAATAAAATAACAGCAGACAGATACTCTCGTCTCTTTCGGTACCACTCGCTCCGTCTCATAATATAAAAGAGCATCAAAAACACTTTTATATTATGAAACGGAAAAAGTACTTAGCGTTTCGTATAACTTTGTGTCATGCTGCAACATCAGTAATTTGGTGGCACAGTTATATGCAATCATCACTTCACTACATGCTGGTCAAAAGTCCTAAATAAATCACAGTTTAACACACTAGACTAATCAACCTCTCTCGACTGGCCGTCCCAATGAGGTAAGGCCTAAGATTTTTCTTTAAAAAAACAATGAATTAAGTGAGCTAGTTAAAAGGTCAAGATTTTTGAGGAGAAAAAAAAAACTAAAATCCCTTTCAAGAACATAATTAACTTCCAGTAGGCTTTCAGAGCATCTACCACCGGTCAGCTCAAACCCACCTCATACGTCCGGGCGGGTTGCCCGATCATTGGTCACGTTTTTTTGACTCAGACGGACGTCTCAAACGTCCGAGCTGACTCGCACTCCACATATCCACCCCAAATATAGAGCGGATATTGGGGTGCCCGGTCACAACCGCCATGTCAGACCCGGCCTATGCCGGCCCACCCGACCCCATATATATCCATCCCAATCCGCTCGTCGGAGCAAACCCTAACCACTTCACTCCACTCCCTTTCACTCCCCTCCGCCACCCGAGCTCACCTTCGGTGGTTTTCCAGCCTTCTCCGCCATGGCAGGCAGCGGATCGGACTTCGACCAGTCCGGATCCATCGACTGGGGTGTCATTCCATATGGGTTTGAGGAGGCAATGGCAGTCCGCAGTGCACTCCGCCGCTCTCGGGAGGACAATGCCCGGCCGACGGACGGATCCGTCCGCCGCAATGCCGCATTGTCGGCTCACGGGGCGCTCGGGTCCTCTGGTGCTGGATCCTCGCGGTCCCGGCATTCGGAACACATCTTCTTTCCCATCACTGGTCGGGCAGAGTATGAGTCTCATCGGGAACGGACGACCCGCCGTGGGAAGAAGAGGATAAGGGTCGACGAGGCCCGTATCGAGGCGGAAATGGCGGCGGCAGATGCGACTGATGCGGTGGCGCGGGCGGCCACAGAGGAGGAAGCCATCTGCGCGCGTATTATGAAGAAACAACAGCGGAGGAAAACGCGCACCCTCGCCCAAGAGCAGAATCGGACGGTCCCTGTCATGGTCGGACTGCCACCGAAGGAGAAGGAGAATAGCAACGGTGAGGACAGCTCCGACGACGCAGATCCGACTTAATCCTATTGCGTCTTCGACCGATACTTCCGCGAGAAAAACGGCAAGGGCGCCGGGAAGGGCAAGGGCAGCCGTGGATGAACTCCACCATAGCCAAACATTCTAAATTTGATAGTCTGATGGCATTTTTAGTTAGTAGTGATGGAGTAGCCGAACGATGTATATGCATCAACATAGTTGCATGAGTTTGTATGAACTTGAGATATAATAATTGAGATATCCGAATGTGAATTACATTATTTGAGGGGTATCTAATGAGTGCTCGCGGACGCGCCCGGCGCATCCGTGTGTTTGAGAGGCCGGATTTGCACAGTCCGGGTTGTAGATGCTCTCAACTGTGCCATAATCCATATGGCTGTGACAAAATGCCGTGAGTGAAGATTTACATTTACCATCTTACTGACCCACACGGGTGCACTGACCGCTGTCAATATGGTCGGAGTGAGGAAGAGGCCACTGAAACGCATTGTTGAGCTTGACCCGGGAACAGAGGCCATGACCATAAATGTGGTCTTGGCACGACCAGAAGCGGGCCAAACAAGGGATATTTGTCACTGGCACTTGACACTGTGAGTAATTTCCATCAAAATCTCTATCATGACGCTACATTTTGTCTCTACGTCGATCCCTTCGTGGTGAATTTTATTTGTCACAGACGACAGCCATTGGTGCGTAGGGCCGCATCAAGAAAATAAATGGCTTAGCCATCTCCGTGTCAATCAGAATTTGGCCCACTTATGTCTGCGATTTTCTTGGATGTCCGGCGAGACGACCAGCCGCCGCGACGTCGGCCACCTTATGAGACGTTGTCCAAGTGGCATTGTTCCTTCCAACTGAGTAGTGTTTTACTGCAAAACGGTATGTCGGCATCCTTTACTAGGATAATGCAAGGGGTCGAGTAAACTGGCTTTTACGCGATGATCGCAACACATCATATTTTCATAATACAGCTAGGAAGAAACGGAATTACATCAAAAAACTTCTCAATTCTGTTGGGTCATGCTTGAAGGTACACATGAACTAAAAGGCCATATTGCTGTTTATTTTTCTAAGCTATTTTGTTCGGAAGTTTCACACCTAGATCCTGTCGTGCTATGACGGGCGAAGCGGTCTGTGACACAGAACATGAACGATGCTTTCTTGGCTTCTTGCACCGCAGAAGATGTTAAAAATGTGTTGTTTAACATTGGAGATCTCAAAGCTCCTGACCTAGATGGGCTACACGCATCTTTTTATAAAAGGTTTTGACCATTGCTAGAGGATGATCTGATTGAGGAAGTCTTGTAGGCGGTAAATACACGCAAGATTCCGTTTGGTTGAAATAACATTGCATTGTTATGAACCCAAAGGTAAATAAGTTACTCAATTCAGGTCGATTAGCTTATGCAACATAGTATATAAGGTGTCGGTGTACAAAAAAAGGGGTACGCTTTTTGTACCCCTATAATTATGCACGGGCAGTCTGAGCCACGGGCACCACCACACTGAGCAAGGCAAGGGAGGTGAGCCAAGGTAAGGCCGAAGCTCAGGAGAAGCAGAACGACGCCAAGACCAAGACCACAAAGAGCAAAGGAGACGAAGCGAACTCCCCCCGGCAAGATCCTTGTCGGGAGGTGGTTTTAGCAAACCCGGCAAGACCCTTGCCGTGACAGCTCGCCCCACACCTACGGAGTGAGTCACCTTTGAGTCCACTGCCCTCATGGGGCAAGGATTCGGGAGACATCCCCGTGGTGGCATGCAGATTTTTGTGAAGTCATTCAAGATCAGATACACCCTTTAGAAGATGATGATCCTTGGCGAGATCCCAGCCAAGGAGGACCACAAGGCCCCCGGCAAGAGCCTTGTCGGGGATGACAGCAGGCGCCATAGCAAGACCCTTGCCGGGGCCCCGGCAAGGCCCTTGCCAAGAACACCCGTAGGGTCACCATCAGGCCCACGCCAGTCAAACCTCCACCGCCGTTCGCATGCAGCTGCCGACCCAATCAGCTGGGCAGGCACCTGCGTGGCGGCATGCGGATCTTCGTGAAGACCCACCACTGCGCCACCTCAGCTGCCTGCCTGCCTACATGGCACCGCGGGCACCGCTGGCCAGGGCGCGTGTCGACACGAGAGGGAGCGGCGACGGACGAGACAGGGCTCTCCCCCGTCCCCGATAAAGCAAGGACACCTGGGCAAGACGCATTAAATGCGCCTTGTCATGTAATGCGAGGGATAACCTCACATCACTGTACCCTTTCCACCTCCTGTGTGCCACTGTGGCGACCCCTTTCCTATAAAAGGAGGCCCAAGGCGACCAGGAGGAGGATTCGGCTTTTTGGAGCTCCTCACGCCCCATAGCTAGCTCAAGAACACAGATATACAATCCACCAAAGCAGGAGTAGGGTTTTACGCATCCTCGCGCCCTGAACCTGGATAAACGAACCGTGTGCTATCTGTTTGATCCGCTCTTCTCACGACCCCGCGCCCCGCAGCCGTAGTAGGGATTCTTGTGATCCCATAGGTGTCGTTCCCACCGACATCTTTGGCGCGCCAGGTAGGAGGCACAGTTGTGAGAATCGGCTTTAGCAGTTAGTTCGACGCTTCTTCATCGTCATGGCGCCCAAGAAGAAGACGACGGTGGTGGTTGGCCCGTCGGAAGCCGGACATCCCGTCCCGACGCGGGCGAGCAGCGGACCGGTCGCAGAAAGGACCCGGGGCGCCGTTCGCGAACACCAACACCGTCCCAGCAGCCGGAGTTTGGGAGGCGGCGATGTTCGTGCGCCTGGTAACGGGCCGCACGCCGCCAAATCCAAAGACGGAGCCAGGCCCTCCGCGGGTGGCGCGGGGCCTTCAAAGATCGCTACCACCCCGCCCGAAGGCGATGCGAGGGCCTCCAAGACTCCCATGCCGGCACCGACGGCGCGCTCCTCTCAAGCGGCGCGCGACGAACGGCGCAATCACGCCGAAGACCCCGGGCGTCGCCGCGGGAAGAGCCCCGAGCGCCACTCCCGGGAGGTAGAAGACCTGCCCGCTCGCCGAGGCGCTAGTGAAGATGGCATGTGACCGCGGGGTCGTGATAGAGCTCCTTCTGACATGGTCATAAGTTGAAGCGCGTCGCGATCCGTGCAGGTTTCACTGCCACCAACGCCAGCAGAAGCCCTAGCGCGCGCAGTTGCTCCTCGATTTTCCTCCCACTACGGGGACACTCGACGAATGGAGAGCCACTATCCGAAGCCTTGTTGCGGTGGCCAACAAAGACGAACTGAGTCCGGTGGAGCCCCCGGCTCGATGCTCCGACGGAGTCCCACGCACTAGTGGCAGGAAAGCCGGTGGCGCCGCGACCACGGTGCACTCGCCTCCTCCTCGCTCGGTACCGCGGACGCCAGCCCATCGCGACGTTACGGGCGACGAAATCTCCATAGCGTCGTCCGACCCGCGGACCCACTGTGACCAGCGCCAAGTCCTTCGGGAACGAGAACATGAAGACGCTCGAACCACTATCGAGCGCCGGCGCGGAGCGCGCCACCAGTCAGACAGGCGAGCAGGGCCTGCTGTGAACCACCCGGCACTGGAGAGCCCTGGAGGCCTACCTTACGAGGTAGGCTGTCCGGTTTTTACCCGTGAGCTGCGGCAGTTCCAGTGGCCCACTCACCGCACCTTCAAACCTGACGTGGGCGAAAAGTACAGTGGTAAGACCCACCCGTCTGAGTTCCTCAGCATCTACACCATTGCGATGCAAGCTGCCGGAGCCCGCGACGATAAGGTGCTTGCGAATTACTTTCCGTTGGCTCTTAAACCCAACGCCATGTCATGGTTGATGCACTTGCCGGTAGACTCTATTTCCTCCTGGTCGGATTTGTGCCATGAGTTTGTGGGCGCCTTTACTGGAGGCCACCAAGCCCATGACCAAGCGAGCGACCTGCACGTCATTCCCCAGAAGGGAGGCGAGAGTCTCCGCAAGTATATACAGAGGTTCAGCCGGATACAGTACAATATCCCTGATGTTCACCCTGCCGCCATCATCAGCGCGTTCCATCAGAACGTGCGTAACCACAAGATGCATGAAGAGCTGGCAATGAACAAGGTGAAAGATGTAGCAGAACTCTATGTTCTTGCTGACAGATGTGCCCGGACTGAAGAGGGAAGGAAGTACCCCGGCGAAGACGCTGGCGTGGAAACCGACTCCTCAGATGAAGATACTGCCGCCCTTGCGAAGAAGGGCCGGCGCCACAACAGGAAGCGCAAAGGTAAAGCCGTGCTTGCCGTCGAGGGATCTGATGACACCGGCTCCACCAAGAAAACCAAGGCAGATGACCCCGGCAAGGAAATTGCCGGATGTGTCGCCTGCCGGTCCTTGGCGGTTGCCGAGAAGCCAGGAAACTCCGACAAGCGATATTGCAAGATCCATCGCACCAAAGGCCATGCTCTCCAAGACTGCCGACAGGTTGAGCTCCTCGCTGAGAAGCAGAGGGCTGAATATGAGAGGCGGGACAAGGAGAAGGGCCAAGACGGTGCTAAGGGGTCCGGCAAGAAGCGTGACGGCCAGGCGGGCCGTCGCGACAAGGATAAACAACAAGAGAGGCCCGCCCAGGGCCGTGACAAAAAGCCAGAAGACGACGATCACGAAGAGGACGACGAATCCGGTGACCAAGAGTTTCAGAAAGCTACAGAGGCCATGTGCATCTACGGCGGCGCCTCGCTGCATACTTCTCACCGCCAGCTTAAACAGTGGGCGCGAGAGATTACAGCGGCAGAGCCGTCATTTGATGCCCAAAGGCCGCTGAAGTGGTCCAGCACACCTATCATTTTTGACACTGAGGATCACCCTGATCGCACTACTGCGGTCGGGTTCTTGCCATTGTTGGTTTCACAATACGCAACCTCAAGGTGACAAAGATGCTAGTCGATGGCGGGGCCGGTCTGAACTTGATCTCGCCTGCCGTGATCGAAAAACTGCAGATTCCTGATGGAGACCTCGAAGAGACGGGCGCGTTTCAGGGGGTCAACCCGGGAAGAAGCCAACCTAAGGGAAAGGTCACGCTGCCCGTGACTTTTGGAAGCGATCTGAACTACAGGACGGAGAGGATCGTGTTTGATGTTGCCAAGATCCCCTTACCCTATAACGGGATCCTTGGCCGCCCAGCGCTGGCCAAGTTCATGGCGGCGTCACACTACGCCTACAACACCCTGAAGATGCCAGGACCTGTGACGATCATCACCATCCCCTCCGATAAGAAAGATGCACTGATTTGCGCTGACCAACTATACCAGCAAGCAGTTGCAGTAGCTGCCGCCACTAGGGCACTTGCTCCTGCCGCTGGGACCCCGGGAGGGAAGAAGAAGAAGACCGGTGAGACCTGGACACCCACTCCGGCAAGCGCACCTCTCCGGAGTGTAGCCCTCCCGTCGAGGACGTGCCAGAGAGCTCCACCGGCGGAAACAAGAAGCCCAGGGCCATACCGCCGGTAACCAAGAAGGTTTCTGTCAATGAGGACGACACGGGAGGGGCTTTCATCATAAGCTCCACCCTTGATGACAAATAGGAAGACGCGCTCGTCACCTTCCTGCGGGCGAATGTCGGTGTGTTTGCGTGGCAAGCTTCCGACATCCCCGGCGTTCCCAGGGAGGTGATTGAGAACCGCCTTGCTGTCTGTCCTCATGTGCGGCCCGTCAAGCAGAAGGTCAGAAAGCAAGCTTTGGAACGACAAGAGTTCATCACAGAGGAGATCCGGAAACTGGAAGCAGCGGGTTTGGTAAGAGGAGTGCTCCATCCAACATGGTTGGCCAATCCGGTCGTAGTGCGCAAGGCTAATGGGAAGTGGAGGCTGTGTATTGATTACACTGATATCAATAAGGCTTGTCCTAAGGACCCCTTCCCGTTGCCGCGCATCGACCAGATTGTTGACTCCACAGCTGGGTGTGATCTGTTGTCATTCCTCGATGCCTACTCCGGCTACCACCAGATCTTCATGACAAGAGAAGACGAAGAGAAAACAACATTCATCACCCCATGTGGTACGTATTGTTTCATGCGGATGCCTTTCGGGCTGAAGAGTGCTGGTTCGACGTTTGCAAGGGCGGTCCAGATTGGTTTTGAACCCCAGCTCCATAGAAATATGGAAGATTATATGGATGACATAGTGGTCAAAACCAAGGACAGGGCAACCCTCATACCGGATTTGCAAGAAACATTTGCAAACCTGCGCAAGATCAATCTCAAGCTGAACCCTGAGAAGTGCGTCTTTGGCGTCCCGTCCGGCAAGCTTCTCGGGTTCTTTGTGTCACAGCGTGGGATAGAGGCCAATCCGGACAAGATCAAAGCTATAGAGCAGATTGAAGCACCCAAGCGAATCAAGGATGTGCGTCGGCTTGCTGGTTGCGTCGCCGCCATGGGCAGATTCATTTCCAAGTCTGCCAAGCGCGCCCTTCCCTTTTTCAAGATCCTGAAAAAGGCGGGCCCGATGGAGTGGACGCCAGAAGCCGAAGCAGCATTGCAAGATTTGAAGAAGTACCTCTCCTCCGCACCAATACTAGTTGCGCCTAGGCCACAGGAGCCGTTGCTGCTATACCTGGCGGCAACGAACCAGGTGGTCAGCGCCGCACTAGTGGCGCAGAGAGAGGTTGATGACGAGGTAATGGCAGCGACAGAGCCCGACACCACCAATGCAGAGACGACACAGCCAGTTGAAGTGCCGCCGAAGAAGAAAATGATGCAGCACCCGGTCTACTTTGTTAGTTCCCTCCTGCAGGGAGCTAGACCAAGGTACTCCGGCGTGCAGAAACTGCTCTTCGGCCTTCTTATGGCCTCGAGGAAGCTACGTCACTACTTCCAGGCACACGAGATCACTGTCGTCACTCGCCTCCCTCTGCAACGGATATTGCACAATCCAGATGCAACGGGAAGAATTGTGGAATGGGCACTGGAGCTATCCAGCTTTGGCCTCAAGTTTGAAAGTACTTCGACGATTCAGAGCCGAGTCCTGGCGGAGTTCATTGCAGAATGGACCGCAACGCCTGACGAAGAAGCCCAAGAGACTGCTCTCCTCGGCAAGGAGGCAAGTTGCAGTTGGATCATGTACTTTGATGGAGCTTTCTCCTTACACAGCGCCGGGGCTGGTGTACTGCTTGTCGCGCCCACCGGAGAGCACCTCAAGTACGTGATCCAGATGCACTTCCCCAGGGAGGTGTCAACAAACAATACGACAGAGTACGAAGGGCTGCTTGCCGGTCTTAGGATCGCGGCGGACCTCGGAATCAAGAAGCTCATCGTCAGGGGCGACTCGTAGCTCGTCGTCAAGCAAGTCAACAAGGACTACCAGAGCCCGTTGATGAAGGCCTACATCGATGAAGTGAGAAAGCTGGAAGAGCGTTTTGACGGTATACAGGCTGAATACGTTCCCCGAGCGGAGAATGATATCATCGATTACCTGTCAAAACGCGCTGCCCTCAAGCTACCTGTGGAACCAGGTACCTTTGTGCTCTAGCTAACTCAGCCATCCGTTGATCCATCAACAGAGCAGAACAAGAGGAGGAAATCAAGACCCGACAAGTACTTTCCCGCCTAGCTCCCCGGAGCCACCGGCAAGGATGTTGCCGGGGACATTGAGCCCGCCACGGGACGACTAGCTCCGGCGGAGCGTCAAGCTCTTGCCGTCGAGACAGCCGCTCCTGTAGCAGAGGAAATGCCTTTAGTCCTCGCCGTCGAGCCCCAGGCTCCAGCGTGGGCACAACATACCGTCCGATTCCTCCAAACAGGGGAACTTCCTGAAGAGCAGGAAGAAGCGGAAAAAGTAGCCCGTCGCTCTACCATGTACCAGTTCGTCGATGACGTCCTGTACAGAAAGAGGCCGAACGGTGTGAAATTGAAGTGTATCCCTCGGGAGGAAGGACTGGAGCTGTTGGCGGAGATACACGGAGGCATATGTGGATCCCACATCGGGTCAAGGGCCCTTGCCGGCAAGGCATTTCGGCAAGGTTTCTTCTGGCCCATCGCCCTCCAGGATGCGACGACACTAGTCACCAGGTGTGAAGCGTGTCAGTTCCATTCAAAGAAGCTTCATCAGCCAGCTCAAGCCCTTCAAACCATTCCTCTATCCTGGCCCTTCTCGGTCTAGGGGCTCGACATACTGGGCCCTTTCCCCCGCGCTGTCAGGGGCTTTGAGTACTTGTACGTTGCAATCGACAAGTTCACAAAGTGGCCGGAGGTGGAGGCAGTGAGGAAGATCACAGCTCAGTCAACCGTCAAGTTCTTCAAGGGACTAGTGTGCCATTTTGGTGTACCCAATAGGGTCATCACCGACAACGGCACACAGTTCACAAGCTGCATCTTCATGCAATATATCCAAGACCTCGGCAGCAAAGTCTGTTTCGCTTCCGTTGCTCACCCACGAAGCAATGGTCAAGCTGAGAGGGCAAACACTGAAGTACTGCGAGGCTTAAGGACCAAAACCTTTGACAGGCTGCACAAGAGTGGAAGGCGCTGGATTGATGAGTTGCCGACGGTTCTTTGGTCGATCAGGACGACGCCAAATCGAGCCACCGGCCAGACACCCTTTGCCCTAGTATACGGGGCAGAAGCAGTTCTCCCCACTGAACTCATATACGGGTCACCTCGAGTGCTCGCTTATGATGAGCTTGAGCAAGAGAAACTGCGGCAAGATGACGCAATGCTCCTTGAGGAAGATCGTCTTCGGGAGGCTGTGAGAGTAGCACGCTACCAGCAAGCCTTGCGCCGCTACCATAGCCGCAAGGTTCATGCCCGAAGCCTTGAGGAAGGCGAGCTTGTCCTTCGGCGCGTTCAATCGGCCAAGAATTTCAACAAGTTGACGCGAAAGTGGGAAGGCCCTTATCGGGTAATACGAGTCACCAGGCCCGGCGCAGTCCGCCTGGAGACCGAAGATGCCGTTCCGGTGAGTAACTCCTGAAACATTGAGCATCTTCGCAAGTTTTACCCGTGAGGCGCGGCTTGCCGGGCCCCTCGGCAAGCCACCTTTTGCACAAGCATTGCCGATGATGCATGTAACCCTTTGTACAAAGCCAGGCGCAGACCCTGAGCATAAATAAATGAAGCGCTGGCGCCCTAAGTTATAGCATGCATGCTAGGTCGAGTCTCGTCCTTGGTTAGGGTTGATAGTGCTTAGCGGCGACTAACCCCTAGCTTAGAGGTCGAGTGTGCGTCTCTTTGTCTTTCTTTTGTCTTCTTTGGTTTATAGGACACACGGATATCCGTGCCAAACCACTTGGGGAGGAAAAGAAGATGAAAAGACCAGCATCTAGCCCCCGGCAAGCCAGCATTGCCGGGGGCTGCAAGAGCAAAGATTCACCCACGGCGAACCAGGGTTGCCGGGGGCTGCATCTTCAGATAAGTTCTTCATCCCTTATCATGCATTCCATTATGGACTGAGGTATGTGAAACCTCGTTTTCCCCAAGCTACCGTGCTCCCATAACTCTAGGCCCTAGGGCTCGTTCCTGGGGCCAAATTTGGTCGTAGTCGCGGCAGCGAAAGGATGAAACAAGGAGCCAGAACCCGCCTCATCCCTGCCTCCGCTAAAGGCGTGAGGAAGGTCGAGCGAAGTGGGGGGACGGCAAGGCCTGTTGCTGGGCAATGAAATGTTTATCTTGAAGATATCAAGGATTTACTCCTTGTCGTGGGTTCCACCCGCAAACAAATGACCCGGCAAGCATCCCTTTTTCATTAAAAACATTCCACTCAGGTACAACCCATAGGGAATGAAAAACATGAATGATGGGATTACAAGTTTTAAATTCAACAAAGGCCCGAAGGCTTACAAACTAAAAAGAGATAAGGTGCCTGTAATCCCTTTCTTGTCCCTCTCCTCAGGAGGCAGGTCAAGGAGGCAAAAGAGACAAAATGAGCGCCTAGGCGAGCTACGGGTGGCAGAAGACACCAAGAGAACATCTTGGTGGCCGTCCAAAGGCTGGATGGTGATGGCGGCGCCGGAAGCAGAGCTCGAAGACGAGGCGGCAGGACGTCAGCATGCGTCGAAGGCGTCGATGCCCGCGTACTCCGACTTGACGGCCTTGCCGCCCGCCCTCTTCCTCTCCCGCAGCCTCCCAACACCAGCCGCCCAAGGAGACGACCCCGAGAAGCTTAGGGAGTCGGTGACGCGGATGATGGGGTCGCCGGTGCCGCACGGAGCGGCGCCCGACACCTAATCGGACCCGTCATCCTGCCGCCTACTACCCTCGTATTCGCTGCCGCTATCCTCCTCGTCACTCCCGCCCGAGGAGGAGTTTTCACTATCAGAAGAGCTCTCCACGCAGCACCTTGCACGGGTCCCAAAACACCCGAAGACCTTGACGGAGAGAAGGCCACTCTCCATCAGCTTAAAATGGAGAGTGAGCCCTTCCGTCAAGCGGTGGATATGAGCAAACGTTTTCCATCCCCGACAAAGATACATCACGTGAGGGGCGGGGAAGTCGACGCGGACCCGCGTGCCACTGATCCTGCAGCCCCTCATGTGCAGCCGCAACGATTCCGGCGGATCCAACTCCATCTCCCGCGCAAATGGAGTTGGGAGACAAAGGCGATGGCGCGGCGGCCGGCGCAGCCTGACGAAGAACTCACAAGGGTCATCCCCAACATGGCCCTCCATTGGAGGAGGAGCTGCTGGCGGAGGCGAGGCCGGCGCGCCGCCCCGTCCTCCTCTTCCCCGAGCGCCCCGGCCTCGCCCACGGCCTCGCCCCCTCCCCCTTCCCCTCGTGGCTGGCTCTGCCACTGCGGGTGCAGGATAAGGAGGGACGCGTTGTCGCGCGGCGACCCTCGCCGCCACCGTTGAAGGACCAGGATTCCCTCTCTCCATGGCGGATGGAAGGGGGGGCAGAAGCTGAAGGAAGGAGGAGATGAAAAGAATGCGGGATGCCATCCCCCTCCCGCTCTTTATAAAGGAACGGGGTGGGGGCTCGGCCGCCCCGCTCGGCCAATCAAGACGCGGAAGGCGCAGGGAACTGGGACCGACCCGCCGCCCGAGCCCGCGGCGGCCCGGTTTCCCGCCTCCACCATTCGCCACCCCAAGCGCATGAGAGCCACGTGGCAGGCGTGCAGGACCGAGGCGACGGGTGAGGCGACCTCTCCCCACCCCGTGATCGTGGGGAGTGGACGCCTTGAAAACCATGCCTCGGCCCCGTTCAGTAAATGGGCCGCGCCTCCACGCCTCCCTCCGTTTATGGGGAAGGCGCAAACCGCCCCCTTTACTACAACGTGACGCATGCATGCAGAGCTCAGCCCCACGCATGCCGCCCATGTCACACACGCCTCCCCACGCCACGCCACGCGCGGGAAGCATGGGAAGCGCAGCGCGCGAAGAGACTTACGGCGGTAAAAACCGCCCCGCCTGCCCACGCACTGTTTTTGGGCCTAGCCCAACGACGCGATTGCGCTTACGTGTGGCCCAGGCCCGGGGGCTCCTGTCGGTGTACAAAGAGGGGTACACTTTTTGTACCCCTATAACTGTGCATGGGCAGTCTGAGCCACGGGCACCACCACACTGAGCAAGGCAAGGGAGGTGAGCCAAGGTAAGGCCGAAGCTCAGGAGAAGCAGAACGACGCCAAGACCAAGACCACAAAGAGCAAAGGAGATGAAGCAGACTCCCCCCGGCAAGATCCTTGCCGGGAGGTGGTTTTAGCAAACCCGACAAGACCCTTGCCATGGCAGCTCGCCCCACACCTACGGAGTGAGTCACCCTTGAGTCCACTGCCCCCATGGGGCAAGGATTCGGGAGACATCCCCGTGGTGGCATGCAGATCTTTGTGAAGACATTCAAGATCAGATACACCCTTTAGAAGATGATGATCCTTGGCGGGATCCCAGCCAAGGAGGACCACAAGGCCCCCGGCAAGAGCCTTGCCGGGGATGACAGCAGGCGCCACGGCAAGACCCTTGCCGGGGCCCCGGCAAGGCCCTTGCCAAGAACACCCGTAGGGCCACCATCAGGCCCATGCCAGTCAAACCTCCACCGCCGTTCGCATGCAGCTGCCGACCCAACCAGCTAGGCAGGCACCTGCGTGGCGGCATGCGGATCTTCGTGGAGACCCACCACTATGCCACCTCAGCTGCCTGCCTGCCTACATGGCACCGCGGGCGCCGCTGGCCAGGGCGCGTGTCGACACGAGAGGGAGCGGCGACGGACGAGACAGGGCTCTCCCCCGTCCCCGATAAAGCAAGGACACCTGGGCAAGACGCATTAAATGCGCCTTGTCATGTAATGCGAGGGATAACCTCACATCACTGTACCCTTTCCACCTCCTATGTGCCACTATGGCGACCCCTTTCCTATAAAAGGAGGCCCAAGGCGACCAGGAGGAGGATTCGGCTTTTTGGAGCTCCTCACGCCCCATAGCTAGCTCAAGAACACAGATATACAATCCACCAAAGCAGGAGTAGGGTTTTATGCATCCTCGCGGCCCGAACCTGGATAAACGAACCGTGTGCTATCTGTTTGATCCGCTCTTCTCACGACCCCGCGCCCCGCAACCGTAGTAGGGATTCTTGTGATCCCATAGGTGTCGTTCCCACCGACATAAGGTAATCTAAAAAAATGCTAGCAACACGTTTTGAAGTTTTTCTTCCTATAGTTGTTAGTCCCACACAAAGTGTGTTTTTCCCTGAACGCCTTATCACAGATAATGTGTTGATTGCTTATGAGAGTTTTCACACAGTTAAAAATGAAAGAATGGCAAGGTTGGTTTGTGTGTGGTGAAATTGTACATGCATCAGGCTTATGATTGTATTGAATGGGTTTTCTTGAAAGATATCATGTTGATGTTAGGTTTTCTTGAGGATTGGGTCAACCTAGTGATGCAATGTGTGACTACCCTTGAGTATTATGTTCGCTTTAACTCTATTGAAACTGCTACTTTCAAACCGACTAGAGGTTTATGTTAAGTAGATCCTCTTTCATCATATTTGTTCCTATTAGGCCCTTCCCAGTGCTCCATGTTGGACAGGTGCTAAGCATGCCACATAAGCTAAAAATGACATGGCACAACAATTAAAGAGGAGAGAGAGCACTTTGGTGACCCAGAAAGAACCAATGCCAAGTGCGTAAACCTAGGCAAACCACTTAAATGAAAGAAGATGACCAATGCATGAAAGAGTTTAGGTGCTAAATCATTTAATAAAGTGGGCTTAGCAACAACAAGTTAAGCACCTATGCATTGGGGAGTTGAGTTGATAAGTTATTTAATGCACTTAGCACCTCAATTAAGCACCTTTACATTGGAAGAAGTCTTATGTACAGAGGATTTAACTGCATTTCTTGCTCGTGAAGAGGAGGTTAGAAATTTACAGGTCGCAAAGGTGTGCACGGAGGCCCCATCCATCTCTAACCTCCTGTTTACAGATGACTTATTAATCCTTATGAAAGCAAATATGGAGAATGCCAAAACTTTAAAGAGAATCATGGATTTATATTGTGCTGCATTAGGACAATTGGTGAGTTTGGATAAATCTAGTGGTTTGTTCAGTCCCAATACAGATGTTAATGTGAATGCCCAAATTTGTGATTTACTATATATACTGACAGAAGCGCTAAATGATAAGTATTTGGGATTGCCATCTAAAGTGGGGATGGATAAAACATACTGTTTTCAGTACTCGATTGATTGTGTCATGCAGATGGTGAATGGTTGAAAAAAGAGGCAATTTTCATTGGGCGGTAAAGAAATCCTTCTCAAGTCAGTTGCACTAGCTATACCATCAAATGCCATGTTAGTCTTTAAAATTCTTAAACAAGTTTGCAAAGGATATCTGAATCAATGTCGCACTATTGGTGGCAGGACAATGATAACCGAAAGCGAATGCATTAGATGGCATGGTGGAAATTGTGTGTGCCGAAGTGCAAAGGAGATATGGGGTTTAGAGACATCCACTGTTTAATTTAGTTCTTCTAGCAAAACAAGCATGGAGATTAATAAATCATCCAGATTCTTTGGGTGCTGGTGTTATGAAGGCAAAGCATTTTCCTAATGGAGATTTGCTCAATGCCAAATTAAAAAAGGTAGCTTCCTTCACTTGGCAAAGTGTTCTGGCAGGGGTTAATACTCTTTAAACATGGGTGCATATGGAGAGTGGGTGATGGACATAAAATCAATATATGGGATGACCCATGGATTCCTGGTTTGTGTAACAGAAAAGTTGTTATTGTACGTGGCAACCATATCATATCAGAAGTAAATGACTTGATTGAGCATTGTACTAACTAGTGGGATGAGGAACTGGTGAGACAAACCTTCTGGTAGGTGGATGTTCACCGAATCTTAGCAATTCGCCTCCAAACTATGACATGGAGGATTTTGTTACATGGGGTATGACAAAAAGTTTTAGGGTTTTCATGAAATTAGCATATTATGTTGAGTAGGACCACAGATTCGGGGGCAACCTATGTCGAGCAAATGGACAAGGAATAATGCAAGTCAGAAGTGTGTGGCAGTGAATTTGGAGTTTGGACTGTTCGGCAAAGGTAAACATATTTGTCTAGAAAACTCTTCATGGAACTTTACCTTGTGGTGTTAATCTTTTAAACAAGGATGTTAAGGTATCACCACAATGCCCTGCTCGCAGAACAGGGGTTGATACTACTTTACACGCGTTGTTTCAGTGTCCATCAGCTATGCAAGTTTGGGAGGACTTGGGCTGGATAATATTATTAGTAATGCATGTCAAATTGATAGAGAAGGAGAAACTGTGCTTGAATATCTCATGGAGTTGCCAGAACATGAGACGTTTGTGATAGGGCAAAGAAAAATGCATGAAATAATATCTATCACTTGTTTGTATCTATGGTGGGAGAGAAGGAAGCTCCGCCATGGCGAGAAAAAACAAAATGCCAAACAAATTGTTGATTCCGTCCGAGTCTTGACATCAAACTACACTTCCGCATCATAGCCAAAAGCTAAGAGGAAAGCGGGAGGATGGATGCTACCTCCTAATGGACATGTGAAGCTAAATGTGAATGCTTCGTTTGATCTGGACCTTCTTAAGGGGGTGGCTGGTGCAACTATTCGAGATAATAGGGGCAAACGTTATAAGTGTGAGGAACTAGAAAATTGACTTTCATTACAATGTGGTATCTGCTGAAGCTACTGCATTGAGATATGGTCTTTTCCTAGCACAAACGATCGATTGTGACAAGGTTACTATCAATTCAGATAATCTTGAGGTTATCAATACGATGAATGGAGGAGAGCGGTTTGTGGATCCATCGGCTATAATCCTTGGTCATTGCTATCATATAGTGTGAAGCTTCCCTTATACCGCGTTTGTGCACTGTCCTAGAGACGCTAATTCTATTGCTCGTGAATTAGCAAATTTGTCTAAGGGAACGTCTTGTAATAGTTCTTTTGTTGAGCCTCCTAGCGATCCCATGTCTCTCTTATTAAGCGATCTAATGCTAGTTGAATCATAAATAAAGAGAGGGATATGATTTTTTTAAAGGACAATGCCCATGCGTTGCAATGCGGTATAAATATTCTAGTACATTATCTTGTGATTTACCTCACCATTTATTTGATTTACCTTATAGCTTGATGATAAATTTGGTAAGTAAATTAAAGTGGAATTGGTTCGGAAGGTAAATAAATTAAGGTGATTTATTATTATATGGGTAAGGTTGGACAAAAGAGTGGTGGGAATAAAAGTGAAAGATGAAACTTTACATTCTATTTAAGTATAAGTAGTAGAGATATATAAATCCATCGACCCAGGCAGATACGTGATCTATGGTTGCTAAGACGTTTTCCTTTTCAATGAATACAAAGGTCATCTCATATACATCAATAGTTGACCCTTATTATCTTTAGTTCTCTATGAGCATGCACTTATATCATCTTATCATGCCATAGTGATAAAATAATATGTTACCAATGATACTTGTATTCAACATACATTTCACAACTATATAATAATCAACTAGAATAAATTATATTTATTTTAACTCCAATTCTCATACAGTTAACACAAATACTAATGTTTCATACTTAACATACAACTATCTCAGCACACCATGTCACAATGCCCTCTATGAAAAAAGACTCACCTCAACGGACGTGGACGAGGAGCTCATGGAGGCTCACCTCCCTGTAATCTTTATCCCATTCAATGTCCATCGAGATGCGGACTGAAATGTTTTTAGTTTCCCTGTTGAGCCAATACAATTTGAATACACATAAATAAGTTGCATGACATTGTAGAGAAGTAATGACGAGTTAATCGGTACAAGGCACAAGGCAATTTTTTGGATTGTTAATGCAATACCAGAAGTTAGTGTGAATTGACTTTGTGTCCTTACATGGTTAATTGTGTGTTGGTAGAGGAAGGACGTTAGACAGTTATCGGTGTAACAAATGTGCTGGAGCTCACATGTATACTGTAATTTAATAAATGAAAAACAAACGAGTCTCCATGCAATTTAGTTAGTGTTAATTCATCTTTGCTAAACCATGAATATAGATGGTTTCATGTGGCTGCACAAATAAATCAGCAAACACCGTGAGCAATAACTTAGCTCCTTTATAGAAAAAAGGTCATGAGATTAGTATAAGTAAATTTATCCAATCATTATCATGAAGTTTCTGGGTTTTCACTAAAAATAAAAACTAGAAAGACATAATTTCGTGGAATTGGTGCCATGAATTTTCGAAGAATTAAAACATTGAAATTTTCATCCTCTTTTCATTTGAAAATCTAATAATCATGAAATCCACTATCTATTTAATTGTTCTAGGATGAGATTCTCATTTTTTATAGAAGACACGTAACTTCACGGAAACATATTTGGTTTCACATCTACTAATTCTTAGAGATGATTTAAATGCATCAAACATAATTTATTTTAAAGTTGAAATGATGTTACAGTTCTAAAACTTATTACAAAAACATAAACTTGTGATATATATTTTTAAAGTTGAAACAGTATTGCAGTCTAGAAGCGTGGTACAAACTGAATCTTAGATGTGTCGCATGATTTAGAACATGGGGCTCAACAATATCCGCACACATGGGGCTCAACAATATCCGCATGCATGTAGTTTATCAATCTTTCCGGTCGAGCCACGACGCCCAGATGTTTGAATTTCATTCCCATTTCTTGCATGGGACCTAGAAATTCATCCAAGGACACACATGTGATTTTTCAACCAACTTTGGTGCACTGGAGCCTGCGCTTATAGTTCAAATTTGAAGTATGCACATTAAATGCGCAAAAACTCAATTAATGTATAAAAATGTCCAAACGAACCCAGAATAATTCCAAAATTTAGCACGATACTTCTATTTGGTCTAATCTGCCTGTGTCACGACGTTGTAAAACGACGGCCAGTGAATTGTAATACGACTCACTATAGGGCGAATTCGAGCTCGGTACCCGGGGATCCTCTAGAGTCGACCTGCAGGCATGCAAGCTTGTCCCAATTCGGCCAAAAAAATTAGCGCAACATGTTGATGCCATGTCATGACACCATGCCAAGTTTCATGATTTTCAGGCGTGTTTTGGATTTACAGGAATTAAAAAACCAAGTTTCTCAATCTTTCTGGCCGAGCCACGACGCCCAAATGTTTGAATTTCATTCTAATTTCTTGCATGGGACCTGGATATTCACCCAAAAACACATATGTGATTTTTCAACCAACTTTGGTGCACTGGAGCCTGTGCTTGTAGTTCAAATTTGAATTATGCACATTAAATGTGCAGAAACTCAATTAATGTATAAAAAGGCCAAACGTACCCGGAATAATTCCAAAATTTAGCACGATACTTCTATTTGGTCTAATCTGCATGTAAAAAAAATTAGGGTGGGAGAAGGCGGTGTATGTATCTCGTTTCGCACACGGAGGTGACACGTTCCCTCTCGGAACCACGAGCCTTCTTGAGGGAAGCTTCGGTTTGCAATAAGCTTACACAAAGCTTGTCTCAATTCGGTCAAAAAAATTACCGCAGCATGTTGGTGCCATGTCATGACACCATGCCAAGTTTCATGTTTTTCAGGCGTGTTTTGGATTTACAGGAATTAAAAAACCAAGTTTCTCAATATTTCCGGCCGAGCCACGACGCCCAGATGTTTGAATTTCATTCCCATTTCTTGCATGTGACCTATAAATTCACCCAAGGACACACATGTGATTTTTCAACCAACTTTGGTGCACTAGAGCATGTGCTTGTAGTTCAAATTTGAATTATGCACATTAAATGCGTGGAAACTCAGTTAATGTATAAAAAAGGCCAAATGAACCCGGAATAATTCCAAAATTTAGCATGATACTTCTATTTGGTCTAATCTGTCTTTGTAGAAAAATTAAGGCGGGAGAAGGCAGTGTACGTATCTCTTTTCACACACGGAGGTGACATGTTCCCTCTCGGAACCACGAGCCTTCTTGAGGGAAGCTCCGGTTTGCAAGAAGCTTACACCAAAGCTTGTTCCAATTCGGCCAAAAAAAATTACCACAGCATGTTGGTGCCATGTCATGACACCATGCCAAGTTTCATGATTTCAGGCGTGTTTTGGATTTACAGGAATTAAAAAACCAAGTTTCTCAATCTTTCCGACCGAGCCACGACGCCCAGATGTTTGAATTTCATTCCCATTTCTTACATGGGACCTATAAATTCACCCAAAGATACACATGTGATTTTTTAACAAACTTTGGTGTACTGGAGCATGTGGTTGTAGTTCAAATTTGAATTATGCACACTAAATGCCGAGAAACTCAATTAATGCAAAAAATGCCAAATGAACCCGAAATAATTCCAAATTTAAACACGACACTCATGTACTAGTTGCATGTTCACTGTACGTAAATGTTCTAGCAATTCAAACACCATCCTTTCCCTCCATAACACCATTTTGTCTTTTCAAACATAATGAAAAAAATCAGGTATACCACAAATAGTTTACTAGAAAGAATCGTGTGGGATGTGATATAAAATATCTTGGCACACCATCTTGTCCGGCTTACGCAGGAAGCTTTGTCGTCTACAGTCCACCGCCCCCGCTTGAACCACACTTGCACGCCAGTTTCTCGTGGCACCGAGCAAATTTTTTTGCCACCGTGGAAATATCTATCTCCCCGCCCCTTCCTCCTACCAAAAGCCACATTTCCACTGTTCCTCCTTGCTTTCCAAGTTCAAACCTTCACTGCTGCTTACTGGCAGCTCATCCTCCTTGCCGGCGACCCTTCTTCTTGCAGCGCCGCCTCCTCGCCGGCTACCCTTCTTGCAGCGCCGCCTCCTCGCCGGCGACCCTTCTTCTTGCAGCGCTGCCTCCTCGCCGGTGATCCTTCTTCTTGCTGCGCGGCCTTCTCGCCACTGACCCTTCTTCTTGCTGTGCGGCCTCATAAATATGGTAAGGTAATCCACACCCACCCACACCATCCCCCTCCTTTCCCGTCCCACATGCCTCGACCAACGGCGTGACACCTTCCATCGAAATCACTGCCCCCTCCTCCAATTAAGCGCCGCCCACAGCCATTTTTCATGCAGTATAACATGGAGCTCAGTAGCATGCGACCGCACATGCGCATGAGGTCGCTATGGCTGCCATGCGTGTCGACCGCCAGATCTTGGAGGAGCACCTCGTCTTCGAGGTCATCGTCGACACTGCCATGCGGTTGTCTACTTTAAAATGCAGTTTGTGTTGTTTTCTCGAGGCCACCGCCAGTGCCTTCTAGTGATTTTTCCTCTGTAATGTTAATATGCAATCTGATGTTCAGTTAACAGTTTGGTCCTCTGAAATGTAATGTTCAGTTAACACTTTGGTCCAATAATTGCTACATTTCGTAGTACTGTTCTCAAGCATTCTTTGTTTTGTTAACTGTCTTATCTTCTAGTACATGTTTCTATTCTGCAATGTTGTGCTCAGTTAACTATTTTGGTTCATTTGGTCTGCTATCCATTTAACTGTTTGGTTCAGTTCTGCAATTTGATTTTCATTTGCTGTGGGTACAATTTTGTATTTTTATGCATGTGACACCAATCGAATTTGGCTGTACTCAATACATATTCTACTGATAGTATGGCAACTCTCAGTTAACCTGATCAAGATCTTCCTTATGTGTGTTGTAGGGAAACAATGGGAGATACCGCGGTTTACCATTGAGGTTTGTTCAAGCAGGGTCCTTTGGCTAATAGCACATTATTGTGCAGTTGCAGGAATCATTCTAATATTTAGGTTTCTTACAATTTGGTCTTGCACACGTAGGTCCTGCTGTCAGAGGCTTAGACCCACTATTCAACCCATTTTTCATATGGGGAAATGAGATGTCCATGACTATCAGTCAAGTCAAGAAACTCAGGAAGATTGTTAGGATGAAGAAACTTGCGACGAATAACAGCAAGATCTTTGTTTGCACAATGAAGAAGACATCAGTCAACTATAGGATGGTACTAACTCTTTTACCTTTTTTTACCCCTTGCACCATTTCAGAATTTATAACAACGATTTATGCATAGCTTTGTTTTCAGTACTTTTCAAAGAAGTTCACCGATGATTACCTCTCAAACCACCTGCATGGTCAAGAGGCGAGGAAGGTATTCATTCAACACCCACGGTACAATATTGAAGTCTTGTTGAAGAGGACGAAGGTTGGGCGGGCAATTATCCATAGCCACTGGCCTAAAGTTGCAAGGACATTCAACATCACTGAAGGCTCAATATTTGCCTTCCGCTTCTGTAGTTTCCCAGATGAGATTCATCTGTCTATTTACCATGTATGATGCTACTTTCCAAAGGTTTTTGATGCTGCATGTGAAACTTGGTGCTGTTGTGTAGTGGCGTAACTGAGTGCCGAAGCTATCTGATGTAATCGATTATGAAATCCTGGTTGCTATTATACAGATATGAAATATTTGGTGTGTTTTATAAGAAATATCAATTTGATTAGTACATGGATTATCAATAATTGGCTAATTACCCTACTTATTGGGGTTTTCTATTGCAGACGGTTACTCAGACAGCACCGTGGGTGATGAACTCAAATAACCCGCACGGTTTCTAGAAAGTAGGCGTGTTCGATCAACTAACAATCACACATGGCTTCCGGCAGCGAACTGTTTGCGTTAGGCCACCTTGCACAAAAGTTTCCACATAAAGAACCGTGTCTGATATACATATCTACGGAAATGTTTTTGTAGGATTCACCGTGTGGGATGTACATACCTACGGAAATGATTTTCTGGGATTCACCGTGTGGGATGTACATACCTACAAAAATGATTTTCTGGGATTCACCGTGTGGGATGTACATACCTACAGAAATGTTTTTCTCGGATTACCGTGTGGGATGTACATACCCACGGAAATAATTGGGTTTCGATGACTCGCCCGATAGCACACGGCCCCAGCCTGTGTCCTAAGAGGGCCTATCCCCGATGATTTCTGGGTCGTGTGGGAAGGACTCCCCTAGCGCCCACACTCACTTGGCGATGGTTCCAAATGCCATCACGGAAAGGGGTTAAAAACCTTTTGTATAACACGTCGCTGTACCTCTTTAAAAGGTCAAATGACCCCTAGAATTTTCCAAATTTTCACATGAAAGTTGTATTAGTGCATGTTAAATGTAGAAAAAGTTTAAAGGCTGTAAGTGGAAGCTATCTCCCGTTCGTCATCAAACATGCATTGTTCCCTCCTGGAACCACGAGCCTTCTAGCGAGTTGCTCCGATTTGTGAGGGTGTGTGTCCAAATTTTCGTCAAATAGGCCAATTTTTTTACCACATCATCTTGGTGGCATGACATTACATCAAGCAAGGTTTCATGTTTTTCTAATCATTTTTTAATTTTTTGGAATTAAAATGCCATGACACTCCATGCATGTGTCCATGTCGTGAGACCAATATGTTTGAAAATTCCTTCTAAATTACTGCACATGAAATTAACTCGCATACAAGTACACAAATATGATTTTTCAAACCGTTACGGTTAGCTATTGCATGTAGATGTAGTTAAAATTTGAATTACGGTCATTAAATGGCTAGAAAATCACTTAAATATCATTAAAAGGTCAAATGATCCTGAAATTTTCCAAAATTCACATGACAGTTGTATTACTGTGCGTTAAATGCAGAAAAAATTTGAAGGCCGTAAGAGGAAGCTATCTCCCTTTTGTCATCAAACATGCATTATTCCCTCTCGAAACCACGAGCCTTCTAGTGAGTTGCTCCGGTTTGTGAGGGGTGTGTGTCCAAACTTTCGTCAAACATGCCAATTTTTTACCACATCATCTTGCTGGCATGACATTACATCAAGCAAGGTTTCATGTGTTTCTGATCTTTTTTTTGGAATTTAAATGCCATGGCACTCCATGCTTAATTGTGTCATAGCCGTGAGCCCAATATGTTTGAAATTTCCTTCCAATTTACTACACATGGAATTAACTTGCACACAAGTACACAAATATGATTTTTCAAACCGTTATGGTTAGCCGTTGCACGTAGATGTAGTTCAAATTTGGATTACGGTCATTAAATGGCTAGAAAATCACTTAAATGTCTTTAAAAGGTCAAATGACCCCTGAAATTTTCCAAATTTTGACACGACAGTTGTATTAGTGCACGTTAACTGTAGAGATTTTTTGAAGCCCGTAAGAGGAAGCTATCTCCCGTTCGTCATCAAACATGCATTGTTCCCTCTCGGAACCACGAGCCTTCTAGTGAGTTGCTCCGGTTTGTGAGGGGTGTGTGTCCAAACTTTTGTCAAACATGCCAATTTTTTTACCAGATCATCTTGGTGGCATGAAATTACATCAAAAAAGGTTTCATGAGTTTCTGATCTCTTTTTATTTTTTTGGAATTTAAATGGCATGGCACTCCATGCATGTGTCCAGGGCGTGAGGCCTATATGTTTGAAATCTCCTTCCAATTTAATGCCCATGGAATTAACTCGCACACAAGTACACAAATATGATTTTTCAAATCGTTGTGGTTAGCCATTGCATGTAGATGTAGTCCAAATTTGGATTACAGTCATTAAATGGCTAGAAAAATCACTTAAATGACTTAAAAAGGTCAAATGACCCCTTAAAATTTCCAAATTTTGACACAACAAATGTATTAGTGCATGTTAACTGTAGAAAGTTTTTGAAGCCCGTAAGAGGAAGCTATCGCCTATTCGTCATCAAGCATGCATTGTTCCCTCTCGGAACCACGAGCCTTCTAGTGAGTTGCTTCGGTTTGTGAGGGGTGTGTGTCTAAACTTTCGTCAAACATGCCAAATTTTTTACCACATCATCTTGGTGGCATGACATTACATCAAGAAAGGTTTCATGTGTTTCTGATCTTTTTTTAATTTTTGGAATTTAAATGCCATGGCACTCCATGCTTAATTGTGTCATATCCGTGAGACCAATATGTTCGAAATTTCCTTCCAATTTACTGCACATGGAATTAACTTGCACACCAGTACACAAAATATTACTTTTCAAACCATTATGGTTAGCTGTTGCATGTACATGTAGTTCAAATTTGAATTACGATCATTAAATGGCTAGAAAATCATTTAAATGTCTTTAAAAGGTCAAATGACCCCTAATTTTTTTGAAATTTTCACATGACAGTTGTATTAGTACTACACATTTTCTCATACATTTAAAACACCATCCGTTGCCACTTTACTCCAAATCCGTTTTTCACAACTAATAAAAAATATCAACAACATCAGGCACAGTTTTTTTGTAAGAACCGTTTGCAATGAAAATTCTTGGGTCTATTTAAGTCTTCCTCCTTAAGCTTCACCGGCTTGTTTGCTCCAGTGCCGGCAACCCATGAATCCATGAATCCCGATCCCCATTCCCGCTACCCCTTCTTGCAAATATGACGCCATGGAAACGCTTCATTAAGGCTCGTATGGTGGCCGCGTCCTCCCCGAGCGCCACTGATACGTCCATTTTGCATCATGCTTTTATATCGATATTTATTGCATTATGGGCTGTTATTACACATTATGTCACAATACTTATGCCTATTCTCTCTTATTTTACAAGGTTTAGATAAAGAGGGAGAATGTCGGCAGCTGGGGTTCTGGGTTGGAAAAGGAGCAAATATTAGAGAACTATTCTGCACAGCTCCAAAAGTCCTGAAACTTCATGGAAGACATTTTCAGAATATAAAAAAAATAATGAGCGCAAGAAGTTCACCAGGGGGGCCACACCCTGCTCACGAGGATGGGGCGCGCGCCCCCCTACCTCGTGGCCCCCCTGGTGGCCCTCCGATGACCATCTTCTGCTATATGGAGTCTTTCGATGAGGAAAAAATCATAAGCCATCTCCTCGGACGAAACTCCGCCGCCACGAGGCGGAACCTTGGCGGATCCAATCTAGGGCTCCGACAGAGCTGTTCTGCCGGGGAAACTTCCCTCCGGGAGGGGAAAATCATCGCCATCGTCACCACCAACGCTCCTCTCATCGGGAGAGGGCAATCTCCATCAACATCTTCACCAGCAGCATGTCCTCTCAAAACCCTAGTTCATATCCAATTATTGTCTCGAAGTCCGGGATTGGTACTAGTGGGTTGCTAGTAGTGTTAATTACTCCTTGTAGTTGATGCTAGTTGGTTTATTTGGTGGAAGATCATATGTTCAGATCCTATATGCATATTAATACCCCTCTTATTATGAACATGATTATGCTTTGTGAGTAGTTACGTTTGTTCCCGAGGACATGGGAGAAGTCTTGCTATTAGTAGTCATGTGAATTTGGTATTCGTTCGATATTTTGATGAGATGCATATTGTCTCTCCTCTAGTGGTGTTATGTGAACGTCGACTACATAACACTTCACCATTATTTGGGCCTAGAGGAAGGCATTGGGAAGTTATAAGTAGATGATGGGTTGCTAGAGTGACAAAATCTTAAACCCTAGTTTATGCATTGCTTCGTAAGGGGCTGATTTGGATCCATATGTTTCATGCTATGGTTAGATTTACCTTAATACTTTTGCTGTAGTTGCGGATGCTTGCAATAGAGGTTATCATAAGTGGGATGCTTGTCCAAGTAAGGACAGTACCCAAGCACCGATCCACCCACATACCAAATTATCAAAGTACCGAACGCGAATCATATGAACATGATGAAAACTAGCTTGACCATATTCCCATGTGTCCTCGGGAGCGCTTTTCTCTATATAAGAGTTTGTCCAGGCTTGTCCTTTGCTACAAAAAGGATTGGGCCACCTTGCTTCACTTTATTTACTTTTGTTACTTGTTGCTCGTTACAAATTATCCTATCACAAAACTATCTGTTACCACTTATTTCAGTACTTGCAGAGAATACCTTGCTGGAAACCGCTTATCATTTCCTTCTGCTCCTAATTGGGTTCGACACTCTTACTTATCGGAAGGACTATGATAGATCCCCTATACTTGTGGGTCATCAAGACTCTTTTCTGGCGCCGTTGCCGGGGAGTGAAGCGCCTTTGGTAGGTGGAATTTGGTAAGGAAAGTTTATATAGTGTGCTGAAATTTACTGTCACTTGTTACTATGGAAAGTAATCCTCTGAGGGGCTTGTTCGGGGTATCTTCACCCCGGCCAGTAGAGCAAAGAGTTTCTCCTCAACCTACTGAACCTACTGAAAATGAAAATGTCTGCTTTGTAATTCCTTCGGGTATGATAGAAAAACTGCTAGCTAATCCTTTTGCAGGAGACGGAACAACGCATCCTGATGAGCACCTAATATATGTGGATGAAGTTTGTGGATTATTTAAGCTTGCAGGTGTACCCGGAGATGTTATTAAAAAGAAGGTCTTCCCTTTATCTTTAAAGGAAGATGCATTGACATGGTATAGGCTATGTGATGATACGGGGTCATGGAACTGCAAACGATTGAAATTGGAATTCCATCAGAAGTTATCCTATGCATCTTGTTCATCGTGATCGCAATTATATATATAATTTTTGGCCTTGCGAAGGAGAAAGCATCGCTCAAGCTTTGGGGAGGCTTAAATCAATGTTATATTCATGCCCCAATCATGAGCTCTCAAGAGAGATGATTATTCAAAATTTATATGCTCGGCTTTCTGATAACAATCGCACCATGCTCGATACTTCTTCTGCTGGCTCTTTTATGACGAAGACTATTGAATTCAAATGGGATTTATTGGAAAGAATTAAACGCAACTCTGAAGATTGGGACCTCGACGAAGGTAAGGAGTCAGGTATGACACCTAGTTTTGATTGTGTTAAATCTTTTATGGATACCGATGTTTTCCGTAAATTTAGCACTAAATATGGACTTGACTCTGAGGTAGTAGCTTCTTTCTGTGAATCTTTTGCTACTTATGTTGATCTCCCCAAGGAGAAGTGGTTTAAATATCATCCTCCCATGGAAGTAAAAGTAGCTGCACCTATTAAAGTTGAAGAAAAGACTGTCACTTATAATGATCCTATTGTTCCTACCACTTATGTTGAGAAACCACCTTTTCCTGTTAGGATAAAAGATCATGCTAAAGCTTCAACTATGGTTCGTAAAAGCAATATTAAAACTTATACACCTCCTGAGCAAATTAAAGTTGAACCTGATATTGCTATTGTTAAAGATCTCTTGTCTGATAATATTGGTGGGCATGTTATTCATTTCCTTGATGAGACTGCTAGAATTGCTAAACCTTGTGCAAAAGATAAAAACAGACCTGTGGTAGGCATGCCTGTTATTTATGTTAAAATAGGAGATCATTGTTATCATGGTTTATGTGATATGGGTGCTAGTTCTAGTGCAATACCTTACAACTTATACAAAGAAATTATGCATGATATTGCACCTGCTGACATAGAAGATATTGATGTCACAATTAAACTTGCCAATAGAGATACTATTTCACCAATGGGAATTGTTAGAGATGTTGAAGTCTTGTGTGGGAAAACTAAATATCCTGCTGATTTTCTTGTTCCTGGTTCCCCACAAGATAGCTTTTGTCCTATTATATTTGGTAGACCCTTCTTAAACACTGTTAATGCTAAGATAGATTGCAAAAAGGATGTTGTTACTATCGGTTTAGATGATATGTCTCATGAATTTAATTTCTCTAAATTTAGTAGACAACACCGTGAAGAAGAATTACCTAGTAAGGATGAAATTATTGGTCTTTCTTCTATTGCCGTACCTCCTAGTGATCCTTTAGAACAATATTTGCTAAACCATGAAAAAGATATGTTTATGAATGAAAGAAGGGAAATAGATGAAGTATTATTTAAACAGGAACCTATCCTGAAACACAATTTGCCTGTTGAAATCCTAGGGGATCCTCATCCACCCAAGGGTGATCCCGTGTTTGAGCTTAAACCATTGCCTGATACTCTTAAATATGCTTATCTTGATGAAAAAAAGATATATCCTGTTATTATTAGTGCTAACCTTTCAGAGCATGAGGAAGAGAGATTATTGAAAACTCTGAAGAAGCACCGTGCTGCTATTGGGTATACTCTTGAGGATCTTAAGGGAATTAGTCCCACTCTATGTCAACATAAAATAAATTTGGAAGAAGATGCTAAACCAGTTCATGATCATCAACGACGGCTGAATCCTAAAATGAAAGAAGTGGTAAGAAAGGAAATACTAAAGCTCCTTGAGGCATGTATAATCTATCTTGTTGCTGATAGTCAGTGGGTAAGTCCTGTCCATTGTGTCCCTAAGAAGGGAGGTATTACTGTCATTCCTAATGATAAAGATGAATTGATTCCTCAAAGAATTATTACAGGTTATAGGATGGTAATTGATTTCCGCAAATTAAATAAGGCGACTAAAAAGGATCATTACCCCTTACCTTTTATCGATCAAATGCTAGAAAGATTATCCAAACATACACATTTTTGCTTTCTAGATGGTTATTCTGGTTTCTCTCAAATACCCGTGTCAGCCAAAGATCAATCAAAGACTAATTTTACTTGCCCTTTTGGTACTTTTTCTTATAGACGTATGCCTTTTGGTTTATGTAATGCACCTGCTACCTTTCAAAGATGCATGATGGCTATATTCTCTGACTTTTGTGAAAAGATTTGTGAGGTTTTCATGGACGATTTCTCCGTCTATGGATCTTCTTTTGATGATTGCTTGAGCAACCTTGATCGAGTTTTGCAGAGATGTGAAGAAACTAATCTTGTCTTGAATTGGGAAAAGTGCCACTTTATGGTTAATGAAGGTATTGTCTTGGGGCATAAAGTTTCTGAAAGAGGTATTGAAGTTGATAAAGCCAAAGTTGATGCTATTGAAAAGATGCCATGCCCCAAGGACATCAAAGGTATAAGAAGTTTCCTTGGTCACGCCGGATTTTATAGGAGGTTCATTAAGGACTTCTCAAAAATTTCTCGGCCTCTGACTAATTTATTACAAAAATATATACCATTTGTCTTTGATGATGATTGTGTAGAAGCATTTGAAATACTTAAGAAAGCATTGATCTCTGCACCTATTGTTCAGCCACCTGATTGGAATTCACCCTTTGAAATTATGTGTGATGCTAGTGATTATGTTGTAGGTGCTGTTCTAGGGCAAAGAGTTCATAAGAAGTTAAATGTTATTCAATATTCTAGTAAAACCCTAGACAATGCTCAAAGAAATTATGCTACTACTGAAAAAGAATTCTTAGCAGTTGTATTTGCTTGTGATAAGTTCATACCTTATATTGTTGATTCTAAAGTAACTATTCACACTGATCATGCTGCTATTAAATATCTTATGGAAAAGAAAGATGCTAAACCTAGACTTATTAGATGGGTTCTCTTGCTACAAGAATTTGATTTACATATTGTTGATAGAAAGGGAGCTGAGAACCCCGTTGCAGACAACTTGTCTAGGTTAGAAAATGTGCTTGATGACCCACTACCTATTGATGATAGCTTTCCTGATGAGCAATTAAATGTCATAAATGCCTCTTATACTGCTCCTTGGTATGCTGATTATGCTAATTACATTGTTGCCAAATTCATACCACCTAGTTTCACATACCAGCAAAAGAAAAAGTTCTTCTATGATTTTAGACATTACTTTTGGGATGACCCACATCTTTATAAAGAAGGAGTAGATGGTGTTATTAGACATTGTGTACCTGATCATGAACATGAACAAATCCTACGCAAGTGTCACTCTGAAGCTTATGGAGGACACCATGCTGGAGATAGAACTACACATAAGGTATTGCAATCTGGTTTTTATTGGCCTACTCTCTTCAAAGATGCCCGTAAGTTTGTCTTATCTTGTGATAAATGTCAAAGAATTGGTAATATTAGTAGACGTCAAGAAATGCCTATGAACTATTCACTCGTTATTGAACCATTTGATGTTTGGGGCTTTGACTATATGGGACCTTTTCCTGCCTCTAATGGATATACACATATTTTAGTTGCTGTTGATTACGTTACTAAGTGGGTTGAAGCTATTCCAACTAGTAGTGCTGATCATAACACTTCTATTAAAATGCGTAAAGAAGTTATTTTTCCAAGATTTGGAGTCCCTAGATATTTAATGACTGATGGTGGTTCACATTTTATTCATGGTGCTTTCCGTAAAATGCTTGCTAAGTATGATGTTAATCATAGAATTGCATCTCCTTATCACCCTCAGTCTAGTGGTCAAGTAGAATCGAGTAATAGAGAGCTCAAATTAATTTCGCAAAAGACTGTCAATAGGTCTAGAAAGAATTGGTCCAAGAAACTTGATGATGCATTATGGGCTTATAGAACTGCATATAAAAATCCTATGGGTATGTCTCCGTATAAAATGGTTTATGGAAAAGCATGTCACTTACCTCTCGAACTAGAACACAAGGCATATGGGGCTATTAAAGAGCTCAATTATGATTTTAAACTTGCCGGTGAGAAGAGGTTATTTGATATTAGCTCACTCGATGAATGGAGAACCCAAGCCTACGAAAATGCCAACTTGTTTAAAGAAAAAGTTAAAAGATGGCATGATAAAAGGATACAAAAGCGTGAGTTTAATGTAGGCGATTATGTATTGCCATACAACTCTCATTTAAGATTTTTTGCAGGAAAACTTCTCTCTAAATGGGAAGGTCCTTACGTTATCGAGGAGGTCTATCGTTCCGGTGCCATAAAAATCAACAACTTCGAAGGCACAAATCCGAAGGTGGTGAACGGTAAAAGAATCAAACACTATATCTCAGGTATTCCCATAAATGTTGAAACCAATGTTATTGAAACTGTAACCCCGGAGGAATACATAAGGGACACTTTCCGGAACGTTTCAGACTCCGAAAAGGAATAGGTATGTGGTACGGTAAGTAAACCGACTCCAAAACAGTTTTATGGCAATATTTCTCTGTTTTGGAATATTTAGAAAAATAGAAAAATAAGAAGCAGTCCGGGAAGGACACGAGGGCTCCACGAGGGTGGAGGGCGCGCCCTACCCTCGTGGGCACCTCGTGCGCTTTCCGGACTCTGTTTTCTTACACGACACGTATTTTGGTCGGTAAAAATTCATTATATGATCTCCCGAAGGTTTTGACTCCTGTATCACGCAAATATTCTCTATTTTTGTTTCAAGCTGTCCTGCTGCAGATTAGAGCAACATGTCGTCCTAGGATTCGGAAGGAGAAAGCTATGTGGCTGATTACCTTGCAGATCCTAAGGTCTATGGGGATGTGGAGCATTGTGGTTGGACTACGGAAGAAGAAGAGGACTATGAACCCAAGGGAAGGGAGGATACGAGCTCAGAAGAAGACGAAGTCCCATTACCTCAACCTGGGGACATGCATGTGGAGTTCAAAAAGTCAAGCCTCCCGGATAGAGTAAAGAAACCTAAGATCGATTTTATCCCTTTTCGCCTCTTGCAGGAAAACAAGTAGGAACTATGCAAAAAGATACTGAGCCTGGAGCAGGAGATCGATGACCTAAGGGACCAAAACTCTGTCCTCAAGCGTAAATTAAGGAAGAAACCTACGCCATCAACAAAACCATCACCTTCTCCACCAACAAAGAAGAATTGAGTATCTGGTATGGGCACTCCCCTTGGCAACTGCCAAGCTTGGGGGAAGTGCCCCGGTATCGTATCACCATCACTTTTATCTTTGCCGTTTTTCTTATTTCGATCCTTTTGGTAATATCTTGATCTAGTAGAATAAAGTTTATGGCATGATCTAGTTTTGAATTTTGCTTTATGATCCCTCTATGTAATCGAGTCCGTGAGCTATATATAATAAAGATTAGTGTTGAGTCAAGGGCTTGATTATTTTGCCATGATCCTAAGTGAATAAAAGAAAAGAGAAATAAATAAAAAAGGAAACAAAGAGATCATATGGATCTTATGGAGAGTAATGAGCTCACATAGAAAAAATATGATGAATAAAAGTTGTTGAGAGTTGACAAACATAGTTTTGGTCATCATTGCAATTAATAGGAAGTAATAAAGAAAGAGAGGTCTTCCCATATAAATATACTATCTTGGACATCTTTTATGATTGTGAGCACTCATTAAAATATGACATGCTAAAGAGTTGACGTTGGACAAGGAAGACAACGTAATGGGTTATGTTTTCTTACATCTGAGATAAATTATATTGTCATGGATCATCCAACATGGTTGAGCTTGCCTTTCCCCCTCATGCTAGCCAAATTCATCGCACCAAGTAGAGATACTACTTGTGCTTACAAATACCCTTAAACCAGTTTTGCCATGAGAGTCCACCATACCTACCTATGGATTGAGTAAGATCCTCCAAGTAAGTTGTCATCGGTGCAAGCAACAAAAATTGCTCTCTAAATATGTATGCCTTATTAGTGTGGGAGAAAATAAGCTTTATACGATCGTGTTATATGGAAGAAATAAAAGCGACAGACTGCATAATAAAGGTCCATATCACAAGTGGCAATATAAAGTGACATTCTTTCTCATTAAGATTTTGTGCATCCAACCCTAAAAGCACATGACAACCTCTGCTTCCCTTTGCAAAGGGCTTATCTTTTACTTTTATCTCCTACCTTGCATAAGAGTCATGGTGATCTTCACCGTTCCTTTTTACATTTTATCCTTTGGCAAGCACAGTATGTTGGAAAGATCCTGGTATATATGGCTAATTGGATGTGAGTTTTCATGAACTATTATTGTTGACATTACCCTTGAGGTAAAACGTTGGGAGGCAAAACTATAAGCCCCTACCTTTCTCTATGTCTGATTAAAACTCCATACCCATAAGTATTGCGTGAGTGTCAGCAATTGTGAAAGACTATATGATAGTTGAGTATGTGGACTTGCTGAAAAGCTCTTATATATTGACTCTTTCCTATGTTATGATAAATTGCAATTGCTCCAATGACTGAGACTATAGTTTGTTAGTTTTCAATGAAGTTTACGATCCATACTTGAAATTGTGATTGAATTATTACTCTAGCATAAGAAATCATATGACAAGAATTATATAAGTTGTTGTTCTAAGAATGATCATGATGCCCTCATGTCCGTATTTTACTTTTATCGACACCTCTATCTCTAAACATGTGGACATATTTTTCGATTTCGGCTTTCGCTTGAGGACAAGCGAGGTCTAAGCTTGGGGGAGTTGATACGGCCATTTTGCATCATGCTTTTATATCTATATTTATTGCATTATGGGATGTTATTACACATTATGTCACAATACTTATGCCTATTATCTCTTATTTTACAAGGTTTACATAAAGAGGGAGAATGTTGGCAGCTGGGATTCCGGGCTGGAAAAGGAGCAAATATTAGAGATCTATTCTACACAGCTCCAAAAGTCCTGAAACTTCACGGAAGACATTTTCAGAATATATAGAAAATAATGAGCGCAAGAAGTTCACCAGGGGGGCCACACCCTACCCACGAGGGTGGGGGGCGCGCCCTACCCCTATGGGCGCGCCCCTACCTCGTGGGCCCCCTGGTGGCCCTCCGATGACCATCTTCTGCTATATGGAGTCTTTCGATGAGGAAAAAATCATAAGCCATCTCCTCGGACGAAACTCCGCCGCCACGAGGAGGAACCTTGGCGGATCCAATCTAGGGCTCTGACAGAGCTGTTCTGCTAGGGAAACTTCCCTCCGGGAGGGGGAAATCATCGCCATCGTCACCACCAACGCTCCTCTCATCGGGAGAGGGCAATCTCCATCAACATCTTCACCAGCACCATCTCCTCTCAAAACCCTAGTTCATATCTTGTATCCAATTCTTGTCTCCATGTCCGGGATTGGTACTAGTAGGTTGCTAGTAGTGTTAATTACTCCTTGTAGTTGATGCTAGTTGGTTTATTTGGTGGAAGATCATATGTTCAGATCCTATATGCATATTAATACCCCTCTGATTATTAACATGATTATGCTTTGTGAGTAGTTACGTTTGTTCCCGAGGACATGGGAGAAGTCTTGCTATTAGTAGTCATGTGAATTTGGTATTCGTTCGATATTTTGATGAGATGTATGTTGTCTCTCCTCTAGTGGTGTTATGTGAACATCGACTACATAACACTTCACCATTATTTGGGCCTAGAGGAAGGCATTGGGACGTTATAAGTAGATGATGGGTTGCTAGAGTGACAGAAGCTTAAACCCTAGTTTATGCATTGCTTCGTAAGGGGCTGATTTGGATCCATATGTTCCATGCTATGGTTAGGTTTACCTTAATACTTTTGTTGTAGTTGCGGATGCTTGCAATAGAGGTTAATCATAAGTGGGATGCTTGTCCAAGTAAGGACAGTACCCAAGCACCGTTCCACCCACATACCAAATTATCAAAGTACCGAACACGAATCATATGAACGTGATGAAAACTAGCTTGACCATATCCCCATGTGTCCTCGGGAGCGCTTTTCTCTATATAAGAGTTTGTCCAGGCTTGTTCTTTGCTACAAAAAGGATTGGGCCACCTTGCTGCACTTTATTTACTTTTGTTACTTGTTGCTTGTTACAAATTATCCTATCACAAAACTATCTGTTCCCACTTATTTTAGTACTTGCAGAGAATACCTTGCTGGAAACCGCTTATCATTTCCTTCTGTTCCTCGTTGGGTTCGACACTCTTACTTATCGGAAGGACTACGATAGATCCCCTATACTTGTGGGTCATCAGCCACCACCTGCGCCGAGAGTGCCGCCGCATCCGCATTGAGCATGGCCGCATCCACCGAGAGGGCGTCTACGGCAGCCGACAGGGCAGCTACAGCAGCCGAGACAGCTGCAGCTGCTACTGTGACGGCGGCTGGAAATGCCGAGAGTGCTCGAGCTGCCGTACATGCCGCCAATGTTGCCCTAGCCCGGGTCGAGGCCATCCACACCAAGATCAAGGATGCACACACCAAGATATTCTACGCCACCTCAGAATCTAGCATGCAACCCACATCCGAAAAGGCGGCAGTGGCCATGGATCACCTGCTTCCTCATGAGATTGCTGAGCGGGAGCTGGAGATGCAGGAGGCGGCGGAGATCGAGAAGCGCCTGGAGGAGGAGTTGCGCATGGCCGAGAACGAGGTAGAGAAGAGTCTGTCCATCGAGGAATCGGTGGTGGAGTACCAACTCGAGCTCTGGCGCAACCAGTACTATGAGTACTACAACCTCGAGTGCGGCGCCGAGGAGGAGGACGAGGATGAGGACACGGTCAACTTCAGCAGGGGGGACGCGGAGTCCACCAACGACGGCATGTCGCCAGGACAAGTCATCAACATCTCATCTCACACCGGGGATGCATAGGCCGGCGCAGCGGCGGCTTTGTTAAAATTATGCGTACTTAGCCTTTGTTTTTAATGTTGGTCTTTTGTTAGAGCAATGTTTAGGTCAACTGGCTCTGTTTAATTACTAAAATTGCTCGATTCAGTAAGTGTGGTCTGTGTTGTACGCTCTTTTGTATGCCCAAATTAGCAAGTGATGTTAAATTGTGCAATGACGTGGATGTGGACAGTACCCTTCCACCAAAATTTGAATTATCAAACTCATCCCATGTGCATAAAGCAGAAGAATCGTTTGGGATGCACATAGTCGTTCAAAGTGAATGGTGTCCGACGACACACCGCAAAGTTTCCCTCCACATTTCAAATTTTTTGGCCAACCGCCGAAATATCTACCCCCGCCCCCTTCCTCTCCCCCTTTTCTCCCCGATCACAAGTCACATTTCCCCTGCTACCTCTTGAGCTTATGTTGATTTTTCCCTTGAAGAGGAAAGGGTGATGCAGCAAAGTAGAGTAAGTATTTCCCTCAGTTTTCAGAACCAAAGGTATCAATCTAGTAGGAGACAACGCACAAGCCACCGATTACCTGCACAAACAAACACCTACTTGCACCCAACGCAATAAAGGGGTTGTCAATCCCTTCACGGTTATTTGCAAAGTAAGATCTGATATAGATGGATAAAGGGTAAAGTAATATTTTTGGTATTTTTGGTTTATGGAACGGAAAGTAAAAGATTGCAAAAGAAAGTAAATCAAAAACTAAAATTGTAGATTAGAAACTTATATGATGGAAAATAAACCCGGGGGCCATAGGTTTCACTAGAGGCTTCTCTCAAGATAGAAAATATTACGGTGGGTGAAGAAATTACTGCCGAGCAATTGATAGAAAAGCGCATAATTATGACGATATCTAAGGCAATGATCATGAATATAGGAATCACGTCCATATCAAGTAGACTGACTCCTGCCTGCATCTAGAGTAATAAGTTCATGAAGAACAGAGTAACACATTAAGTAAGCTGAAATGATGTAGCGGGATAAACTCAAGCAATATGATGAAAACCCCATCTTATTATCCTCGATGGCAACAATACAATACATGTCGGTTCCCCGTCTGTCACTAGGATCGAGCACCGCAAGATTGAACCCAAAGCTAAGCACTTCCCCCATTGCAAGAAAAACAAATCTAGTTGGCCAAACCAAATCGATAGTTCGAAGAGACTTGAGAAGATATCAAATCATGCATATAAGTATTTAGAGGAGATTCAAATAATATTCATAGATAAGCTGATCGTAATCCACAATTCATCGGATCTCGGCAAACACATCGCAAAAAAGTATTACATCGAATAGATCTCCAAGAACATCGAGGAGAACATGGTATTGAGAATCAAAGAGAGAGAAGAAGACATCTAACTACTAGCTATCGACCCGTAGGTCTGTGGTAAACAACTCATGCTTCATTGGAGAGGCAATGGTGTTGATGTTGAAGCCCACCGTAATCGAATCCCCCTCCGGCAGGACGCCGGAGAAGGCCCCTAGATGGAATCTCACGGGTACAGAAGGTTGCGGTGGTGAAAAAGTGGTTTCGTGGCTCCCCTGGAAGGTTTTGGGATATTTGAGAATATATAGGCAGAGAAATAGGTCGGTGGAGTCACGAGGGGCCCACAAGGGTGGGGGCGCGCCCTACCCCCTGGGCGCGCCTCCTGACCTTGTGGCCACCTCACGGCTTTCCAAACGTGCACTCCAAGCCCTCTAGATATCTTCTGGTCAAAGAAAAATCATCGCGAAAGTTTCATTCCGTTTTGATTCCGTTTGGTATTCCTTATCTGCAAAACTCTAAAACAAGGAAAAAAAATAAGAACTGGCACTGGGCTCTAGGTTAATAGGTTAGTCCCCAAAACTAGATAATATAATAGCATGGAACAATAAAAAATTATAGGTATGTTGGAGACGTATCAAGCATCCCCAAGATTAATTCCTGCTCGTCCTCGAGTAGGTAAATGATAAAAATAGAATTTTTGATGTGGAATGCTACCTAACATATTTATGCATGTAATTATCTTTATTGTGGCATGAATGTTCAGATATGTATGATTCAAAAAAGTTTAATATTGACTTAAAAGCAATAATACTTCAAGCATACTAACAAAATAATTATGTCTTCTCAAAATAACATGGCCAAAGAAAGCTTATCCCTACAAAACCATATAGTCTGGCTATGCTCCATCTTCATCACACAAAATATTTAAATCATGCACAACCCCGATGACAAGACAAGCAATTGTTTCATACTTTTGATGTTCTCAAACCTTTTCAACTTTCACCCAATACATGAGCGTGAGCCATGGATATAGCACTATAGGTGGAATAGAAGGTGGTTGTGGAGAAGACAAAAAGAAGGGGATAGTCTCACATCAACTAGGCGTATCAACGGGCTATGGAGATGCCCATCAATAGATATTAATGTGAGTGAGTAGGGATTGCCATGCAACGGATGCACTAGAGCTATAAGTTTATGAAAGCAAAAACAAAAACTAATTGGGTGTGCATCCAACTTGCTTGCTCATGAAGACCTAGGGCAATTTGAGGAAGCTTGTCGGTGTCAAAACCGGCGGATCTCGGGTAGGGGGTCCCGAACTGTGCGTCTAAGGCGGATGGTAACAGGAGGCAGGGGACACGATGTTTACCCAGGTTCGGGCCCTCTCGATGGAGGTAATACCCTACGTCCTACTTGATTAATATTGATGATATGGGTAGTAGAAGAGTAGATCTACCACGAGATAAGAGAGGCTAAACCCTAGAAGCTAGCCTATGGTATGATTGTATGTTGTCCTACGGACTAAAACCCTCCGGTTTATATATACACCGGAGAGGGCTAGGGTTACACAAGGTCGGTTACAAAGGAGGAGATATACATATCCGTACTGCCTAGCTTGCCTTCCACGCCAAGTAGAGTCCCATCCGGACACGAGACGAAGTCTTCAATCTTGTATCTTCATAGTCTAACAGTCCGGCCAAAGGATATAATCCGGCTGTCCGGAGACCCCCTAATCCAGGACTCCCTCAGTAGCCCCTGAACCAGGCTTCAACGACGATGAGTCCGGCGTGCAGTCTTGTCTTCGGCATTGCAAGTTGGGTTCCTCCTCCGAATACATCACGGAAGAATTTGAATACAAGGATAGTGTCCGACCCTGCAAAATAAGTTCCACATACCACCGTAGAGAGAATAATATGTCCACAAATCTAATTTGCTGACTTGTTTTTGCAACACGACATTATGTCATGGCCCGGTGATTATTCGAACCGTTTCCTTTAACCAACCCCGCACATAACGCGAGGCAGTTTTTTGACACGTCTTGTCAAAGCAGAGATCGTGTCCCCTTATCACGGGATTCTCATCAATACGGGCGTGGGTAAACCAACCGCACCATCGATTACGGCGCTTGGGGGATAAGCGAGTTTTACCAGGCTAGTGGGGACGCATAGTTTCGTCCGCCCATATAAAGGGATAAGGATTCACCTTTTCATCCACGCCTTTTTCCTCCTTTGCTCATCCATTTTCTCACACTCGAGCTCCAGCGCCCAAATCCGCATTTCCCACCTCGACCTTCTCCAACCATGTCCGGAGCGGGAGGCAGGTGGATGGTCTCCTCCGTCACAGAGGGACACATCAAGAAGCTGAGGAGAGCCGGATACCTGCCCGACGACATCGCGCACCGGCTCCCAGATGAGGGGCAGCTCATCCCCACCCCCAGGCCCCATGAGAGGGTAGTGTTCCTTACCCATTTCCTCCGCGGACTGGGATTCCCTCTCCACCCATTCGTCCGGGGGCTCATGTTCTACTACGGCCTGGATTTTCACGATCTGGCCCCGAACTTCATCCTCAACATCTCTGCGTTTATCGTCGTGTGCGAGGCCTTCCTTCGCATCAAGCCCCACTTCGGCTTATGGCTGAAGACCTTCAATGTCATGCTGAAGGTAGTGAGCGGCTGCCAGGCGGAGTGCGGATGCGCCATGGTGGGCAAGATGCCCAACGTCACATGGCTCGAGGGCTCCTTCATGGAGATCGTAAAGGGGTGGCAATCGGGGTGGTTCTACATCACCGAGCTGTGTGACCCTAAATGGGCAGCGGCCCCCGAGTTCCGATCTGGCATCCCCACGCGGCTCACCTCCTGGCAAGAGAAGGGCCTGTCCTGGGGTAGTTCGGGAGAGCTGACCGGACGCCAAACATGTATTCAAAACATGGTGAACAAGAAGCTCAAACTCGTCAACGTAGTCCAGGTCATGCTCATCCGCCGGATCCTCCCGTGCCAACAACAGTCTTTCAACTTGTGGGAGTTCGACCCGGCCCAGCACCGAACTCTGAACAGGCTCTTCGACACAACTCACGAGGATGCCTGGAAGGTGCTATTCAAGGGTGCCGAGGTTCCCCCTCCCACTACCGAGGATCGCGGATTCTGCACGAAGCGCCAAGCCAGTGCGGTAAGCTGTTTTACCTCTCACAGGATACTTGTTTTTCATAGTTTGACTCTATGCGGGATCTAAGCTCCCATACCTTTGACAGGACTGGCAGGAGATGGCCGGACAGATCGACTGTCCGGCTCCTTTGCCCGAAGGCCCAGCAGACACTCTCCTGACGAAGATGTTGACTCCGGATCCTTACAAGGTGCCGGAGAAGACCAAGAAGGCCAAGGGAACCCGAAGAGTTCCCGACACCAGGCGTCATCGGACTCATCGTCCGATAACTCTGCGACACACTCCTCCCCCGAAGACGAGGAGGAAGAAGAAGATGCTCCCCCTTCAGATGGGGGAGACAAGAAAAGGAAGGCCGCCCCAACCGGGGGGGGGGGGGGCGAAGGGTCCAAGAAGGGAAGGACTCTCCTTCCGGGCAGTTCTACCACCGCCACCGCAGGCGAAGACGAGTGGCTGCTCAGGGCCAAGCCCCTGGCGAAGTCGTAAGTATTCGGATACCAGAGTAACTCATAGCATTCCTTTGTCGCACTGCTTCCCCTAACGCCGAATATTATGCAGACTGCCATGAGCCCGTATCGATGTATCATCGGACGGCTCCCTGGGCTCGTCGAATATGGATAGCGATCCACTTCCGACCGCCACCTCCCCTTGCCCTGCGGATGACGCCGAGGTATTGTCTCAAGAGGCACCGGGTCGAGGGGAGACAGTCCCGGAGGTGCCTCAAGGCGACCTTACGGACTCCGGGAGCAGAGGGAACAAGGCCCCTGAGGGCTCCGAGTTCGGCCCTCAGCCGAACACCGCGCCGGAGCCTCTAGTGGTTCCGGACTCGTGCAGGCGGCCTCCTTCCAAGAGGGGCAAGACGCCTGTGCCAGTGACCTCTGTCCATCCAGAGGCGCCGGACAATCTGCTGGGAGCGCTTCGCAGCGCTTCCATCGACGAGGAGCACCGTACTATTATGAGTGCGGTGGTCCAAAAGGTTCAGTCCGCCAAGAGCGGACTGACTGAAGCATGTGCCAGACTTCTAACAGGCTTTGAGGTAAGTGTTTAAAATATAGGAAAAATATTACCTCATAGACAGTAGCCCCTGATGCTCTGTTCGGTGTTCACAAAGAAAAGCCTAACAGAGGATCAAACAATAACGCAGGAGTCTAATATAAGTATGTCAATATGCGTATGCAGGCTTCGCTGCTGGCATCTGCCGCACTGACTGTGGAGGTCGCGGCACTGAAGCAGGACCTTAAAGGGTCCAAGGACGAGCTCGGCCTTGCCGAGAGGCAGCTCGAGGAGAAAAAAGGTAAGTAGTACCTAGTCTATGGATATGTATGAAAAGAATGCGATTGCAAAATGACAGGATCATCATGAATTTGCCAGGGGCCACGACCGAAGTGGCGACCCTAAAGCAAGTGCTGTCCGAGGCCGAAGATAAAGCGGCCAAGGAGTGCACCGAGCGGGAAAGGCAAGAGGCTCGGGTGGGCGAGGTGCAGCAAGAGCTCCAGGCCCTCGTGACGAAGCACGAGGCGTTGGAGCATGACTCGAAGACGCGAGAGTCTGAGCTTGCCGCGGCCCTCGAGAGCGCAAAGAGTGCCAAGGCCGAAGCCCAAAAGGCCCTCCAGGAGATTGACGCGATGAAGAAAATAGCGGCGGGTAAGGCATTCTATATGCAAAGCAAGCATGTGAAAGTAAATTACCTATTACTTACCCGAATCCAGAGCTCTCCAGGAGTATTCGCAGATTTGCCCCGCAGCGTGTCGGATGCCGCATAGTTTTACCAGGCCGAGGAGGGAAGCTCAACAGAGAAGCTGTTCTGGTCTCAGTATACTGGGACCAAACACCCAATGCCTTTGAGCGACCAGCTAAAGCAGCTGGTCGAGCTGCACAAGGCGGCCGAACAGGCCATGAAGGGCCTTATAGTCTGGCTGTGTCCTGGCGACGCCCTTCCGAACAGCTACTTCGGCCTGGTGAGGCGGCTTGTGGATGCCTGCCCACGGCTGGAAGTCATCAAGCGGTCCGTCTGGATCGAAGGTGCACGCCGGGCTTTCGCCCGTGTGAAGGTGTAATGGGCCAAGCTAGACGCCGTGAAGCTGATCAAGGAAGGACCGCCGCAGGGCAAGGAGCATCGCACCCCCGAAATTTATTATGAGGGTGTCCTGAAGGGTGCCCGTCTTGTAGCGGACGAATGTCCAAAAGATGTAATATTTGAGTGAACTTGCTCGTGTGATCCTGTATGATGAAAACTTGTTTCATATGCGCTATGCAACGCTTGTTTGAATTTAAAATATTACCTTCTGTTTGGCTGTTTATCCAATCTGAGAGATGGCTAGTCCTTGGCTTCTGCCCCCATGCCACGAGTGCTGGGGTGTTCGGGATAAACCTGAGCACTCTTGTTCCCATTTTTGGGTCCTTCGAGGGAGGTGCTCAGCACAACGAACAAGGCAACCGGACTAATAATGCTTTATCACTCTCACTTAGCCATAGAATTCTATAATTTTAAATTTCAGCGAAGCCCCTAGTATTCAGAAGGCCGAATTCGGGGCGCGATACACGCCTTTAAGCCGGAAAGGACCGGCTCCTTGCCCTAAGCGGCATAAGTCTTTAGGGACTCAAAACCTCGCCGAACAACGACCAGTCTCTCGCCTTATCATGACAGTCAGTTTTAGCTTTCTCTACTGAGGTGCTTAGCCCAGCAGAACCAGGGCACAATCGCAGTAGTTCTCCTAGTGCTACCTTAGCCGATAGAGCGGAACGTAAGGTACCAAAACATAGGAGCCGGGCAAACCCAACATTTGACCAAAGACATGATTCGGAGCTGATGCATATAATGCTATAAGTTTGGGGTGCCGCACTTGTGAAAGTGTTTGGACTTCTCACACCATATTGTGGGGTACTTAAGCCCTTGATGTATTGGTCGTACCAAAGTGTACGGTTGCAAGGCGTCATTAATGAACACATATATATAAAACAAGAATGCAATAATAGTCGCAATGTTATGCATTGTTTATACAAAAGGTGCCTTAAAGCAGAATGATACAGATAGTGCAATAAGCAAAAAGTAGGACTATGTCCCTTCCAAGGGCAAGCTGAGGAATAGTATTAAAGCAAATATTTCACTCGTTATCGTAATCCACCTGGGAGTTCCATGGTGTGATGTAGCTTTCTGCCTCCTTGGTTGCTGCATCATGTGTTCGACAATCATGCTGCCAGACAGGGTTTCCAGAGATTAAGGTCTTGAAAAATAAAAATAACAAAGCGGGGAAGCCCCTAGTGCGGTTTAGGCCGCGTATTGGGGCGTGCCATAGTTGTGCCCCCTCCCCACCTGTGCCCATGGTATTTTTGATGCGTAATTATGTACGCGTGGCACGGATTTCACCGTTTGGCTGGGATTGGGGTGGGGGCCGCATTGCTACGTGAGCTCAGATCGTGCCAGGCGGTCTAGTTGCCAATTACTCTGAGCGCGCTTGAAGGTGTCCGGGTTTTGAAACGCTGAACTGGTGGATTGCCTTGAGAGGCCGCTTTGCGCTTCCGCTGCGAGGGCCGCAGTGTGCTCCTCCATTCGGAGAGAGCGCTCTGTGTTTCCATTAACTGTAATAACCCCCCGAGGTCCTGGCATCTTGAGCTTGAGGTATGCATAATGTGGTACCGCATTGAATTTCGCAAATGCGGTTCGCCCGAGCAGTGCATGATAGCCACTGTGGAACGGGACTATATCGAAGATTAATTCTTCGCTTCGGAAGTTATCCGGGGATCCGAAGATCACTTCAAGTGTAATTGAGCCTGTGCAATGGGCCTCTACACTTGGTATGACGCCTTTAAAGGTCGTTTTCGTGGGTTTGATCCTTGAGGGGTCTATACCCATTTTGTGCACTATGTCCTGGTAAAGCAGGTTCAGGCTGCTGCCGCCATCCATAAGGACTCGAGTGAGGTGAAATCCGTCAATGATTGGGTCTAGGACCAGTGCGGCGAATCCGCCATGACGGATGCTAGTGGGGTGGTCCCTGCGGTCGAAGGTGATCGGACAGGAGGACCATGGGTTGAACTTTGGGGTGACTGGCTCCAACACATATACGTCCCTGAGCGCACGCTTCCACTCCCTCTTGGGGATGTGTGTTGCGTATATCATGTTCACCGTCCGCACTTGTGGGGGGAACCTCTTCTGTCCTTCGGTGTTCGGCTGCCGGGGCTCCTCTTCGTCATTGCTGTGTGACCCCTTATCTTTGTCTTCGGCAATTAACTTGCCGGCCTGCTTGAACACCCAACAATCCCTATTGGTGTGGTTGGCTGGCTTGTCGGGGGTACCGTGTATTTGACACGAGTGGTCGAGTATACGGTCCAAACTGGATGGGCCCGGAGTGCTTCTTTTGAATGGCTTTTTCCGTTGACCGGGTTTAGAGCCTTTGAATCCGGCATTGACTGCCGTATCCTCGGTATTGTCGCTGTTAATGCGACACTTATGTTTGGTGCGACATGACCTGCTATTGCCGTCCTTGGTATCCGAAGTACCATGGTTCTTTGATATGTTATTACTGCGAGCCAGCCAGCTGTCTTCTCCCGCGCAAAAGTGGGTATGAGTGTCGTGAGGGCTGCCATAGATTTCGGCTTTTCCTGACCAAGGTGCCGGGCTAGCCACTCGTCGCAGATGTTGTGTTTGAAAGCTGCTAGGGCCTCTGCATCCGGACAGTCGATGATTTGATTTTTGTTTGTTAGGAACCGAGTCCAGAATTGCCTGGCCGATTCTTCTGGCTGCTGAATTATGTGGCTCAAGTCATCAGCATCTGGTGGTCGCACATAAGTGCCCTGAAAGTTGTCGAGGAATGCGGCCTCCAGATCTTCCCAACAGCTAATGGACTCTGCTGGCAAGCTATTAAGCCAATGCCGTGCTGGTCCTTTGAGCTTTAGTGGGAGGTATTTGATGGTGTGTAAGTCATCACCGCGGGCCATGTGGATGTGGAGGAGGAAATCCTCAATCCATACCGCAAGATCTGTTGTGCCGTCGTATGATTCAATATTTATGGGTTTGAAACCCTCTGGGATTTGATGATCCATTACTTCGTCTGTGAAGCATAGGGGGTGTGCGGCGCCTCTGTATTGGGCTATATCGCGACACAGCTCGAATGGGTCTTGCCCGCTGTGTTCGGCCCGGCCGGATTTACTTTTACTATATCCGGCGTGACGTTTATCGTCTCGCATAGTGGCGCACCCTCGTGATCCGTAGATCGATCTTGCATGCTTTGCTTTGTCCTCAATATGTCTCACAGGTCTGGCGTATTTCCCCATGCCTTTTTATTTGAATGATGTTGGGGTGCGGGCTGAGTTTTTGGCTGGAATGCCTCTCTATCGCGGCCACGAGGTGGCTGATCAGCCACGACATACGCTTCTTCCTCCAGTCGGGGTAGTAACCTGCATTTTGGGTAACTCTTGGAGGGGCGTTCGAGTTTATATTCCTCGGCCGCGAGGACTTCAATCCATCTATCAGCTAGCAGATCTTGATCAGCTTGAAGCTGCTGCTGCTTTTTCTTAAGGCTATTTGTCGTGGCTATAAGCCGGCGCTTGAAGCTCTCTTGTTTGACGGGATCCTCTGGCACGACGAATTCGGCATCGTCGAGGCTTGCCTCGTCTTCGGAGGGGGGCATGTAATTATCATCCTCCGCCTCTCCATCTGCCGCTCTCTCTGGAGGGCTGGCTCCTCCATCCTCCTGCTCTAAATCTTGCTGGAGGGGATTGTTTCCATCTTCGACACTATCCGGAGTGTTATTATCTCCTGTGCTAGTATCACCACTTTTGCTTTGGCGGGACTTAGAGCGGCGCCGCTGACGTCGGCGCTTGGGTTGCTTCTTGGAGGGGTCATCCTCCGCTGTCTCGTCGCCATTAACTTCTTTGGGTGTGTCCACCATGTATATATCGTATGATGAGGTGGCTGTCCAATGCCCTGTGGGCAGTGGTTCCTCTTCGTCTCCTGCATCGTCGTCCATACCGTCGATGTCTTCGGAGTCGAAGTCGAGCGTGTCGGTTAAGTCGTCGGCAGTGGCTACTAAGTGGGTGGTGGGTGGGCAGCGAATTTCTTTGTCATCCGCATCCCAATCCTGCCGGACATAGTTCGGCCAGGATCCTCCTGACAAGGAGAGAGACCTTAGTGAGTTCAGTATGTCGCCAAAGGGCGAGTGCTGAAAAATATCCGCGGAGGTAAACTCCATGATCAGCGCCCAATCGGATTCGCTAGGAACGAGCGCAGGCGGTTCGGAGTCCGTGGCCGGAGAAGGATCCGGCAGTCTAACAACACGGCTCTCGTGCAGGGTAAGGTCGATGTTCGGCTCGATCGCCGCTGAGGGTAAGGCCTCCGTGGCAGGGTCCATCCACCCGTCGATGGACGACACAACTGGCTCCGAATTGAGGGTCGGGGCGGCTGCCGGTGCGATCTCTTGAACACCATCTAATGGTAGAGCTAAATTGTACTCATCGTGACCGCATGGCGCACAAGGCAGAGGCTCAAATCCGTCGAAGATCAAGTCTCCGCGGATATCGGCCGTGTAGTTTAAGCTTCCAAATCTGACCTGGTGGCCAGGGGCGTAACTTTCGATCTGCTCAGATGGCCAAGCGAGTTGGCCCGCAGTGCGAAGCCGCCGAACACAAAGATCTGTCCGGGGAGAAAAGTCTCACCCTGGACTGCATCGCTATCGATGATAGAAGGAGCCATCAAGCCTAACGACGACGACACAGAGGAACTCTCAATGAAAGCACCAATGTCGGTGTCAAAACCGGCGGATCTCGGGTAGGGGGTCCCGAACTGTGCGTCTAAGGCGGATGGTAACAGGAGGCAGGGGACACGATGTTTTACCCAGGTTCAGGCCCTCTTGATGAAGGTAAAACCCTACGTCCTGCTTGATTAATATTGATGATATGGGTAGTACAAGAGTAGATCTACCACGAGATCAGAGAGGCTAAACCCTAGAAGCTAGCCTATGGTATGATTGTATGTTGTCCTACGGACTAAAACCCTCCGGTTTATATAGACACCGGAGAGGGCTAGGGTTACACAGGGACGGTTACAAAGGAAGAGGGCTAGGGCTTGCCTTCCACGCCAAGTAGAGTCCCATCCGGACATGAGACAAAGTCTTCAATCTTGTATCTTCATAGTCTAACAGTCCGGCCAAAGGATATAATCCGGCTGTCCAGAGACCCCCTAGTCCAGGACTCCCGCAAAGCCTATCGTTGGAATGTACAAGCCAAGTTCTATAATGAAAAATCCCCACTAGTATATGAAAGTGACAATATAGGAGACTCTCTATCATGAAGATCATGGTGCTACTTTGAAGCACAAGTGTGGCAAAAGGATAGTAACATTGTCCCTTCTCTCTTTTTCTCTCATTATAGTCGTAGACGCATAAGATTGGCGAGACGACAACGATGCTACGATGGAGATCAAGGTGTCGCGCCGGTGACGATGGTGATCATGACAGTGCTTCGGAGATGGATGTCACAAGCACAAGATGATGATGGCCATATCATATCACTTATATTGATTGCATGTGATCTTTATCTTTTATGCATCTTACCTTGCTTTGATTGACGGTAGCATTATAAGATGATCCCTCACTAAATTATGAAAGTATAAAGTGTTCTCCCTGAGTATGCACCATTGCGAAAGTTCTTCATGCTGAGACACCACGTGATGATCGGGTGTGATAGGCTCTATGTTCAAATACAACGGGTGCAAAACAGTTGCACACGCGGAATACTCAGGTTAAACTTGATGAGCCTAGCATATAACAGATATGGCCTCGGAACACGGAGACCGAAAGGTCGAGCGTGAATCATATAGTAGATATGATCTACATAGTGATGTTCACCGTTGAAACTACTCCATCTCACGTGATGATCGGACATGGTTTAGTTGATATGGATCACGTGATCACTTAGAGGATTAGAGGGATGTCTATCTAAGTGGGAGTTCTTAAGTAATATGATTAATTGAACTTAAATTTATCATGAACTTAGTCCTGGTAGTATTAGCATATCTATGTTGTAGATCAATAGCTCGCGTTTAGCTCCCTTGTTTTATTTTTGATATGTTCCTAGAGAAAACTAAGTTGAAAGATGTTAGTAGCAATGATGCGGATTGGATCCGTGATCTGAGGTTTATCCTCATTGCTGCACAGAAGAATTATGTCCTTGATGCACCGCTAGGTGACAAACCTATTGCAGGAGTAGATGTAGATGTTATGAACGTTTGGCTAGCTCAATATGATGACTACTTGATAGTTTAGTGCACCATGCTTAAAAGGCTTAGAATCGGGACTTCAAAGACGTTTTGAATGTCATGGACCATATGAGATGAGTTGAAGTTAATATTTCAAGCAAATACCTGAGTTGGGAGATATGAAGTCTCCAACAAGTTCTATAGCTAAAAGATGGAGGAGAATAGCTCAAGCAGTGAGCATGTGCTCAGATTGTCTGGGTACTACAATCGCTTGAATCAAGTGGGAGTTAATCTTCCAGATAAAATAGCGATTGACAGAATTCTCTAGTCACAATCACCAAGTTAGTAGAACTTTGTGATGAACTATAGTATGCAAGGGATGACGAAAATGATTCCCGAGCTTTTCATTATGATGAAATCGATGAAGCTAGAAATCAAGAAAGAGCATCAAGTGTTGATGATTAACAAGACCACTAGTTTCAAGAAAAGGACAAATGGAAAGAAAGGGAACTTCAAGAAGAACAGCAAGCAAGTTGCTGCTCAAGTGAAGAAGCCCTAGTATGGACCTAAGCATGAGACTAAGTGCTTCTACTACAAAGGGACTGGTCACTGGAAGCGGAACTGCCCCAAGTATTTGGCGGATAAGAAGGATGGCAAAGTGAACAAATGCTATATTTGATATACATGTTATTGATGTGTACTTTACTAGTGTTTATAGCAACCCCTCGGTATTTGATACTGGTTCAGTTGCTAAGATTAGTAATTCGAAACGGGAGTTGCAGAATGAGCATAGACTAGTTAAGGGTGAAGTGAAGATGAATGTTGGAAGTGGTTCCAAGATTGATATGATCATCATCGTACACTCCCTACACTTTCGGGAATAGTGTTGAACCTAAATAAGTGTTATTTGGTGTTTGCGTTGAGCATGGATATGATTTGATCATGTTTATTTCAATACAGTTATTCATTTAAGTTAGAGAATAATTGTTATTCTGTTTACATGAATACAACCTTCTATGGTTATGCACCCAATGAAAATGGTTTGTTGAATCTCGATTGTAGTGATACACATATTCGTAATATTGAAACCAAAAGATGCAAAGTTAATAATGATAGTGCAACTTATTTGTGGCAGTGCCGTTTAGGTCATATTGGTGTAAAGCACATGAAGAAAATCCATGCTGATGGGCTTTTGGAATCACTTGATTATGAATCAGTTGATGCTTGTGAACCATGCCTCATGGGCAAAGATGACTAAGACTCCGTTCTCTAGAACAATGGAGTGAGCAACTGACTTATTGGATATAATACATACTAATGTATGAGGTCCGATGAGTATTGAGGCTCATGGCGGGTATCATTATTTTTCTGACCTTCACAGATGATTTGAGCAGATATGGGTATATCTACTTGAAGAAACGTAAGTCTGAAACATTTGAAAAGTTCAAAGAATTTCAGAGTGAAGTGGAAAATCATTGTAACAAGAAAATAAAGTTTCTATGATCTGATCGCAGAGGCGAATATTTGAGTTACGAGTTTGGCATTCAACTAAAACAATGTGGAATAGTTTCAGAAAACTCATGCCACCTGGAACACCACAGCGTAATGGTGTGTCTGAACGTCGTAACCGTACTTTATTATATATGGTGTGATCTATGATGTCTCTTACCGATTTACCACTATCATTTTGGGGTTATGCATTAGAGACAACTACATTCACATTAAATAGGGCACCATCCAAATCCGTTGAGACGACACCGTATGAACTATGGTTTGGAAAGAAACCTAAGCTGTCGTTTCTTAAAGTTTGAGGTTGCAATGCTTATGTGAAAATTTTTCAACCTGGATAAGCTCAAACCCAAATCGGAGAAGTGCGTCTTCATAGGATACCCAAAAGAAAATGTTGGGTACACCTTCTATCATAGATCCGAAGGCAAGATATTCATTGATGAGAATGTATCCTTTCTAGAGAAGAAGTTTCTCTCGAAAGAAGTGAGTGAGAGGAAAGTAGAACTTGATGAGGTAACGGTACCTACTCCCTTATTGGAAAGTAGTTCATCACAGAAATCTGTTCCTGTGACTACTACACCAATTAGTGAGGAAGCTAATGATGATAATCATGTAACTTCAGATCAAGTTACTACCGAACCTCGTATGTAAGCCAGAGTGAGATCCGCACCAGAGTGGTACGGTAATCCTGTTCTGGAGGTCATGTTACTTGACCATGACGAACCTACGAACTATGAGGAAGCGATGATGAGCCCAGATTCCGCGAAATGGCTTGAGGCCATGAAACCTGAGATGAGATCCATGTATGAGAACAAAGTATGGACTTTGATTGACTTGCCCAATGATTGGCGAGCCATTGAGATTAAATGGATCTTCAAGAGGAATATAGACGCTGATAGTAGTGTTACTATCTACAAAGCTAGAATTGTCGCAAAAGTTTTTCGACAAGTTCAAGGTATTGACTACGATGAGAGTTTCTCACTCGTATCTATGCTGAAGTCTGTCCGAATCATGTTAGCAATTGCCGCATTTTATGAAATCTGGCAAATGGATAAACAAAACTGCATTCCTTAATGGATTTATTAAAGAAGAGTTGTATATGATGCAACCAGAAGGTTTTGTCAATCCTGAAGGTGCTAACAAAATATGCAAGCTCCAACGATCCATCTATGGACTGGTGCAAGCATCTTGGAGTTGGAATATACGCTTTGATAAGTTGATCAAAGCATATAGTTTTATACAGACTTGCGGCGAAGCCTGTATTTACAAGAAAGTGAGTGGGAGCATTACAACATTTCTGATAAGTATATGTGAATGACATATTGTTGATCGGAGATAATGTAGAATTATTCTGCAAAGCATAAAGGAGTGTTTGAAAGGAGTTTTTCAAAGAAAGACCTCGGTGAAGCTGCTTACATATTGAGCATCAAGATCTATAGAGATAGATCAAGATGCTTGATAAGTTTTTCAATGAGTACATACCTTGACAAGATTTTGAAGTAGTTCAAAATGGAATAGTCAAAGAAAGAGTTCTTGCCTGTGTTACAAGGTGTGAAACTGAGTAAGACTCAAAGCCCGACCACGTCAGAAGATAGAAAGAGAATGAAAGTCATTCCCTATGCCTTGGCCATAGGTTCTATAAAATATGCCATGCTGTGTACCAGATCTATTGTATACCCTACACTGTTTTTGACAAGGGAGTACAATAGTGATCTAGGAGTAGATCACTGAACAGCGGTCAAAATTATCCTTAGTGGAATAAGGATATGTTTCTCGATTATGGAGGTGACAAAAAGGTTCGCCGTAAAGGGTTACGTCAATGCAAATTTTGACACTGATCTAGATGACTAAATCTCAATCTGGATACATATTGAAAGTGGGAGCAATTAGCTAGAGTAGCTCTGTGCAGAGCATTGCTGACATAGAAATTTGCAAAATACTTACAGATCTGAATGTGGCAGACCCGTTGACTAAACTTCTCTCACAAGCAAAACATGATCACACCTTAGTACTCTTTGGGTGTTAATCACATAGCGATGCGAACTAGATTATTGACTCTAGTAAACACTTTGGGTGTTGGTCACATGTCGATGTGAACTATAGGCGTTAATCACATGGTGATGTGAACTATTGGTATTAAATCACATGGCGATGTGAACTAGATTATTGACTCTAGTGATGTGGGAGACTGAAGCAAATATTCCCTAGAGGCAATAATAAAGTTATTATTTATTTCCTTATATCATGATAAATGTTTATTATTCATGCTAGAATTGTATTAACCGGAAACATAATACATGTGTGAATACATAGACAAACAAAGTGTCACTAGTATGCCTCTACTTGACTAGCTCATTGATCAAAGATGGTTATGTTTCCTAACCATAGACATGAGTTGTCATTTGATTAACGGGATCACATCATTAGGAGAATGATGTGATTGACTTGACCCATTCCGTTAGCTTAGCACTTGATCGTTTAGTTTGTTGCTATTGCTTTCTTCATGACATATACATGTTCCTACGACTATGAGATTATGCAACTCCCGTTTACCGGAGGAACACTTTGTGTGCTACCAAACATCACAACGTAACTGGGTGATTATAAAGGTGCTCTACAGGTGTCTCCGAAGGTACTTGTTGAGTTGTCGTATTTCGAGATTAGGATTTGTCACTTCGATTGTCGAAGAGGTATCTCTGGGCCCTCTCGGTAATGCACATCACTTAAGCCTTGCAAGCATTGCAACGAATGAGTTAGTTGCGGGATGATGTATTACGGAACGAGTAAAGAGACTTGCCGCTAATGAGATTGAACTAGGTATTGAGATACCGACGATCGAATCTCGGGCAAGTAACATACCGATGACAAAGGGAACAACGTATGTTGTTATGTGGTCTGACCGATAAAGATCTTCGTAGAATATGTGGGAGCCAATATGAACATCCAGGTTCTGCTATTGGTTATTGACCAGAGACGTGTCTTGGTCATGTCTACATAGTTCTCGAACCCGTAGGGTCCGCATGCTTAACGTTTCGATGACAGTTATATTATGAGTTTATATGTTTTGATGTACCGAAGGTTGTTTAGAGTCCCGGATGTGATCACGGACATGATGAGGAGTCTTGAAATGGTCGAGACATGAAGATTGATATATTGGAAGCCTTGTTTGGATATCGTAAGTGTTCCGGGTGAAATCGGGATTTTACTGGAGTACCGGGAGGTTACCGGAACCCCCCCGAGGACTTAATGGGCCTTAGTGGGCCTTGGTGGAATAGAGGAGAGGTGGCCAGGGAAAGGGCCGCGCCCCCTCCCCCCTAGTCTGAATAGGACAAGGAGAGGGGGGCGGCGCCCCCCTTCCTTCTTCTCCTCCACCTCTTTCCCCTCTCTCTCCTAGTCTAACAAGGAAAAAAGGGGGAGTCCTACTCCCGGTAGGAGTAGGACTCCTCCTGGCGCGCCCCTCTCTAGGCTGGCCGCACCCCCCTTGCTCCTTTATATATGGGGGCAGGAGGCACCCTAGAGACAACAATTTATCGTTTGATCTTTTAGCCGTGTGCGGTGCCCCCCTCCACCATAGTCCACCTCGATAATACTGTAGCGGTGCTTAGGCGAAGCCCTACCTCGGTAGAACATCATCATCGTCACCACACCATCGTGCTGACAAAACTCTCCCTCAACACTCGGCTGGATCGGAGTTCGAGGGACGTCATCGGGCTGAATGTGTGCTGAGCTCGGAGGTGTCGTACATTCGGTACTTGATCGGTCGGACCGTGAAGACGTACGACTACATCAACCGCGTTGTGCTAACGCTTCCGCTTTCGGTCTACGAGGGTACGAGGACAACACTCTCCCCTCTCATTGCTATGCATCACCATGATCTTGCGTGTGCGTAGGAATTTTTTTGAAATTACTATGTTCCCCAACAAATATGACTCTATATGAATGCCTCCGGCGGTGTACCGGGATGTGCAATGAATCAAGAGTGACATGTATGAATGTAACATCCCAAATTTTCAATTTGGAATGTTATACATAGGCCATTCATGCATATCATAATTTATTGCATTTCCATTTTGCGATCCTCGAAATTCTAAGCAACTCAAGGACCCTTGGAGAGAGTTGGGGATTTCATCGTTTGTCATATTTGAATTTTATCAAATATGGAAACAAGGATCACCATGGTTTTAATTAATTCTTCTCTCCGAAAATATTTCATATCAAAATATATGAGAGGAGATAATATGACTTCTCCAAAATAAATGAAATATTGGGGGAAAAATATTAAAATCAATTTGTATTTTTATTTGGAGTTTTATTGCTATTTTATTTGAATTAGGGAAACATTGCGTTTATCAAAATTGCATTCGAGGCCCAAATAAATGTTCACCTTGTCCGGCGTATGTTCAGAGAACGGGGAAAATTTATTTTAGGAATTTTGGAATCCGTTTAGTATATCTTTTCTTCATTTTTCTGCGCGTCGGATTATTATTAAAAAAACAAACCGACCTTACCGGGCCGTGTCCGCCAAGGACACTGACCCGGCCGGGCCCTTAAAGCCTGAGGCGCCGAGCCGCCCCAGCCCAGCCCCGCGCCTCCCGAACCCTAGCCGTCAACCACCGCGCACCTCGATCCGCTCGCCGCCGCCGCCGCCACTCGCCGCCGCGCCGCCGCTCGCCGCCGCCGACCCGCGCCGCCGTACGCCGCCTCGCCGGAGTTTCCTGCCGCCGCCGCCGTCACGTGTCCCGAGGTAGCCGCAAGTTTTCGTTATAAAACCGTATGGTTTTTTAGAAACCCTCGGTTATTTATTATTATTTTAGATCGGTTTTTTTTCTCGGTTTAGTTATTTAGCGAACGCCCATTCGTACGTTCGTTTTAACGAACGATTTTCACCCGTTAACCGCAGACAGTGAACGTTCGTTCGTTAGCCTGTTCGTCAATTTTTCTTTTTCCAGGGTTTTTCGCGATTATTTTCGATCGCGATTTCTGACCTGATTTTCGTCTTAGTTTATCTTTTCGCTCGTTTATCGGAATTAGGTGATTCAAGTGCCGGGATGTTCATCTCGAAACCCTATTTCCGTTTAAGCAACTTGAACAAGATTTTGGTACTATAAAATTTGACTTTAGTCCAGATTAGTAATCGGATCTTGTTTCTTTTGCAGTTTGTGTTTCGTTGCTCCGTTTGATTTGATTCTTTTTGCAAACCAGAGTTCTTCAGTTGAACTTTCTTGTTAGATCTTCTTATTTGAGATTTACCCGTGCATCTTTGCTTGGTTTCTTATGTATGCTATTTTTTGCGATAGAACACCCAGAGTGCGAAGCGTGCTACTACGAGTCTCTAGGTTTTGCTGATCATCAGCAAGGCAAGTAACACATTGATCATACTTCTTTCATACCCAGTTTTGATGCATTAGTTCCAATCCCCAAACATTGCATGATTAGGATATGATTAACTTGTGGGTATTGGGAAGTAGATGATGAGGTAGAACCTATTGCCCTGTTTTATTATCAAACCCTGGGAGTTACTTCTACATTATGATTATATTGCTATGCTATGCTCGTAGACGTAGATTGGGTTTGAGTGTATCCATGACAGATGTGAGATTGTTAATTAATGGTTCAACTTACGGTGGCAATGTTAATACACATCTGGGTGGATTGCTTGTTTTGGGCACCTGGGGATATACCAGTGTTGTCCTAGGAGACCCCAGGGATATACCGTGTGATCCTCCTAGGGTCCGCCACCCAGGCTCAAAGGGATAATAAGATTATTCATGCTAGAAACTTCCGTGTGCAGCCACAAGCCATTATGGGCTCCAGCATAGTTGAGTATGTTGCGTGACCTCTTTCAGTGGTGGGCTAGCAGATGTAAAGGGAAAGTAGGTGTAACTGTCCACCCGGAGTAAAGAGTTAATGCTTCTGAAAGACTGTGTCTCGGTCATCCGTTTCTCAAACACCATGCAGTGCGAGAAATACAACGGAGGAGATCGAGTCTTGTGGGGAAAAGTGCGCAAACCTCTGCAGAGTGTACAAACTAATCATGGTTAGCCGTGTCCCCGGTTATGGACATCTTGAGTATCTAGTACTTGGATTATCCTACTGTATCTCATCACTCTAATTTAATTTGTTGGGATGATAATTACTTTTAATTCGGATTAAGATGAGGGTACCATTCTCAATGTTTCAACTACCATGAAAATTAAATAAAATATATTCCTTTGTTGTAGGAAAAAATTGGATTTTCGCAAAAACCATATAACCATAGAGCCTCCACCAGCCATATATGCATGTAGTGATAGCATTTATCTATTCATTGCTCTACTGTGTTACATTGCCAGCATATTCCATGTGCCGACCCATTTTCTGGCTACAACGTATTATGTTGCAGACTTTTCAGACGAGGTGTAAGACGCGATAGGTCGTTTGTCATGCACTCAGCTATGCCATTGGAGTTGATGGACTCACTTTATCTTCCAAGTCTTCCGCTGTTATAGTTTTACATGGCCTTAAGCCATATTTATTGCAATAAGTTCTCTTTTGAGACATTTGATGTAATAAGTGTGTGATTGCTACTCTGTTATAAATCCTTCGAGTGCTGTGTGTGTTAGCATTATCGATCCAGGGATGACACTGAAGCACAGAGACTTGACCATTTGAGGTCGGGTCACTACAAGATGGTATCAGAGCACACGCTGAATGTAGGACACGACCACTAAGAAAAGCCATAGGTCACTCTTCTCTACTCATTTTTGAATCCTCTCCATTTTCTACTCTTTAGGATGGCGGACACGAGGAATAAGTTTGCACAACCGGATGAAGACACACCTTTTGGACGACACTTGAAGGAAGTCACTAGGTACCTGAACATTGGAATACCAAGCTTCACCGGGACCTACAACACCACTTTACCAGAAGAGGAGCGCTGGGTGATTCAAGTTCAAGTTCCAGGAAGGACATTCACGCCAGTTACGGATCCTGTAGAGTTTTCCTTTGATGCACCCACCTGGAGTCTAGGCAAGAGCATGGCAGCCCACATTGCTATGGGACGTATTGGAGAAGTCTACAAACAAGAGATGAAGGACACTATATACCAGATATGTGGGCGCCGAGATGAGCAATGGGAGATGATCAGCACCAGGAGGGATAGATCCATTGCATCATTCATCCAGGAGTTAAACGAGCACATTCGACGCCAGGAGAACCAGATGTGCGCAAGCATGATGGATCTGCAGAAGGCAATGACCAGGATCGCCGAGCTAGAAGAGGAAATCAAGGCTACACGCGACGATTATGAGGAGGAAATCATCATACTAGTGGACAAGAATGACGACCTAACAAGGAAGCTAGGAGTTTTCATGGAAGACCCCGCGCCAGGAGGAGAGGACGATGATTCCACTTGTCCAGAGAACTACATCATCATCGACGACACCGACTCCGACCCCGATGGTAGTGATGATGACTATGAAGACGAAGCTGGAGCGGATATCATGGAGTCTTCCGTCGAGCAATATTTCTAGATGACCACCATATGACTACTAGTTTTCCCCATTGTATATAGTAGTAGTCCGAGCACTTTTGACGATAGTTCTAGACCGTTTGTATGCCCTTGCTTGATTGATTGAGTGATATGATATGATTGTGTTTGTCTCATGTGCATATGGGTAGTGCTTTCTCACTAGACCTCATTCTATTCTAAACTCTTCCCTCTAAACCCATCAGATGCCTCGGAGACGCGACCCCGGTTTTGCTTTCCCACTGGAGCTCACTCAGTTGATCCAGCAGCAGAATACCTTGATGCAGATGTTAGTTCAGAACCAAGGCAACAACAACAATAACCCACCGCCACCACCCCCAATTGACAATTTAGCCTGTTTTCTGAGGCTGCAGCCGCTGGTGTTTTCCAGTAGCACCGAGCCCATAGTTGTTGATGATTGGCTGCGCAGGATAGGAAGGGAGTTGACCACCGTAGGTTGCATAGATACGGAGAAGGTGTGTTTTGCCGCACACCAATTGGATGGACCAGCAGCCGCATGGTGGGAGAATTACACATCCACTTTTCCTATAGCCAATGTCACTTGGGAGCAGTTTTAGCAAGCATTCTGCACAACCCATGTATCCATTGGAGCTATGAGCATGAAGAAGTGTGAGTTTCACAACTTGAGATAGGGAAATCGTACTGTGGCTCAGTATGTAGATGAGTTTTGTAAGCTATCTCGTTATGCCCCCGATGATGTGGCCACAGATGCCGCGAAGCAGGAGAAGTTTATGGAAGGGCTAAATGATGAGATGAGCATGCAGTTGATGGTGGCAACATTCAACAACTACCAGGAGTTGGTAGACAAGGATCTTATGATTGAAGGGAAGCAGCATCAGATTGAGAATCACAAGAGGAAGTATGGACAGGGGAAGTGCAATTCTGGAGCTCAGCAGAAGCCCCGTCTCACCCGGAACTCGGGAGGACTTGTCCATAACCATGGAGGCCACACTCACAATAGAGGAAGTTCCCATAATCATAATGGCCCAAGGAATGGGAATGGGAATGGAGCAAGCAGCAATCAGAACCGCTCTAACCCAGCCACACCCGCCAAGAAGGATCAAAGTCACATTACTTGTTTCAAGTGCGGGAAGACTGGGCACTACGCCAATGATTGTACGGAATTGAAGAACGACAATGGAAATGGAAGCGCTGGGAAGAAGCCCAACCCTTTCAATAGGGGACAAGTGAACCACGTGAATGTGGAGGAAGTTGAGGAGCAGCTTGATGCAGTTATTGGTAAGTTTTTGGTTAAGTCGTTTACTGCAATTGTTCTTTTCGATACTGGTGCATCGCATTCATACATATCAAGGGGATTCGTGGATAAGTATAAGTTGCCCACTAAGGTACTTAGGACACCCATGTTAGTAAGTTCGCCAGGAGCCGAGTATATGGCAAGTCAAGGATGTTTTCAGATGCCATTGACCATTGGAAGCCATGTTTTCCCCTCAGATCTGATAATTTTGGAGTCACAAGGATTGGATGTGATACTAGGAATGGATTGGCTATCGAGTATGGGGGAAACATTGATTGCATGAGTAAGTCGATTTTGCCCACCACCCCGGAGGGAAAAAGGATCAAGTATGTATCCAGGCATTCGCCAAGGAGAACCCAAGTACATTCTCTCACGGGAGTTTTTAAGGAGGAAGTGCCTGTTGTGAAGGATTACCCGGATGTATTTCCAGAGGAGTTACCAGGCATGCCGCCAGATCGAGACATAGAGTTTTTGATAGAGCTGTTACCAGGCACCGGGCCAATATCAAAGAGACCATACCGGATGCCCGCAAATGATTTGGAGGAGATCAAGAAACAGATTAAGGAGTTATTCGAGAAAGGTTACATTGGACGGAGCTCATCACCATGGGGAGCCCAGTGTTGTTGGTTGAGAAGAAGGATCAATCCCTAAGAATGGTTGTTGATTATCGGGCATTGAATGAAGTAACGATCAAGAATAAGTACCCACTACCGATGATCAATGATTTGTTTGACCAGCTGCAAGGAGCAAAGGTGTTTTCGAAGATCGACCTGCGGTCAGGTTACCACCAGCTGAAGATTAGGGAAAAATATATACCCAAAACAGCGTTCACCACAAGGTATGGGCTATATGAGTATACGGTTATGTCATTTGGATTGACCAACTCCCCCGCCTATTTCATGAGTATGATGAACAAGGTGTTCATGGAGTTCTTGGATAAGTTTGTCATGGTGTTCATTGATGATATTTTAGTATACTCAAAGAATAAAGAGGAACATAAGGAGCATTTGCGGTTAGTTCTCGAGAAACTCAGGGAGCATCAGTTGTATGCCAAGTTCAGCAAATGTGAGTTTTGGTTGAAGGAATTTGGATTTCTTGGTCATGTTATATCAAGAGAAGGTATAGCAGTAGACCCCACCAAAGTTCAGTCAGTAACTGAGTGGTTGGCACCCACCTCAGTTGGAGAGATCCGCAGTTTTCTTGGACTCGCGAGATACTATCGGAGATTTATTTAGAATTTTTCTAAGATTGCAAAGCCCATGACGGCATTGTTGAAGAAGGACATCAAGTTCCATTGGACTGAAGAATGTGAAGAAAGTTTCCAGTAGTTGAAGAAACGTTTGACTACATCCCCAACGCTGATTCTGCCGGATATACGCAAGGATTTCCAAGTGTATTGTGACGCCTCTCGTTTAGGACTTGGAGGAGTACTTATGCAAGACGGAAGAGTTGTTTCGTATGCCTCACGACAACTTCGACCGCATGAGTTAAAGTATGCCACACATGACTTGGAGTTGGCAGTGGTAGTGCATGCACTCAAGACCTGGAGACATTTTCTTATTGGGAACCATTGTGATGTGTACACGGATCATAAGAGTTTGAAGTACATTTTCACACAGAAGGAGTTGAATCTCAGGCAAAGGAGATGATTGGAGCTTATCAAGGATTACGATATGAAGTTGCACTATTATCCAGGAAAGGCCAATGTCGTAGCAGACGCTTTGAGCCGGAAGAGTTATGCCAATACCTTCTTAAGTAAAGGATTGCCAAAGGAGTTAGCAGAAGATCTCAGGGAGCTTCGTTTGGAGACAGTTCCTAGAGGTTTTGTTACAACCATGGAAGTTCAGTCGACATTGTTGGGAAAGATTCGAGAAGCTCAGAAGGATGACAAAGAAATTGTCGAGATAAAGGAGAAGATGAGCGAAGGCAAAGCCAAAGGTTTTCGTGAGGATGAGCACGACACCTTGTGGTTCGAAGACCGTATTTTTGTGCCCAATAATGCCGAGATCAAGAAGTTGATATTACAGGAAGCTCATGATTCACCATACTCGATACACCCCGGAAACACCAAGATGTATTTGGATTTGAAGGAACGTTTCTGGTGGACTGGTATGAAGAAGGATATTGCCGAGTATGTAGCCGTATGTGATGTATGTCAGAGAGTGAAGGCAGAACATCAGAAGCCCGCAGGATTACTGCAGCCTATGCCGATACCCGAATGGAAGTGGGATAAGCTTGGCATGGACTTTATCACCGGATTGCCCAGGACCAGATCGGGATATGATTCAATCTGGGTAGTAGTGGATCGCTTGACCAAAGTAGCTCACTTTATCCCAGTGAAAACCACTTATACAAGTGCGAAGTTGGCCAAGATATATATGACCAGGACCGTATGTCTGCACGGAGTTCCGAGGACCATCGTATCAGATAGAGGAACACAGTTTACTTCAAAGTTTTGGCACCAACTGCACCAGACTTTGGGAACCAGGTTGGAGTTCAGTACAACTTTTCACTTGCAGACAGATGGACAAACAGAGAGAGTCAATCAGATTCTGGAGGACATGTTGAGAGCTTGTGCACTAGACTATGGACCTAGTTGGGATGATAATTTTCCCTACGTAGAATTCTCGTACATCAATAGCTACCAGGCCAGTTTGAAGATGGCACCGTTCGAGGCCCTGTATGGAAGAAGGTGAAGAACACCGTTGATGTGGTATGAAGTTGGAGACCGCCAGTTGTTTGGACCGGATTTGATTAAGGAGTCAGAAGAGAAGGTTAAACTGATTCGAGATAGACTGAAGGTAGCTCAGTCCAAACAGAAGAGTTACGCAGACTCAAAACGCAAGGAGGTAGTCTATGAAATCAGAGACAGAGCGTATCTGAGAGTGTCACCACTTTGAGGAGTTAAGCGTTTTGGAGTTAAGGGAAAGTTAGCCCCGAGATTTGTGGGACCGTACCGTGTTTTGGAACGCATGGGAGAGGTTGCTTACAAGTTGGAATTACCTGAAGGACTGTCGGGAGTTCATGATTTGTTTCACGTTTCTCAGTTGAAGAAGTGTCATGCAGAGATGGCCGATATTCCTCTGAGGGATACAGTGCCTCTGGAAGCAATACAATTGGATAGTGATTTGACATATGAGGAGAAACCTGTCAAGATTATTGAGTTTTCTAGCCGAGTTACTCGCAGTAAGGTTATCAAGTTTTGCAAAGTTCAGTGGAGCCACCATACCGAGGATGAAGCCACTTGGGAACGAGAGGATGATCTACGCAAAGATCACCCGCACCTATTTTTCAAGCCAACCCGAATCTCGAGGACGAGATTCATCTTAAGGGGGTAGGTTTGTAACATCCCACATTTTCAATTTGGAATGTTATAAATAGGTCATTCATGCATATCATAATTTATTGCATTTCCATTTTGCGATCCTCGAAATTCTAAGCAACTCAAGGACCCTCGAAGAGAGTTGGGGATTTCACCGTTTGTCATATTTGAATTTTATCAAATATGGAAACAAGGATCACCATGGTTTTAATTAATTCTTCTCCCAGAAAATATTTCATATCAAAATATATGAGAGGAGATAATATGACTTCTCCAAAATAAATGAAATATTGGGGGAAAAATGTTAAAATCAATTTGTATTTTTATTTGTATTTTTATTGCTATTTTATTTGAATTAGAAAAAAATTGCATTATTCAAAATTGCATTAGAGGCCCAAATAAATGTTCACCTTGTCCGACGTATTTTTAGAGCACGGAGAAAATTTATTTTAGGAATTTTGGAGTCCGTTTAGTATTTCTTTTCTTCATTTTTCTGCGCATGGGATTATTATTAAAAAAACAAACCGACCTTACCGGTCCATGTCCGCCTGGGACACTGACCCGGCCGGGCCTTTAAATCCCGAGGCGTCGAGCCGCCCCAGCCCAGCCCCGCACCTCACGAACCCTAGCCGCCAGCCGCCGCGCGCCTCGATCCGCGAGCCGCCGCCGCCGCCACTCGCCGCAGCCACCGCTCGCCGCCGCCGACCCGCGCCGCCGGACGCCGCCTCGCCGGAGTTGCCCGCCGCCGCCACCGTCACGCGTCTTGAGGTAGCCGCCGGTTTTCGTTAGAAAACCGTATGGTTTTTTTAGAAACCCTCGGTTATTTTTTTTATTTTAGATCGGTTTTTTCCCGGTTTAGTTATTTAGCGAACGGCCGTTCGTACGTTCGTTTTAATGAACGGTCTTCACCCGTTAACCGCAGACAGCGAACATTCGTTCGTTAGCCTGTTCGTTAGTTTTTCTTTTTCCAGGGTTTTTCGCGATTATTTTCGATCGCGATTTCTGACCCGATTTTCGTTTTAGTTTATCTTTTCGCTCGTTTATCGGAATCTGGCGATTTAAGTGCCTGGATCTTCGTCTCGAAACCCTCTTTCCATTTAACCAACTTGAACAAGATTTTGGTACTGTAAAATTTGACTTTAGTCTAGATTAGTAATCGGATCTTGTTTCTTTCGCAGTTTGTGTTTAGTTGCTCCGTTTGATTTGATTCTTTTTGCAAACTGGAGTTCTTCAGTTGAACTTTCTGGTTAGATCTTTTTATTTGAGATTTACCCGTGCATCTTTGCTTGGTTGCTTATGTATGCTATTGTTTGTTTGCGATAGAACACCCGAAGTGCGAAGCGTGCTACTATGAGTCTCTAGGTTTTGCGGATCATCAGCAAGGCAATAACACATTGATCATACTTCTTTCATACCTAGGTTTTATGCATTAGTTCCAATCCCCAAGCATTGCATGATTAGGATGTGATTAAATTGTGGGTATTGGGAAGTAGATGATGAGGTAGAACCTATTTCCTTGTTTTATTATCAAACCCTGGGAGTTACTTCTACGTTATGCTGATATTGCTATGCTATGCTCGTAGACGTGGATTGGGTTTGAGTGTATCCATCACAGATGTGAGATTGTTAATTAATGGTTCAACTTAAGGTGGAAAGTTTAATACACATCTTGGTGGATTGCTTGTTTTGGGCACCTGGGGATATACAGTGTTGTCCTAGGAGATCCCGGGGATATACCGTGTGATCCTCCTACGGTCCGCCACCCAGGCTCAAAGGGATCATAAGATTATTCATGCTAGAAACTTCTGTGTGCAGCCACAAGCCATTATGGGCTCTGGAATAGTTGAGTATGTTGCGTGACCTCTTTCAGTGGTGGGCTAGCAGATGTAGAGGGAAAGTAGGTGTAACTGTCCACCCGGAGTAAAGAGTTAATGCTTCTGAAAACTGTGTCTCGGTCATCCGTTTCTCAAACACCGTGAAGTGAGAGAAATACAACGGAGGAGATCGAGTCTTGTGGGGAAAAGTGCGCAAACCTCTGCAGAGTGTACAAACTAATCATGGTTAGCAGTGTCCCCGGTTATGGACATCTTGAGTATCTAGTACTTGGATTATCCTACTGTATCTCATCACTCTAATTTAATTTGTTGGGATGATAATTACTTTTAATTGGGATTGAGATGGGGGTACCATTCTCAATGTTTCAACTACCATGATAGTTAAATGAAATATATTCCTTTGTAGGAAAAAAATGGCTTTTCGCAAAAACCATATACCATAGAGCCTCCACCAGCCATATATGCATGTAGTGATAGCATTTATCTATTCATTGCTCTACTGTGTTACATTGACAGCATATTCCATGTGCTGACCCGTTTTCGGGCTGCAACATATTATGTTGCAGACTTTTCTGACGAGGAGTAAGATGCGATAGATCGTTTGTCATGCACTCCGCTATGCCGTTGGAGTTGATGGACTCACTTTATCTTCCAAGTCTTTCGCTGTTATCGTTTTAGATGGCCTTAAGCCATATTTATTGTAATAAGTACTCTTTTGAGACATTCGATGTAATAAGTGTGTGATTGCTACTCTGTTATAAATCCTTCGAGTACTATGTGTGTCAGCATTACCGATCCAGGGATGACACTGAAGCACAGAGACTTGACCGTTTGAGGTCGGGTCGCTACAATGAAAGAATTATGAACGGTGGCTTTGTCACAAATACGATGTCAACTACATGATCATGCAAAGAAATATGACAATAATGGAGCATGTCATATAAACGAAACGATGGAAAGTTGCATGCCAATATATCTCGGAATGGCTATGGAAATGCCATAATAGGTAGGTATGGTTGCTGTTTTGAGGAAGGTATATGGTGGGTTTATGGTACTAGTGAAAGTTGCACGGTACTAGAGAGGCTAGCAATGGCGGAAAGGTGAGAGTGTGTATAATACATGGACTCAACATTCGTATAAAGAACTCACAGACTTAGTGCAAAAATCTATTAGTCATCAAAACAAAGTACGACGCGCATGCTCCTAGGGGGATAGATTGGTAAGAAAAGACCATCGCCCATCCCCGACTGCCACTCATAAGGAAGACAATCAAAAAACATCTCATGCATGCTCCAACTTCGTTACATAATGGTTCACCATACGTGCATGCTACGGGACTTACAAACCTTAACACAAGTATTTCTCAAATTCACAACTACTCATTAGCATGACTCTAATATCACCATCTTCATATCTCAAAACAATCATAAGGAATCAAACTTCTCATAGTATTCAATGCAATTTATATGGAAGTTTTTATTATATCCCTCTTGGATGCCTATCATATTAGGACTAAATTTATAACCAAAGCAAATTACCATGCTGTTTTAAAGACTCTCAAAATGATATAAGTGAAGTGCGAGAGTTCATCAATTTCTCTAAAATAAAACCACCGCCATGCTCTAAAAAGATATAAGTGAAGCACTAGAGCAAAATTGCCTAGCTCAAAAGATATAAGTGAAGCACATAGAGTATTCTAATAAATCACGATTCATCTGTGTCTCTACCAAAAGGTGTGTACAGCAAGGATGATTGTGGAAAACTAAAAGGCAAAGACTCAAATCATACAAGACGCTGCAAGAAAAACACATATCATGTGGTGAATAAAAATATAGCCTTAAGTAAAGTTACCGATAGACGAAGACGAAAGAGGGGATGCCTTTCGGGGCATCCCCAAGCTTAGGCTCTTGGTTGTCCTTGAATATTACCTTGAGGTGCCTTGGGCATCCCCAAGCTTAGGATCTTGCCACTCCTTATTCCATAGTCCATCAAATCCTTACCCAAAACTTGAAAATTTCACAACACAAAACTCAACAGAAAATCACTTAAGCTTCGTTAGTATAAGAAAATAAATCACCACTTTTGGTACTATTGTGAACTCATTATTTATTTACATTGGTGTAATATCTATTGTATTCCTTCCATGGTTCATACCCCCCGATACTAGCCATAGATGCATCAAAATAAGCAAACAACACGCAAAAAACAAAATCTGTCAAAAACAGAACAGTTTGAAGCAATCTGGAGATTTCGAATACTTATGTAACTCCAAAAATCCTGAAACATTAGGACGACCTAAGCAATTTGTTTATTAATCCTTTGCAAAAGAATCAGTATTTTATCATGCTTCTGCCTAAAATGAAAACTAATCTCCTGGGTGCAGAAGTTTCTGTTTTTCAGCAGGATCAAATCAACTATCACCGCAAGCTATCCCAAAGGTCTTACTTGGCACAAACACTAATTAAAACATAAAACCACATCTAACTAGAGGCTAGATGAATTATTTAATGCAAAACAGAACCTAAAAAGCAAAAAAATAAAATAAAGTTGGGTTGCCTCCCAACAAGCGCTATTGTTTAACGCCCTTAGCTAGGCATAAAACACGAATAGATCTAGGTATTCTCGTCTTCAGTATGTAATTCTTTTCTCATCAAATCCTCCAAAACCCGTCTAAGCAATTCTATCCTTTCCTTTATTTCCCTCCTAGTGGATGAACTTAAATCATGGAAAGGACTTTATTGGAAATTTTAACATTCATAAACCCATAGTCGGGATCATCACTGTATATATCATCATATGAATTCCCCTAGTTATCCAATCAAACTCCTCAAAAGTTTCAAGATACAAAGATTGAGAGATCTTTGAATGGGGAACTCTTCTCCTAAAATTTTCACTATAAGATTGATAATCCCTAGATTCCAAACTATGCATAGTTTCTTTATCATGAAGGATATCTATAATTGGAGGGTGTTCAACATCCTTTTTATAGAAAGCAAAAATATCCCTAGCTTCTTGTATTATAAAATCGAATTCACGCATAAGGATAATAGTGGCAATCTTTTTAGCTATTGGATGATTAATATTAGGAAGTTCATAAAACACTTTTTAAAAGGCGGGATGAAGGTGCACAAATTTTCTTTCCAATTTCTCAATAAGCATAACATATCATCTGCATAACAATTTGTCTCAAGAAGAATAGATCTTTTATTAATAGGCATGGATCCCGTACAATCAAAGAATTCTTAGCTAACACTCTTCCCGATAACATTACCATCCCCCACACAAAAGATTTGTTTTGTAATAGGCAGATTTTCAGTATGATCCGAAGAGCAAGATTCTAGATTTTCCTCAAGATTTTCGATGATAACCTCTCCAGTTTCAGACATGGTGGCAATTGGCAAGTGAGAAAACGAGCAAGCGAAGAAGACGAATGGAAGAGGGCGAAGAAAAGGCAAATCTTTTTGAAAATCATTTTAGAAGTGGGGGAGAGGAAAACGAGAGGCGAATGGCAAATAATGTAATGCGAGGGATGAGAGTTTATGATGCATACTTGGTATGTCTCGGCTTGGTGTAGATCTCCCCGGCAATGGCGCCAAAATTTTTTCCTGCTACCTCTTGAGCTTGCATTGGTTTTTCCCTTGAAGAGGAAAGGGTGATGCAACAAAGTAGAGTAAGTATTTCCCTCAGTTTTGAGAACCAAGGTATCAATCCAGTAGGAGACAATGCACAAGCCACCGAATACCTACGCAAACAAACACCAACTTGCACCCAACGCGATAAAGGGGTTGTCAATCCCTTCACGCTTATTTGCAAAGTAAGATCTGATATAGATGGATAAACGGTAAAGTAACATTTTTGGTATTTTTGGTTTATGGAACGGAAAGTAAAAGATTGCAAAAGTAAGTAAATAGGAAACTAAAATTGTAGATCGGAAACTTTTATGATAGAAAATAGACCCAGGGGCCATAGGTTTCACTAGAGGCTTCTCTCAAGATAGAAACTATTACGGTGGGTGAACAAAGTACTGCCGAGCAATTGATAGAAAAGTGCATAATTATGATGATATCTAAGGCAATGATCATGAATATAGGCATCACGTCCTTATCAAGTAGACCGACTCCTGCCTGCATCTAGAGTATTAAGTTCATGAAGAATAGAGTAACACATTAAGTAAGATGACATGATGTAGTGGGATAAACTCAAGCAATATGATGAAAACCCCATCTTGTTATCCTCGATGGCAACAATACAATACGTGTCGGTTCCCCTTCTATCACTAGGATCGAGCATCGCAATATTGAACCCGAAGCTAAGCACTTCTCCCATTGCAAGAAAAACCAATCTAGTTGGCCAAACCAAATCCATAGTTCGAAGAGACTTGAAAAGATATCAAAACATGCATATAAGAATTCAGTGGAGATTTAGATAATATTCATAGATAAGCTGATCATAAATCCACAATTCATCGGATCTCGGCAAACACACGGGAAAAACTATTACAACGAATAGATCTCCAAGAACATCGAGGAGAACATGGTATTGAGAATCAAAGAGAGAGAAGAAGCCATCTAGCTACTAGCTATGGACCCGTAGGTCTGTGGTAAACTACTCACACTTCATCAGAAAGGCAATGGTGTTGATGTAGAAGCCCTCCGTGATCGAATCCCCTCCGGTAGGACGCTGGAAAAGGCCCCTAGATGGGATTTCACGGGTACAGAAGGTTGCGGCAGTGGAAAAGTGGTTTCATGGATCCCCTGTAAGGTTTTGGGATATTTGAGAATATATAGGCGGAAGAAATTGGTCGGTGGAGTCACGAGGGGCCCACAAGGGTGGGGGCGCCCTACCCCTTGCGCACGCCTCCAGACCTTGTGACCACCTCGTGGCTTTCCTGACATGCACTTCAAGCCCTCTGGATGTCTTCTTGTCCAAGAAAAATTATTGCGAAAGTTTCATTCTGTTTGGACTCTGTTTGGTATTCCTTTTCTGTGAAACTCTAAAACAAGGGAAAAACAGGAACTGGTACTGGGCTCTAGGTTAATAGGTTAGTCCCGAAAATAATATAAAATAGCATATTAATGCATATAAAACATCCAAAATAGATAATATAATAGCATGGAACAATCAAAAATTATATATACGTTGGAGACATATCAAGCATCCCCAAGCTTAATTCCTGCTCGTCCTTGAGTAGGTAAATGATAAAAACAGAATTTTTGATGTGGAATGCTACCTAACATATTTATCCATATAATTCTCTTTATTGTGGCATGAATGTTTAGATCCGTATGATTCAAAACAAAAGTTTAATATTGACTTAAAAACAATAATACTTCAAGCATACTAACAAAATAATTACGTGTTCTCAAAATAACATGGCCAAAGAAAGCTTATCCCTACAAAATCATATTGTTTGGCTATGCTCCATCTTCATCACACAAAAGATTTAAATCATGCACAACCCCGATGACAAGCCAAGCAATTGTTTCATACTTTTGATGTTCTCCAACCTTTTCAACTTTCACACAATACATGAGCGCGAGCCATGGATATAACACTATAGGTGGAATAGAAGGTGGTTGCGGAGAAGACAAACAGAAGGAGATAGTCTCACATCAACTAGGCGTATCAACGGGCTATGGAGATGCCCATGAATAGATATCAATGTGAGTGAGTATGGATTGCCATGCAACAGATGCACTAGAGCTATAAGTTTATGAAAGCTCGAAATGAACGGAGCGGGGTGGCTGAAGATCTGTCTGCTCATGGTCACCATCAATCTCCATGCATGAAGCTAGTTGCATTTGAATCTGTGGATAGTGGGAGGAAGTTTCTGGCATGTGCAAAGAAGGTTAGCCCCTTGTTCGTTGTTACAAATCATTTGTTAGATGTGATTGAGACACTTCTATGGTCCCAACCCATTCATACCACACCTTCAACCAAACGGATCCTAAGACAGTGTCATAGTTTGTACCTAGTATCTAAAAATGTTGCTATCTCATCAGCGGTGCCATTAGAAAATTATTTGGCACCACTTCAGCAGTTTGTGCAGCCAACTTTGGTCCACACATCCGAGCAGCCAAGCGGTAAAATACTAAATCTTTATGGCACGAAGGAACTGGGCATCGGAGGAACTAGGTGCTTCGGAGTCCGGGTCCCTGATTTTTTTCCGCTGCATCGGCTTGCCAGTGCAGGGCACCGGTGCGAAATGTAGTAACAATTGTCTTTACACCGGTTTTGGTATACATAGTGGACGGACTTAGTGCTATTAGTTCTATGTTACTAAATTTATGCATGTATACACCTGTTAGTATCAATTTGCTGTCATCCAAACATTGTTGCTATACTGTTGCAGCTATTTTTAGCTTATTCATAAAATGTTCAATATGTTATTTATAGTACATGAGTAAGAACTTGTAGTGTTGTTGTAGTTAATTATAGCTTCTGATGTTTTAGAATTTGGTTGTCGAATCAGTAGCAATTAATTCATTTGCAAATTGATCTTTTTGAGAAGATATGTCATCATTAACATGTTTCTTTAGTTTTTCAAAATAAGTATTGGTGATTTTCTATGTTGCTATGAACCCATTTCCCCTACAGTTGTTACTGATCTAATTATAAATATTATAGGATGAACGGAAGTGTTCTTACCTGGAGTGGGTTGATCAAGAGTGGCCACAATCTTTGAAGATGTGCCTAGCAAAGCTCTGGAGCATGTATGAGGAAGAGAACATAGGTAGGCTTAGAGAAAGTGTTTTCAACACTGAAGAATATTTGAAGATGCGGGATAAAAAGAGGAAGGTGGAGAATGAACTCAGATTTTTTAAATCAGACTTTGCTAAGATGGTGTTGGCGAAGGAGGAGGCACTTTCCCAGTTGGCTAGTGCAAAACAGGTTCTTACTGAACTAAAAGCAGAGGTGGATAAGTGATACGTCTCCAATGTATCTACTTTTCCAAACACTTTTGCCCTTCTTTTGGACTCTAACTTGCATGATTTGAATGGAACTAATTCGGACTGACGCTGTTTTCAGCAGAACTGCCATGGTGTTATTTTTGTGCAGAAATAAAAGTTCTCGGAATGACCTGAAAATCCATAGAGACACGTTTTGGAATTAATGAAAAATATTGGCGAAAGAATCAGCATCAGCAGGCCCACACCCTGTCCACGAGGGTGCAGGGCGCGTCCCTTGCCTTGTGGGCCCCCTGGGACTCCACCGACCTCAACCCCAACTCCATATATTCACTTTTGGGGAGAAAAAAAATCAGAGAGAATGATTCATCGCGTTTTACGATACGGGGCCGCCGCCAAGCCCTAATCTTCCTCGGGAAGGCTGATTTGGAGTCCGTTCGGCGCTCCGGAGAGGGGAATCCGTCGCCATCGTCATCATCAACCATCCTCCATCATCAATTTCGTGATGCTCACCGCTGTGCATGAGTAATCCCATCGTAGGCTTGCTGGACGGTGATGGGTTAGATGAGATTTACCATGTAATCGAGTTAGTTTTGTTAGGGTTTGATCTCTGGTATCCATTATGTTCTAAGATTGATGTTGCTATGACTTTGCTATGCTTAATGCTTGTCACTAGGGCCCGAGTGCCATGATTTCAGATCTGAACCTATTATGTTTTCATGAATATATGTGAGTTCTTGATCCTATCTTGCAAGTCAATAGTCACCTACTATGTGTTATGATCCGGCAACCCCAAAGTGACAATAATCGGGACCACTCCCGGTGATGACCATAGTTTGAGGAGTTCATGATTTCACTAAGTGTTAATGCTTTGGTTCGGTTCTCTATTAGAAGGAGGCCTTAATATCCCTTAGTTTCCAATAGGACCCCGCTGCCACGGGAGGGTAGGACAAAAGATGTCATGCAAGTTCTTTTCCATAAGCACGTATGACTATATTCAGAATACATGCCTACATTACATTGATGAACTGGAGCTAGTTCTGTGTCACCCTATGTTATAACTGTTGCATGAGGAATCGCATCCGACATAATTATCCATCATTGATCCATTGCCTACGAGCTTTTCACATATTGACCTTTGCTTAGTTACTTTTCCGTTGCCACTTTTACGATTGCTACACAAACTACTACTGTTACTTTTGCCACCGTTACCGTTACTTCTATACTACTTTGCTACTAAATATTTTGCTGCAGATATTAAGTCTTTCAGGTGTGGTTGAATTGACAACTCAACTGCTAATACTTGAGAATATTCTTTAGCTCCCCTTGTGTCGAATCAATAAATTTGGGTTGAATACTCTACCCTCAAAAACTGTTGCGATCCCCTATACTTGTGGGTTATCAAGACTATTTTCTGGCGCCGTTGCTGGGGAGCATAGATCTATTCTTTGAGTCACTTGGGATTTATATCTTTTGATTACTATGAGGAACTTGAAAGATGAAAGAACTAAGATTTTTCCCTCAACTACGAGGGGAGGTAAGGAACTGCCATCTAGCTCTGCACATGATTCACCTTCTGTTATGAGTAAATTTGCGACACCTACACCTGTTATTGATTCTGATATGTCACATGTTATTGATGATGCCACTTTTGCTATGCATGATGCTTATGATGAAACTACTTCTATGCTTGATAATACTGTGCCATTAGGTGAATTTCTTGATGAACAACTTGCTAGGGTTAGAGAGAATGAAATTATTGAAAGAGATAATATTGATGAAAGTGATGATGAAGATTCTCCCCCTAGATATGAATTACCTGATGTGCCTGAGGGTTATGTTATGGATGAAGAAACTGCTAGAGACCTTTTTGCTTGCAAAGATAGATATGATCTTAAGAAACTTTTAGCTAAGCTGAAAGAAAAGTCTTTGAATGCTAGAATGAAATATGGCCCCGCTTTTGCTACTTCACCTATCTGTATTTCTGATAAGGATTATGATTTCTCTGTCGATCCTAAGTTAATTACTTTGGTTGAATCTGATCCTTTTTATGGCTATGAATCTGAAATTGTTGTGGCACATCTTACTAAATTGAATGATATAGCCACCCTATTCACTCATGAGGAAAAAATTGTTACTACTATATCCTTAAGTTATTTCCGTTCTCATTAAAGGGTGATGCTAAAACATGGTTTAATTCTCTTGCTCCTGGTTGTGTGCATAGTCCCCAGGATATGATTTATTACTTCTCTGCTAAATATTTCCCCGCTCATAAGAAACAAGCTGCCTTATGGGAAATATATAATTTTGTGCAAATTGAAGAAGAGAGTCTCCCACAAGCTTGGGGGAGGCTTCTCCAATTACTTAATGCTTTGCACGATCATCCTCTCAAGAAAAATGAAATACTTGATATCTTTTATAATGGACTAACCGATGCTTCCAGAGACCACCTGGATAGTTGTGCTGGTTGTGTTTTTAGGGAAAGAACTGTTGAGCAGGATGAATTTCTATTGAATTATATATTGAGTAATGATAATGATTGGACACTTCCTGAACCAACTCCTAAGCCAACTCCAAAGAAACGGGGTATTCTATTTCTCAGTCCTAAAGATATGCAAGAGGCAAAGAAATCTATGAAAGAAAATGGTATTAAAGCTGAAGATGTTAAGAATTTACCACCTATTGAAGAAATACATGGTCTTAATAACCTGACATAGGTAGTAAAGGTAAATTCTCTCTATAGATTTGATGATGGTGATATTCCTCGTAATAAGTCTGCTAGCCAATGCTTGGATGAGTTTGATAATTTTATTGTTAAACAAGAAAACTTCAATGCTTATGTTGGTAGACAATTGAAACGTAATGCTTATATGGTTGAACACTTGAGTGATTATATGTCTAGAGTTAAAGGTGACCTTAAACTTATGAGTAAACATGCTTCTATGGTTACCACTAGGTACAACAAGTGCTTAATGCACAAGATGATTTGCTCAATGTATTAAATAATAAGAAAATGATAATGCTACTAGAGTTATGACTGGAGGGGGTAGAATGACTCAGGAACCTTTGTATCCCGAGGGCCACCCTAAGAGAGTTGAGCAAGATTCTCAGAGAACTAATGTTGATGCACCTAGTCCTTCTAAGAAGAAGAACAAGAAAAATGATAGGACTTTGCATGCTTCTAGTGAACCTGTTGTTGACACACCTGAGAATCCCAATGATATTTCTATTTCTGATGTTGAAACACAATGTGGTAATGAACATGAACCTAGTGATAATGATGATGTTCATGTTGATGCTCAACCTAGCAATAACAATGATGTAGAGATTGAACCTGCTATTGATCTTGATAACCCACAATCAAAGAACTAACATTATGATAAGAGAGACTTCGTTGCTAGGAAGCACGGTAAAGAAAGAGAACCATGGGTTCAAAAACCCATGCCTTTTCCTCCTAAACCATCCAAGAAAAAGGATGATGAGGATTTTGAGCGCTTTGCTGAAATGATTAGACCTATCTTTTTGCGTATGTGTTTGACTGATATGCTTAAAATGAATCCTTATGCTAAGTATATGAAAAATATTGTTACAAATAAAAGAAAGATACCGGAAGCTGAAATTTCCACCATGCTTGCCAATTATACTTTTAAAGGTGGAATACCAAAGAAACTAGGAGATCCAGGAGTACCAACTATACCATGCCCCACTAAAAGAAACTATGTTAAAACTGCTTTATGTGATCTTGGAGCCGGTGTTAGTGTTATGCCTCTCTCTTTATATCGTAGACTTGATTTGAATAAGTTGACACCTACTGAAATATCTTTGCAAATGGCCGATAAATCAACTGCTATACCTGGCGGTATTTGTGAGGATGTGCCTGTTGTGGTTGCAAACGTTACTATTTTAACGGACTTTGTTATTCTTGATATTCCCGAGGACGATAGTATGTCGATTATCCTTGGTAGACCCTTTTTGAATACTGCAGGGGCTGTTATTGATTGCAACAAAGGCAATGTCACTTTTCATGTTAATGGTAATGAGCATACGGTACACTTTTCGAGGAAACAACCTCAAGTCCACAATATCAATTCTATTGGAAAATTTCAACGATTACTATTGGAGATTTTGAATTCCCTCTTCCTACTGTCAAGAAGAAATATGATATTCTTATTGTTGGGGACATGCATATCCCCATTGAGGTAACCTAGTGTTATTCGAAAATTCTCCGGTTTCATGTTATTCAGAAAGAGTTTGTTAACAAGACTTGATCAACCTTGTTAGTGGATTCCTTTTGATGAGCACGAGATGGATGAAGTTAGAAAGCACAACTCTTTGTACCCTCCTTTTACTTTCTGTTATTTATATTAAATAAAGCAAAAATAGTATTTTCTCTCTGTTTTCTGAATTATCCTTGCAATAAAATACCCTAAAAATAAAAGTTCTCCAAATTTCCTGAAAATGAAATATGCTTTTTTGTAGAATATTTAAGAATTTCTGGCACTGAGAACACACCAGGGGGCCCACCATTTGGCTTTGAGGGCACAGGGCGCGCCCCCTACCTCGTGGGCCCCACGTGGACCCCCTTCACGTATTCCAGCACCCACTCACTTCGTCTTCCTCCAGAAAAAAAATCTCCCATAGCTCAAACCCGTGTTCTAGCTCATCTTGCTGCCATTTTCTCTCTCTTTGCTCAAAGTTCCATTAACATAACTGTTTTGGGGGATTGTTCTTCGGTATGTGACTCCTCCAATGGTCCAATTAGTTTTTGTTCTAGTGATTTATTTATTGCAAATGTTCGCTGCTAAGGTGACCCTGTTCTTGAGCTTGCATGTCAAATTTATACGGTCCAAAGTAGTTTTAATGCATGATATAGCCTCTAGGCACCCGTGGGAGTAGTTGCTATCAATCTTGTTGAGTTTGGTTCACTTTTATTTTGAGTCACTAAAATTTCAGAAATTTTTTCAGAGAAAGAAAAGTGCATAGGAAAATGTACCAAAGTGGTTCCTCAAGGAAGCAAGGACCAAGGCTCGCGATACGTGAGCCGGACGATGAACCATCGAGGGAAGCTCAAGTGCGGCCTTGTGAGTGGCCGTCAGAGGAGTTTATGGTCCAGGCAGGCATCAAGGATGAATTTGACGTGTATGTGCATAATGCTGCTCTTGAGGACTTTGTGTCAGATAAGTGCCTACAGTACCACTACCTAACTGATTCCTTTGTGAGGAGGTTTAAATTTACATCCTCGCGCAATTCTCACACTATTTTATTTGATCTTTATGATAAATCATATACCATGGACCTAGAAGATTTTAATACTGCTTGTAAACTCCCGCAGTGGGGCAATGTTAGTGAACCTCGCAAATATGAATATAAAGACTTTCTTGCTAGTATCACTGTGGGGGAATCTAGGGAAATCACACAAGCTACCATAGGGAGCATTCATTTCCCTTCCATACATTATTTTGCTCTCTTTATAGGTAGATACATTAACGGTAAAGATGAGGCTTGTCACTTGTGCGTTTCAGATCTTAGTGTCCTCAATAGTGCGGTATTAGGTGATAAACAACATAACTTGGCGGCCATTGTTGCACGAAGGTTGCATCTTAACGGTACAAGTGGATATTTGTTTGGTGGAATTTATGCAACTCATGTAGCTAATTATCTTGGTGTACCCATACATGAAAATGATATGGAGTTGCCTCCTACTTATCTAGATTATAGTGCTATGGTTCGCCATCAGTTTCTTGAGAGGAATGAGCAGTTCCTCCAGTACCGACTAATCTTTGACAAACATCGCACTGTCCTTGTTGCCCTCTATCGTGGAATTGTCACGGCAGATGTCCTTAGTGTCAGGACTTAGTCGTGAGGCCAACGCATCTAAGTGGTAGCTTGAGAGGGGTTGATCGGAATCGAGAGACGCAACGTAAGATAAGGGTTTAGACAGCTTCGGGCCCTGGGAAACATCATCCGGTAATAACCCTACATGCTGTTTGTGCCTAGGTCTTATTATGATCCTCATGGAGTCGCCGCGTAAGCCAGCTCTCCTTATTGTGTCTAGCCTTAGAGATTATCTTCCCTCCCTCTTGGGGTGCCCTGCCCCTCCTTATATATGTTGAAGGGGCGGGTTACATGACTAGTCCTAGTAGGATTAGGATTACTCTATTACAAGTGGAGTCCTAGTCTTGCTTCCTTTGTAAGGGAATATTCCTTACGCTTTCCTCTTAAGCCGGCCCACCATCACATGAACCGGCCTACTGGGCCTTGGGCCTTGTCGTCCATCTGACCCGCTCGCCGGGTCTCCGATGAATCATAAGCCGCCAGGTCCAAGTGGGTCGCCAATGAGTCGCCAAGCTCCAGCCGGGTCATACATCCGGCGGTTTATACCGCGGGTTATATCCCCGACATTAGCCCCCAGTCCCGCAACATAAACACAAGAACAAATTTGACAGGTTGTGCTCCGGTTTAAATATTCTTGTAAGCCGGCACCTGATCATCCTTAAGTCCTTGGCATTTTCTCCTGGAAAATCCGGGTCAATAGGCCAGCTTCATAATCCATTTTCTGACATTGGCTCTTGTAAAGAAATATTATAAGAAATAATCCATTTGAGTCGGCCTTCAATGCTCTGATTTGACAAAAATATTGGTCTTGAAATATTCAACTGATATTCAGCCGGCTTAAAGATGTAGATCTTGCCGATTTATGATTGCTAAAATTGTTGTTTTATAAACAAATGATGCCGGTTCATGTAATTGTTGCTGATGCCGGGTTAATCTTATGATGATGCCGGGTCATAAACTTTACAGATTTCTCCGATAATAATATAATACATGATTTGCTCAAAACTGAGAATTTGAAGTTATTCCTCCCTTATATGCATATCACCTATAGCCCCCAAGTGCCGGGTTGTCATGCTTGCAGCAACCTAGGACTTGTAATTGCCTTATGCTCATAAAATTTTCAACCAGTGTAGCCCCCAAGGGCCAGGTCATTATGCAATAATGAGCAGGGACTTTGTAAATATGATCATGTAAATTTGAGTAGCAACGTGTAGCCCCCAAGGGCCGGCTCAGTAAGATATTACTGAGCTGGGACTTTGTATATGATTCATTGATAATAACATCATATGATGTAATCTCCACCTTGGGGTTTGAACCCACGTCCACAAGGTTAAGAGCTTTGCACTCTACCAACTGAGTAGTGGATCTTTCAATATAATGGATTAAGGCTTGTGTACCTTGAATTTTCGACAGGAGCAAATGGTAGCCCCCAAGGGACGGCCCATTACAATGGGATGAGTCGGGTCTTCAATAAGTTGATCAAAAAATGACTTTACATTAGCCCCCAAGTGCCATGGTGCATGCTGGTAGTGACATGGGACTTGCATATTTGATGTAATGTCAATTTGAATAATGTAGCCCCCAAGTGCCGGGTCGTAAGCCTGCAGCGACTCAGGACTATTCCCTCCATTGTAAAAATAAATCATGTCCATTAATAAAATAATAACCATTGCACTGAAGCGACTTTGAAGACCTCCATCATAATATTGGCTATTGATAACCACAATAAAAATCCATCCATGTTGGCTATTAAAGATTTGAATAATATAATCCGGTTTGGAAAACTGGTTCCTGTGATATTGAATCGTACTGCCGGTTTAGGATACATGTGCAGTAAGGGTGATAACCCAATCTTTAGAAGCCAAAACTTCCAAATGTTTATGATTGTCATATATGGCGACGTATCATCCAAAGTCAAGCCGGGTTAATCGAAACCACACATATGCTTCAGATATGAACAAAAAGGTCTCAAGACAAAACCAAAGATTGTTTTCAAAAAACTTAAGCCAAACAGAGAAAAAATGAGGCTTCTGATTCAAATACGATTAGTAAACCAGACCAAAAGTGGATAAGCTAGGATTCAAATACGATCATGAAGCCCCCTAGTGGTTTTGGCGTTGCGCCGATCAAGAGGGTACCGATAGCTATGTTCTATTTGGTTCTAATACAACCTATGTTTGAACAGGAAGCCCCCAAATGACCTTGAGAGTTTTTTAACGACTCTGATTCGAATACGATCAAAGTCGGACCCAAAAGGGGTTAAGCTATGATTCGAATACGATCAAGAAGCCCCCTAGTGGGTTTGGCATTGCACCGATTGTAACACCCCGGATATGTTTTACCTAATATGTAATCCAACTCTTGCCATTTCCGGTGTTAAGATATTTTATTTTCTCAGGTTTGGGTTTTTGTCTCCATGTGTTGTTGTCGTTGTCATGCATCTCATATCATGTCATCATGTGCATTGCATTTGCATATGTGTTCGTCTCATGCATCCGAGCATTTTCCCCGTTGTCCGTTTTGCATTCCGGCGCTCCGTTCTCCTCCGGTGGTCATTTCTACCTTTCTTTCGTGTGTGGGGATTATACATTTCTGGATTGGACCGAGACTTGCCAAGCGGCCTTGGTTTACTACCGGTAGACCGCCTGGCAAGTTTCGTACCATTTGGACTTCGTTTGATGCTCCAACGGTTAACCGAGGGACCGAAAAGGCCTCGTGTGTGTTGCAGCCCAACACCCCTCCATTTTGGCCCAAAACCCTCTCCATCATCTAGAGCGTTCGATCACGATCGCGTGGCCGAAGACCGCTCCTCATTTGGACACTCCTAGCTCCCTCTATACCTATAAATAGCTCCCTCCGAAATCCATGGGTCCTTCTTCCCCAAACCCTAAAAAAAATCGTCTCTCGCCGCGCCGGACAGCGTCCGCCGCCGCCCGCAGCTAATCGCAGGCCGCCACGTGGCCCCAGCCACCGCCTCCCGCCGCCGGCCCGTGAGGCCCGGGGCCGGCCCTCTCTACCGCCCGACCGGGCCGCGCCTCCCCGCGCCGGGGCGCCTCACCGCGCCGCCTCCTCCCCAGCTCCGGCCGCCGCTCCGCCGTTCGCCGGCGCCGCTCCGCCTCGCCGGCGCAACACCCGGCCGGAGATCCTCGCCGGCGCCCCGCAACGCCGCCCCGCCGCGCCGTCCACCGCCGGCGACGGCCACCACCAACTCCGGCACCGCCCCGGCCTTCTTCCCCTTCCTCCGGCTTCATCCAACGCCTCCGGCGAGCTCCAAATCCGACCGGCCAACTTCGTAATCCGCGCATGAACAGTGCCCAGATCCGGATCTAGATCTGAGATGGTTGCTTCTCCTCCCGAAACCCTAATTTTATTGCCATGTTCATCATGCCGTAACTTTGCATCCGTAGCTTCGTTTTGCGCGTGTAGCATATCAAAATGTTCTTCTTAGAGAGTACATCATTTCATCTCATTGCATCATTTTCATTTGAGTTCATCTTGATGCCCGAAATGCTGTTGGAAGAGTGCTATTTCAGATAATTGCCAGATCTGCTGCTCCAAATAGCTATTTGTCATTTTTGCCATGATTAATGTGTGCATGATATGCCCCTGAGCTCTACATGAGTTTTGTTATATGCTTTGCCATCTTTCCAGTGGTGCTATCCATGTTATTTTGTGATGTGTGTGGTGACTAGCACAAGCTTGCAAAGTGGTGCATTCGTTAATGCTGATTTCAGGGACTTAGCAATTCCACTAAGTCCTTGATCTGTTTTTATCAATATGCCATATGTTCATGTTGTTTCCTACTGATCCGTGCCTCTTTTGAGGATGATCAGTAAGTATGTTTTGTTAATATTGTAGTGCTCTATCCATCCATGTCTTTGTTTGCAATTATGGAGCACCCTAGCTTGAGTCAATCGAGCTCTACTTTTGCTATTTCATGAATCTGGGAAGATTGTCTACTTGTTAGCGATTTTGCCGAGGATGTTGTAGTTGATCCGTGCATGCTATGTTGTTGTTCTTGCCATGTATAGCTTGCATAATGTGTATTCTTGATGGGTGTATGCTTAGATTGTCATGTCTTGCTCTGTAGTGAGTGCATCGAGCTCATAAACATGCCTACTTGATATCTGATTTGCATGCTCCAGTTTTTCACTAAGTTTGTGATCTGATTATGTTTTTGCCATGTTCACATGCTTGCAATTGTATTTTCTGATCCCTTTTGGCTCAAGGTCACTAAGGGACTTTTGTTAAGATCTTTGAGTAGCTCCATGCCATGCTTTACTTTGCCATGTTAAGTTCCTGTAGCATCTAGTTTTCATGCTCCAAAGTGTGCTACATGATCTGTAATTCCAGACAAGTGTTAATTTCACTAAGTCTGAAATCTGTTTACCAATTGTACTTTTGCCATGCTTGTTTGAACCTGTTAATGGATGAATTGGCCGTAGCTCAGTGTTCATATTTTGTTAAGCATCATGAATGGATACCTGCCATGTATTGTTTTGCCATGTTTGGGTGCTGTAGCATGTTTAACTTGTTGCATTTAGATGGCTACTTGCTGTTTATCGCAGACCGGTGCCATATTTGAATTGCTTGCCATTTCCAAACCATGCCTCCGATTCCGGTGTTCTTTATATCAATTTCAACCGAAATCACATCACCTTTCCAGTGGCACACTTGGATTTCCATGTTGAGGCCAGGTTCATTCATTCCTTGTCAAATCTTGCATATGCATCACATATCGCATCCCGCATAGCATCCCATGTTTGCATCATGTTGTTTGAGCTTTGCATGTGGTTGATTGTGTCCATTTTGCTTGTTTGTCTTGTTTGGGTAGAGCCGGGAGACGAGTTCGCTAACGAGGAGCCCGTTGAGTTTGCTTTCGAGGATCCAGTCAACTCTGACAACTTTGTAGGCAAGATGATCATACCCTCGAAATCACTTCTATCTTTGCTTTGCTAGATGCTCGCTCTTTTGCTATGCCTATGCTACGATGCCTACCACTTGCTTATCATGCCTCCCAAATTGCCATGTCAAACCTCTAACCCACCATGGCCTAGCAAACCGTTGATTGGCTAAGTTACCGCTTTGCTCAGCCCCTCTTATAGCGTTGCTAGTTGCAGGTGAAGATTGGAGACCGTTCCTTGTTGGAACATTATTTTCTTGTTGGGATATCATTATATTATCTTGTTATCTTAATGCATATATATACTTGGTAAAGGGTGGAAGGCTCGGCCTCTCGCCTAGTGTTTTGTTCCACTCTTTCCGCCCTAGTTTCCGTCATATCGGTGTTATGTTCCCGGATTTTGCGTTCCATACGCGGTTGGGTGATAATGGGAACCCCTTGACAGTTTGCCTTGAATAAAGCTCTTCCAGCAATGCCCAACCTTGGTTTTACCATTTGCCACCTAGCCTCTTTTCCCTTGGGTTTCCGGAGCCCGAGGGTCATCTTATTTAAACCCCCCCGGGCCAGCGCTCCTCTGAGTGTTGGTCCGACCGAGTAGACTGTGGGGCCACCTCGGGGCAACTTGAGGTTTGGTTTTACTCGTAGGATGTCTCATCTGAGTGTGCCCTGAGAATGAGATATGTGCAGCTCCTATCAGGATTTGTCGGCGCATTCAGGCGGTGTTGCTGGATTTGTTTTAACTTGTCGAAGTGTCTTGTAGAACCGGGATACCGAGCCTGATCGGAATGTCTTGGGAGAAGGTATATCCTTCGTTGACCGTGAGAGCTTGTCATGGGCTAAGTTGGGACTCCCCTGCAGGGATTTGAACTTTCGAAAGTTGTGCCCGCGGTTATGGGCAGATGGGAATTTGTTAATGTCCGGGTGTAGATGACTTGAACCTTAACTTAATTAAAATGAATCAACCGTGTGAGTTACCGTGATGGTCTCTTCTCGGCGGAGTCCGGGAAGTGAACACGGTGTTGGGGTAATGCTTGTCGCAGGATGTTCTCTAGTTCTTCGTTTGTGCTTTGCCTTCTCTTCTCGCTCTCTTTTGCGAACAGTTTAACCACCATATATGCTAGTCGCTTGCTGCAGCTCCACAAATTACCTTGCCTTACCTATAAGCTTAAATAGTCTTGATCGCGAGGGTGCGAGATTTCTGAGTCCCTGTGGCTCACAGATTACTTCCAAACCAGATGCAGGGCCTGATGACTCCGTTCCAGATGACGCGCTTGAGCTCAAGTGGGAGTTCGACGAGGACTCACGCCGTTACTATGTGTATTTCCCTAATGATCAGTAGTGGTGCCCAGTTGGGGCGATCGGGACCGTGTCGCATGTTGGGTTGATCTTTTATTTTGGCACCGTAGTCGGGCCATGAGTGATTGGATGATGTAATGCTATTTATGTACTTTGTTTGACGTGGCGAGTGTAAGCCAACTATGTACCTTCCCCTTTTATTATCTATATTACATGGGATGTTGTGAAGATTGCCTTACTTGCGACATTGCTTTCAATGCGGTTATGCCTCTAAGTCGTGCTTCGACACGTAGGAGATATAGCCGCATCGAGGGCATTACAAGTTGGTAATCAGAGCCTTCCCCGACCTTAGGAGCCCCCACTGCTTGATCGTTTTTAGCAGCCGTTGTTGAGTCTAGAAAAATGTTTTGAGTCATTTAGGAATTATATATCGGAGAGTTTAGGAATTCTTTTTACTCCCCAGTCTCCTCATCGCTCTAGTAAGGCATCCTGACGTAGAGTTTTGACTCTTCTCTTCTCAAATTTCACTAAATTTTTTTTAGGATCACGCGGGTATCTTGGAATTGTTCCGATGGTTTTGTGACGAGAACATTGTTCTTGGTGCCTCCTGTCATTTAGGGGTTGTGGCAGTGTCCCGGGGAGTTGAGCTCCGAGGTGTTGTCGTCACAATTTTATCGTTGCAGTTCTGGAATACCTGAGGGGGTCCCGAACTGTGCGTCTAAGGCGGATGGTAACAGGAGGCAGGGGACACGATGTTTTACCCAGGTTCAGGACCTCTTGATGGAGGTAAAACCCTATGTCCTGCTTGATTAATATTGATGATATGGGTAGTACAAGAGTAGATCTACCACGAGATCAGAGAGGCTAAACACTAGAAGCTAGCCTATGGTATGATTGTATGTTGTCCTACGGACTAAAACCCTCCGGTTTATATAGACACCGGAGAGGGCTAGGGTTACACAGGGTCGGTTACAAAGGAGGAGGGCTAGGGCTTGCCTTCCACGCCAAGTAGAGTCCCATCCGGACACGAGACGAAGTATTCAATCTTGTATCTTCATAGTCTAACAGTCCGGCCAAAGGATATAATCCGGCTGTCCGGAGACCCCCTAATCCAGGACTCCCTCAAAGCCCATCGTTGGAATGTACAAGCCAAGTTCTATAATGAAAAATCCCCACTAGTATATGAAAGTGACAATATAGGAGACTCTCTATCATGAAGATCATGGTGCTACTTTGAAGCACAAGTGTGGCAAAAGGATAGTAACATTGTCCCTTCTCTCTTTTTCTCTCATTATTTTGGGGCCTCTTTTTAATTTGTCCTTTCCTTTTTCTTTTATTTCCTCACATGGGACAATGCTCTAATAATGAAGATCATCACACTTTTATTTACTTACAACTCGATACTTAGAACAAAATATTGAAGGAAATATGCCCTAGAGGCAATAATAAAGTTATTATTTATTTCCTTATATCATGATAAATGTTTATTATTCATGCTAGAATTGTAATAACCGGAAACATAATACATGTGTGAATACATAGACAAACAGAGTGTCACTAGTATGCCTCTACTTGACTAGCTCGTTGATCAAAGATGGTTATGTTTCCTAACCATAGACATGAGTTGTCATTTGATTAATGGGATCACATCATTAGGAGAATGATGTGATTGACTTGACCCATTCTGTTAGCTTAGCACTTGATCGTTTAGTTTGTTGCTATTGCTTTCTTCATGACTTATACATGTTCCTATGACTATGAGATTATGCAACTCCCGTTTACCGGAGGAACACTTTTTGTGCTACCAAACGTCACAACGTAACTGGGTGATTATAAAGGTGTTCTACAGGTGTCTCCGAAGGTACTTGTTGGGTTGGAGTATTTCGAGATTAGGATTTGTCACTCCGATTGTCGAAGAGGTATCTCTGGGCCCTCTCGGTAATGCACATCACTTAAGCCTTGCAAGCATTGCAACGAATGAGTTAGTTGCGGGATGATGTATTACGGAACGAGTAAAGAGACTTGCCCGTAACGAGATTGAACTAGGTATTGAGATACCGACGATCAAATCTCGGGCAAGTAACATACCGATGACAAAGGGAACAACGTATGTTGTTATGCGGTCTGACCGATAAAGATCTTCGTAGAATATGTGGGAGCCAATATGAACATCCAGGTTCCGCTATTGGTTATTGATCGGAGACGTGTCTCGGTCATGTCTACATAGTTCTCGAACCCGTAGGGTCCGCACGCTTAATGTTTCGATGTCAGTTATATTATGAGTTTATATGTTTTGATGTACCGAAGGTTGTTCGGAGTCCCGGATGTGATCACGGACATGACGAGGAGGCTAGAAATGGTCGAGACATGAAGATTGATATATTGGAAGCCTTGTTTGGATATCGTAAGTGTTCCGGGTGAAATCGGGATTTTACTGGAGTACCGGGAGGTTACCGGAACCCCCCCGAGGACTTAATGGGCCTTAGTGGGCCTTGGTGGAAGAGAGGAGAGGCGGACAGGGCAAGGGCCGCACCCCCTCCCCCCTAGTCCGAATAGGACAAGGAGAGGGGGGCGGCGCCCCCTTCCTTCTTCTCCTCCACCTCTTTCCCCTCACTCTCCTAGTCTAACAAGGAAAGGGGGGGAGTCCTACTCCCAGTAGGAGTAGGACTCCTCCTGGCGCACCCCTCTCTAGGCCGGCTGCACCCCCCTTGCTCCTTTATATACGGGGGCAGGGGGCACCCCAGAGACAGAACAATTGACTGTTTGGTCTTTTAGCCGTGTGCGGTGCCCCCCTCCACCATAGTCCACCTTGATAATACTGTAGCGGTGCTTAGGCGAAGCCCTGCCTCGGTAGAACATCATCATCGTCACCATGCCATCGTGCTGACAAAATTCTCCCTCAACACTCGGCTGGATTGGAGTTCGAGGGACGTCATCGGGCTGAACGTGTGCTGAACTCGGAGGTACCGTACATTCGATACTTGATCGGTCGGACCGTGAAGACGTACGACTACATCAACCACGTTGGGCTAACGCTTCCGCTTTCGGTCTACGAGGGTACGTGGACAACACTCTCCCCTCTCATTGCTATGCATCACCATGATCTTGCATGTGCGTAGGAATTTTTTTGAAATTACTACGTTCCCCAACAGTGGCATCCGAGCCAGGTTTTATGTGTAGATGTCATATGCACGAGTAGAACATAAGTGAGTTGTGGGCGATATAAGTCATACTGCTTACCTTCATGTCATACTTTGGTTTGGCGGTATTGTTGGATGAAGCGGCCCGGACCGACATTACGCGTACGCTTACACGAGACTGGTTCTACCGACGTGCTTTGCACACAAGTGGCTGGCGGGTGTCAGTTTCTCCAACTTTAGTTGAACCGAGTGTGGCTACGCCCAGTCCTTGCGAAGGTTAAAGCAGCACCAACTTGACAAACTATCGTTGTGGTTTTGATGCGTAGGTAAGAACGGTTCTTGCTAAGCCCATAGCAGCCACATGAAATTTGCAACAACAAAGTAGAGGACGTCTAACTTGTTTTTGCAGGGCATGTTGTGATGTGATATGGTCAAGACATGATGCTAAATTTTATTGTATGAGATGATCATGTTTTGTAACCTAGTTATCGGCAACTGGCAGGAGCCATATGGTTGTCGCTTTATTGTATGCAATGCAATCGCCCTGTAATGCTTTACTTTATCACTAAGCGGTAGCGATAGTCGTAGAAGCATAAGATTGGCGAGACGACAACGATGCTACGATGGAGATCAAGGTGTCGCACCGGTGACGATGGTGATCATGACGGTGCTTCGGAGATGGATATCACAAGCACAAGATGATGATGGCCATATCATATCACTTATATTGATTGCATGTGATCTTTATCTTTGATGCATCTTACCTTGCTTTGATTGACGGTAGCATTATAAGATGATCCCTCACTAAATTATCAAAGTATAAAGTGTTCTCCCTGAGTATGCACCGTTGCGAAAGTTCTTCGTGCTGAGACACCACGTGATGATCGGGTGTGATAGGCTCTATGTTCAAATACAATGGGTGCAAAACAGTTGCACACGCGGAATACTCAGGTTAAACTTGACGAGCCTAGCATATAGCAGATATGGCCTCGGAACACGGAGACCGAAAGGTCGAGCGTGAATCATGTAGTAGATATGATCAACATAGTGATGTTCACCGTTGAAACTACTCCATCTCACGTGATGATCGGACATGGTTTAGTTGATATGGATCACGTGATCACTTAGAGGATTAGAGGGATGTCTATCTAAGTGGGAGTTCTTAAGTAATATGATTAATTGAACTTAAATTTATCATGAACATAGTCCTGGTAGTATTAGCATATCTATGTTGTAGATCAATAGCTCGCGTTTAGCTCCCCTGTTTTATTTTTGATATGTTCCTAGAGAAAACTAAGTTGAAAGATGTTAGTAGCAATGATGCGGATTGGATCCGTGATCTGAGGTTTATCCTCATTGCTGCACAGAAGAATTATGTCCTTGATGCACCGCTAGGTGACAAACCTATTGCAGGAGTAGATGTAGATGTTATGAGCGTTTGGCTAGCTCAATATGATGACTACTTGATAGTTTAGTGCACCATGCTTAAAAGGCTTAGAATCGGGACTTCAAAGACGTTTTGAATGTCATGGACCATATGAGATGAGTTGAAGTTAATATTTCAAGCAAATACCTGAGTTGGGAGATATGAAGTCTCCAACAAGTTCTATAGCTAAAAGATGGAGGAGAATAGCTCAAGCAGTGAGCATGTGCTTAGATTGTCTGGGTACTACAATCGCTTGAATCAAGTGGGAGTTAATCTTCCAGATAAAATAGTGATTGACAGAATTCTCTAGTCACAGTCACCAAGTTAGTAGAACTTTGTGATGAACTATAGTATGCAAGGGATGATGAAAATGATTCCCGAGCTTTTCATTATGATGAAATCGATGAAGCTAGAAATCAAGAAAGAGCATCAAGTGTTGATGATTAACAAGACCACTAGTTTCAAGAAAAGGACAAAGGGAAAGAAAGGGAACTTCAAGAAGAACAGCAAGCAAGTTGCTGCTCAAGTGAAGAAGCCCAAGTCTGGACCTAAGCATGAGACTAAGTGCTTCTACTGCAAAGGGACTGGTCACTGGAAGCGGAACTGCCCCAAGTATTTGGCGGATAAGAAGGATGGCAAAGTGAACAAATGCTATATTTGATATACATGTTATTGATGTGTACTTTACTAGTGTTTATAGCAACCCCTCGGTATTTGATACTGGTTCAGTTGCTATGAGTAGTAATTCGAAGCAGGAGTTGCAGAATGAACATAGCCTAGTTAAGGGTGAAGTGACGATGTGTGTTGGAAGTGGTTCCAAGATTGATATGATCATCATCGTACACTCCCTACACTTTCGGGATTAGTGTTGAACCTAAATAAGTGTTATTTGGTGTTTGCATTGAGCATGAATATGATTTGATCATGTTTATTGCAATACGGTTATTCATTTAAGTTAGAGAATAATTGTTATTCTGTTTACATGAATACAACCTTCTATGGTTATGCACCCAATGAAAATGGTTTGTTGAATCTCGATTGTAGTGATACACATATTCATAATATTGAAGCCAAAAGATGCAAAGTTAATAATGATAGTGCAACTTATTTGTGGCAGTGCCGTTTAGGTCATATTGGTGTAAAGCGCATGAAGAAAATCCATGCTGATGGGCTTTTGGAATCACTTGATTATGAATTAGTTGATGCTTGTGAACCATGCCTCATGGGCAAAGATGACTAAGACTCCATTCTCTAGAACAATGGAGCGAGCAACTGACTTATTGGATATAATACATACTGATGTATGAGGTCCGATGAGTGTTGAGGCTCACGGCGGGTATCATTATTTTTCTGACCTTCACAGATGATTTGAGCAGATATGGGTATATCTACTTGAAGAAATGTAAGTCTGAAACATTTGAAAAGTTCAAAGAATTTTAGAGTGAAGTGGAAAATCATTGTAACAAGAAAATAAAGTTTCTACGATCTGATCGCAGAGGCGAATATTTGAGTTACGAGTTTGGCCTTCAATTAAAACAATGTGGAATAGTTTCACAAAACTCATGCCACCTGGGACACCACAGCGTAATGGTGTGTCTGAACGTCGTAACCGTACTTTATTAGATATGGTGCGATCTATGATGTCTCTTACCGGTTTACCACTATCATTTTGGGGTTATACATTAGAGACAGCTACATTCACATTAAATAGGGCACCATCTAAATCCGTTGAGACGACACCGTATGAACTATGGTTTGGCAAGAAACCTAAGCTGTCGTTTCTTAAAGTTTGAGGTTGCAATGCTTATGTGAAAAAGTTTCAACCTGATAAGCTCAAACCCAAATCGGAGAAGTGCGTCTTCATAGGATACCCAAAAGAAAATGTTGGGTACACCTTCTATCATAGATCCGAAGGCAAGATATTCATTGCTGAGAATGTATCCTTTCTAGAGAAGAAGTTTCTCTCGAAAGAAGTGAGTGAGAGAAAATTAGAACTTGATGAGGTAACGGTACCTACTCCCTTATTGGAAAGTAGTTCATCACAGAAATCTGTTCCTGTGACTACTACACCAATTAGTGAGGAAGCTAATGATGATAATCATGTAACTTCAGATCAAGTTACTACCGAACCTCGTATGTAAGCCAGAGTGAGATCCGCACCAGAGTGGTACGGTAATCCTGTTCTGGAGGTCATGTTACTTGACCATGACGAACCTACGAACTATGAGGAAGTGATGATGAGCCCAGATTCCACGAAATGGCTTGAGGCCATGAAACCTGAGATGAGATCCATGTATGAGAACAAAGTATGGACTTTGATTGACTTGCCCAATGATTGGTGAGCCATTGAGATTAAATGGATCTTCAAGAGGAAGACAGACGCTGACAGTAGTGTTACTCTCTACAAAGCTAGAATTGTAGCAAAAGGTTTTCGACAAGTTCAAGGTATTGACTACGATGAGAGTTTCTCACTCGTATCTATGCTTAAGTCTGTCCAAATCATGTTAGGAATTGCCGCATTTTATGAAATTTGGCAAATGGATAAACAAAACTGCATTCCTTAATGGATTTATTAAAGAAGAGTTGTATATGATGCAACCAGAAGGTTTTGTCAATCCTGAAGGTGCTAACAAAATATGCAAGCTCCAACGATCCATCTATGGACTGGTGCAAGCATCTTGGAGTTGGAATATACGCTTTGATAAGTTGATCAAAGCATATAGTTTTATACAGACTTGCGGTGAAGCCTGTATTTACAAGAAAGTGAGTGGGAGCACTACAACATTTCTGATAAGTATATGTGAATGACATATTGTTGATCGGAGATAATGTAGAATTATTCTGCAAAGCATAAAGGAGTGTTTGAAAGGAGTTTTTCAAAGAAAGACCTCGGTGAAGCTGCTTACATATTGAGCATCAAGATCTATAGAGATAGATCAAGATGCTTGATAAGTTTTTCAATGAGTACATAACTTGACAAGATTTTGAAGTAGTTCAAAATGGAACAGTCAAAGAAAGAGTTCTTGCCTGTGTTACAAGGTGCGAAACTGAGTAAGACTCAAAGCCCGACCACGGCAGAAGATAGAAAGAGAATGAAAGTCATTCCCTATGCCTTGTCCATAGGTTCTATAAAATATGCCATGCTGTGTACCAGATCTATTGTATACCCTACACTGTTTTTGACAAGGGAGTACAATAGTGATCTAGGAGTAGATCACTGAACAATGGTCAAAATTATCCTTAGTGGAATAAGAATATGTTTCTCGATTATGGAGGTGACAAAAAGGTTCGCCGTAAAGGGTTACGTCAATGCAAATTTTGACACTGATCTAGATGACTAAATCTCAATCTGGATACATATTGAAAGTGGGAGCAATTAGCTAGAGTAGCTCTGTGCAGAGAATTGTTGACATAGAAATTTGCAAAATACTTACGGATCTGAATGTGACAGACCCGTTGACTAAACTTCTCTCACAAGCAAAACATGATCACACCTTAGTACTCTTTGGGTGTTAATCACATATCGATGTGAACTAGATTATTGACTCTAGTGAACCCTTTGGGTGTTGGTCACATGTCAATGTGAACTATAGGTGTTAATCACATGGTGATGTGAACTATTGGTATTAAATCACATGGCGATGTGAACTAGATTATTGACTCTAGGGCAAGTGGGAGACTGAAGGAAATATGCCCTAGAGGCAATAATAAAGTTATTATTTATTTCCTTATATCATGATAAATGTTTATTATTCATGCTAGAATTGTATTAACCGGAAACATAATAGATGGATAATATAATAGCATGGAACAATCAAAAATTATAGATACGTTGGAGACGTATCAATCCCCGACGGTTTCTGGGTCATGTGGGAAGGACCCCCCTATCGCCCGCACTCACTTGGCGACGGTTCCAAATGCCTTCACGGAAAGGGGTTAAAAACCGTTTGTTTAGCACCTCATTGTACTAGTGTCTCCCACAAGCTTGGGGAGGCTTCTCCAATTACTTAATGCTTTGCCTGATCTTCCTCTCAAGAAAAATGAAATACTTGATATCTTTTATACTCGACTAACTGATGCTTCTAGGGACTACCTAGGTAGTTGTACTGGTTGTGTTTTTCGAGAACGAACTGTTGAGAAAGCTGAAAAAACTATTGAATAATATATTGAGTAATGATAATGATTGGACTCTTCCCGAACCACCTCCTAAGCCAACTCCAAAGAAAAGAGGTATTCTATTTCTCAGTCCTGAAGATATGCAAGAGGCAAAGAAATCTATGAAAGAAAAAGGTATTAAAGTTGAAGATGTTAAGAATTTACCGCCTATTGAAGAGATACATCGTCTTAATATTCCGACACAGGTAGTAGAGGTAAATTCTCTCTATAGATTTGATGAAGGTGATATTCCTTATAATAAGTCTCCTAGTCAATGCTTGGATGAATTTGATAACTTCATTGTTAAACAAGAAAACTTCAATGCTTATGTTAGTAGACAATTGAAACGTAATGCTTATATGCTTGAACACTTGGGTGATTATATGTGCAGAACTGTTAATGATCTTAAGCTTATTAGTAAACATGCTTCTATGGTAAAAACTCAAGTAGAACAAGTACTTAAGGCACGAGATGATTTGCTCAATGAGATGAATAGTAAGAACAATGATCATGCTATTAGAGTTATGATTAGAGGTGGTAAAATGACCTAGGAACCTTTGTATCCTGAGGGCCATCCTAAGAGAATTGAGCAAGATTCTCAGAGAATTAATACTGATGCACCTAGTCCTTCCAATAAAAAGAAAATGAAAAATGATAGGACTTTGCATGCTTCTAATGAACCTGTTATAGACACACGTGAGAATCCCAATGATATTTCTGTTCCTGAGGCTGAGACACAATCTGGTAATGAGCATCAACCTAGTGATAATGTTAATGATGATGTTCGTGTTGATGCTCAACCTATTAATGATGATGATGATGTGGAGATTGAACCTGCTGTTGATCTTGATAACCCACAATCTAAGAATCAACGTTATGATAAGAGAGATTTCGTTGCTAGGAAGCATGGCAAAGAGAGAGAACCATGGGTTTATAAACCCATGCCCCTTCCTCCCAAACCATCCAGGAACACCAACTATATCATGCTCCATTAAAAGAAACTATGTTAAAACTGCCTTATGTGATTTGGGAGCCGGTGTTAGTGTTATGCCTTTCTCCTGGTATCATAGACTTGAATTGAATAAGTTGACACCTATTCAAATATCTTTGCAAATGGATGATAAATCAACTGCTACACCCATCGGTATTTGTGAGGATGTTCCTGTTGTGGTTGCAAACGTTACTATCTTAAGAGACTTTGTTATTCTTGATATTCCCGAGGACGACAGTATGACAACCATCCTTGGTAGACCCTTTTTGAATACTGCAGGGGCTGTTCTTGATTGCAACAAGGGCAATGTCACTTTTCATGTTAATGGTAATGAGCATATGACACACTTTCCGAAGAAACAACCTCAAGGGAACAACATCAATTCTATTGGAAAATTTTCAACTATTGCTATTGGAGGTTTTGAATTCCCTCTTCCTACTGTCAAAAATAATTATGATATTCTTATTGTTGGGTACATGCATATTACCGTTGAGGTAACCTAGTGTTTTTAAAAAATTCTCTGGTTTCATGCCATTTGGAAGAAGTTTGTTAATAAGACTTGATCAACCTTGTTAATGGATTCCTTCTGATGGGCATGAGATGGATGAATTTAGAAAGCACAACTTTCTATACCCACTTTTTACGTTCTGTTATATAGAATAAATAAAGCAAACTAGCATTATCAGTTTGTTTTCTAAATTATCAGTGCAATAAAAATGTCCCAAAAATAAAAGTTCTCCAAATGCCCTGAAAATCTAGTATGGTTTTTTATAGAATATTTGAGAATTTCTGGCACTGAGAACACATCAGGGGCAGCATCAGTGGGCCACAAGAGTGGAGGGTGCACCCTAACCCCATGGGCACGCCCCCTACATTGTGGGTCCCACGTGGGTCCCCCTCACTTATTCCAGCACCCATCCACATCGTCTTCCTCCAGAAAAATCATCTCGTTGCTCAAACCCGTGTTCTTGCTCATCTTGCTGCCATTTTTTATCTCCTTGTGCAAAGCTCCATTTGCAAAACTATTTTCGGGGATTGTTCATCGGTATGTGACTCCTCCAATGGTCCAATTAGTTTTTGTTCTAGTGTTTTCTATATTGCAAATTTTTGCTGCTGTGGTGACCTTGTTCTTGAGCTTGCATGTCAAATTTATATGGTCCAAATTAGTTTTGATGCATGATATAGCCTCTAGTCACTTGTGGGAGTCGTTGCTATCAATTTTGTTGAGTTTTGTTCACCTTTATTTTGAGACACTAAAATTTCAGAAAATTTTCAAACAAAGAAAAATGTTTAGGAAAATATACCAATGTGGTTCCTCGAGGAAGCAAGCCCCAAGGCTTGCGATACGAGCCAAACCATGAACCACCAAGAGAAGCTCCAGTACGACTTTGTGAATGGCCGTCGGATCAATTTATGGTTCATGCAGGATTTAAGGAGGAATTTGATGCATACGTGGAAACAACTGGCCTTGAAGACTCCGTGTCAGATAAGTGTCGGCAGTACTATCATCTCACTGATTTGTGCGATGATTTAAGTTTACATCCCAGTGCAATACTCATTCCGTTTTATTTGATCTATATGATAAATCTTATAGCATGGACTTAGAAGATTTTAATGATGCACGCAAAATTCCAAAGTGGGTTACTCATAGTGAACCTTGTAAAACTAAGTATAATGATTTCCTTGCTAGCATCACTGTGGGGGAAACTAGAAACATTACACAAGCTACCATGGGGAGCATTCACTTTCCTGCCATATGTTATTTTGCTCTCTTTATAGGTAGATGCATTAATGGTAAACATGATCATAGCCACTGAGGGAGTCCTCGATTAGGGGGTCTCCGGACAGCCGGACTATATCCTTTGGCTGGACTGTTGGACTATGAAGATACAAGATTGAAGACTTCGTCTCGTGTCCGAATGGGACTCTACTTGGCGTGGAAGGCAAGCTAGGCAATACGGATATGGATATCTCCTCCTTTGTAACCGACCTTGTGTAACCCTAACCCTCTCCGGTGTCTATATAAACCGGAGGGTTTTCGTCCGTAGGATATAACAAAAAACAAACAATCATACCATAGGCTAGCTTCTAGGGTTTAGCCTCTCTGATCTCATGGTAGATCTACTCCTGTACTACCCATATCATCAATATTAATCAAGCAGGACGTAGGGTTTTACCTCCATCAAGAGGGCCCAAACCTGGGTAAAACATCGTGTTCCCTGCCTCCTGTTACCATCCGCCTTAGACGCACAGTTTGGGACCCCCTACCCGAGATCTGCCGGTTTTGACACCGACATTGGTGCTTTCATTGAGAGTTCCTCTGTGTCGTTGTCATTAGGCTTGATGGCTCCTACTATCATCGATAGCGATGCAGTCCAGGGTGAGACTTTTCTCCCCGGACATATCTTTGTGTTCGGCGGCTTCGCACTGCGGGCTAACTCGCTTGGACATCTGGAGCAGATCAAAAGTTACGCCCTTGGCCACCAGGTCAGGTTTGTAAGCTTAAACTACACGGCCGATATCCGCGGAGACTTGATCTTCGACGGATTCGAGCCTCTGCTTTGTGTGTCACGCGGTCACGATGAGTACGATTTAGCTCTGCCATCGGACGGTGTTCAAGAAATCACATCGGTAGCCGCTCCGACCCTTAATTCGGAGCCAGTTGCAGCTCCCATGGACGGGTGGATAGACCCTGCCACAGAGGCCGCATCCCCAATGGCGATCGATCCGAATATCGATCTTACCCTTCGCGAAAGCCGTGTTGTTGAACTGCCGGATACTTCTCCGGCCATGGACTCTGAACCGCCTGCACCCGTTCCTGTCGAATCCGGTTGGGTGCCGATCATGGAGTTTACCTCCGCGGATATCTTTCAGCACTCGCCCTTCGGCTACATACTGAATTCATTAAAGTCTCTCTCCTTATCAGGAGAGTTTTGGCCGAAATATGTCCGGCAGGATCGAGAAGCAGTCAAAGCGGCGGCGTAAGCGCCGCTCCAAATCCCGCCTCGGCAGAAACAACGATCATATAGACCCAGCGTTAGAGCAGGGTGAACCATCGCCGGACCACGGCAACACGGAGAATCAAACCGAACAACCCGACTCTGTCAAAGATAATAGTCCGGACGACATCACACCGGGCAGACACTCGGAGCAACAGAATGCCCATCAAAGGCTCATTGCCACCGCGAGGAGTCTAAAAAAGCAGAAGCAAAGGCTCAAGGCTGCGCAAGACACACTCAGAATTAGATGGAGTAAAGTGCTCAACACAGTAGCGAAGTACGGCGGTAATCACCCCACCAAGAGTTACCCGAAGCAGAAGTTGCTACCTGAATTCGATGAGGAGGCCTTAGATCCCCCGCAACCAAAAATTAAAACGGCCATCTGGCCGGATAGACGACCTCACGGCCAACATAGAACGGCAAACAATGCCGCACATAAGCCAATACGCGATCCACACGAGGGCTCACATCAAAAGGACGGCGCAACCAGATCCATCTATGGACCACGCAAGCGCGCTCCAGCATACGATGCAACACAACGAACGTCCGAACAACGCGGTACACCCAGATACAGGGGTGCCGCACACCCCCTATGTTTCACCGATGAGGTGCTGGACCATGAATTTCCAGAGGGATTTAAACCCGTAAACATAGAGGCATACAACCGAACAACAGACCCTGGGGTCTGGATTGAGGATTATATCCTCCATACCCATATGGCTCGAGGAGATGATCTCCACGCCATTAAGTATTTACCCCTCAAACTCAAAGGGCCAGCTCGGCACTGGCTTAAAAGCCTCCCCGAAAGCTCCATTGGAAGTTAGGAAGAGCTTGAATACGCTTTTCGGGCAAATTTTCAAGGGACTTATGTCCAACCTCAGGCCGCGGAAGATTTGAGTCATATAACTCAGCAGCCCGGAGAGTCAGCCCGAAAGCTTTGGAACAGATTTCTTACTAAAAAGAATCAAATAGTCGATTGTCCGGATGCCGAAGCCTTGGCAGCTTTAAAGCATAGCGTCTGCGACGAATGGCTTGCCAGACACCTTGGCCAAGAAAAGTCGAGAACAATGGCAGCATTAACAAGCCTCATGACCCGCTTTTGCGCGGGTCAGGATAGCTGGCTAGCCAGATGCAGCACCAGCGACCCAAGTACATCCGAAGTTAGAGATGGAAATGGGAAATCACGACACAGCAAAAATAATACGCGCCAGAATAAAGAAGACAGCCCGAAGAGCACGGCAGTAAACGCCGGATTCAGAAGCTCTTGGCTAGGTCAGCAAAAGCTGCCCTCTAAAGGCAGTAGAGACGAACTGTCCAGCTTAAACAAAATTCTGGACCAAATATGTCAGATCCATAGCACCCCTGGTAAACCCGCTAACCATACCCACATAGAATGTTGGGTCTTCAAGCAGTCCGTCAAGGTCAACGCCGTACACAAGGGGGAGGATACACCAAGCAAAGACGAGGATGAGCCTCTAAAGAAAAACACTGGGGAACAAAAGAAATTTCCACCAGAAGTCAAAACAGTGAACGTGTTACACGTGATAAAGGGGAGAAACAAAGCGGCACTCCCAAGGGCCTATCAGCGCGGAGTCCTGCCATTGGTCATCTCAACCGATCACTTTCGACCATCGGGATTACTCAGCAAGTATCCGGCGTGCAGGATGGGTTGCCTTGGTATTAGACCCAATAATTGACGGATACCATTTCACACGAGTCCTGATGGACGGTGGCAGCAGTCTAAACCTGATATATCAGGACACAATCCACAAAATGGGGATAGACCCAACGAAAATTTGCCACAACAATACTACCTTTAAAGGAGTAACGCCAGGCCCAGGGGCTCATTGCATGGGCTCCCTGCTACTAGAGTTTATATTCGGCTTCCCCGTTAACTTCCGTAGCGAAAATTTAACATTCCACATTGCTCCGTTCCAAAGTGGCTATCCAGCATTACTTGGATGCGACGCTTTCGCTCGCTTTAATGCAATACTGCATTACGCTTCCCTCACGCTTAAGATGCTCGGTCCACGTGGCATCATTACAGTGAATGGAAATATTAAGCGATCCTTGCGTGCCGAAGAGAGTGCGACTTCCTTGGCAGCCGCACACTAAAAACGGCCTCACCAACTAAAGCATTTGATAGGTCGTCAGGACCATGGACATGGTTAGACGAGTCTGGCGCAGCTATATGTCATTCACACAGGTTTGATAGGCCACACCCCTATTACAAATAGAAGGGGCTCAACGCACGGAGACAAGTGGCAATTTTTACTCATCTTGAATTGTACATGGTTTGTTTAAACCCACCTTTTTGCACGACAACTTTTCACCTAAGTTTCTCTCTTTTACAGATGACCATCGTGCTACACCCGTCCAGGATACGGCACAACGGAGACACAAGCACAGACGTGCAGCAGGGACCCATTCCAAGGATTCTTTTTAGATTAAGACCCTGCGTAAACCTTTTTTACTATCTCTTGTTGATACACATCCCTCGGATTCTTAGTACTATTGAGAAGGATGCTGACGTCTTGGCATGTGGCCATGTCAGAATAATGCACGTACCTGGACACCAGGGGCTTCTTACAAAGGGCACTATTTAGGCCCGGTTTATACCATAAAAGACCGAATACCTTAGGGAGTGTTCGGCGTCGCGAGTTTGGCCTTATATGTATCAGCTCCGAATCATGTCTTTGGTCAAATGTTGGGTTTGCCCGGCTCCTGTGTTTTGCTGCCTTACGTTCCGCTCTACCGGCTAAGGCGGCACCAGGAGAACTACTGCGATTGTGCCCTGGTTCATCTGGACGAGCACCTCAGTAGAGAAAGCTGAAAACTGACTGTCATGATATAGCGTGAGACTGGTCAACCACTCGATGACCTATCGGAATGTTAGAATTCCTCCGCTTTAACAAAGGGCCGTTTCCCGGCCAGGCATGTACGCACCCCGAATTCGGATGAGTGCGGAGCCACCAGGGGCTATATAGTAGCCCCACTGTCAAACTCCATGGCTAAGTGAAAGTGTTAAAGCATTATAGTCCGGTTGCCTAGTTCGCTGCGCCATCACCTCCTTATTAGGACCAAGATGTTGGATTAAGTGTGAATACGAATCTTCTGCGAACACCCCCGCATTATATGCGTCGTCGATGAAGCCGACGACTGCAATCTTTTAGGTTATACACATGTATACATAAACGGCCGCACAGGAGGCATCATATTACTTTCGGGCAAAAGTATAAATACAGCCTTAATAATTTTCATAAAAACATTGTGTTTACAATGGGAAGACATGTAACTCAAACATAATATTCTTTGAGCACTGGGCCTCTATCAAACGAGCGCCCTCGAGAACTTCAAAATAGTGCTCGGCAGCCACTCGGCCTATGGCCGAACCCTGCGCCGCAACAGTGGTAGCATCCATCTCCGCCCAGTATGCTTTGACACGGGCAAGGGCCATCCGCGAGCCCTCTATACACGCCGACCTCTTCGTCGCATTGATGCGCGCCACCGCTCCAAGGAACTGCTGCACTAAGCTGAAATAGCTGTTCGGCTTCGTTCTTTCCGGCCACAAATGATCTACGACGGACCTCATGGCGAGTCCGGACAGCCTGTTGAGTTCGGCCCATTCGACTAGGTGATCAGTCAATGGAAGCAGACGCTCTGGAACGTTAAACTGCGACCAGAACAACTTGTCCACTTCACGATCTGTTTGATCTCGGAAGTATTCGGCTGCATCGACAGCGCTCGCCGCCAAGTCCATATATGCGTCTGGCAAACTCCACAGCCGATCCAGAGGGGCATACCGCGCATCTCGGAACTTCCTCCACAGCAAAAAGGGCTTCCCAGCCTCAATATCCCCAGCTTCGCGCAGCTCTTCCTTCAGGCAGTAGATGCCGCATCCCAGTACAACCCCGACTACAACTTTCGATATCTGCCAAGCCAGCCATGGCCATAGACCAACTTAGGCCAAAAGCATAAGCTCGGGGGAGTACATATTCTTCACCGACATTACATTCATGTTCACACACTCATTCCAGTTGTCGGTGTCCATACTTTTACATTGTATCATCCATGCTAGTTATTTTCTTTTTCTTGCTGTCTTCTTGTGTGTTTGAAAAACTTTGAGAAAATCCAAAAAAAATTAGTTGTAGCTTCTTTTTAGTTTTCCTTTCCATGTTTATTTAGTAGTAGTATTAAAGAAAACCCAAAAATATTTCTCCTTCTTCTTTTACATGTTGGGAGCTTTCCTACGTAAATAGTTTTTCTCGTTCTTGTTTTTACCTTCTTCAGAAAAACAAAAACCCCAAAAATATTTCAGTGTGTTTCTTTGAAATTCTTTTTTTCCTTTCTTTGGGTCGAGAGGAGAAGACCACGATGAAAATGTTGAGTGGCTCTCATATGCATTATTGTTGATCTAACAGAGAGACCATATTACCTTGTCTTCTCCTTTGAATAAATGTTTGCAGATTCCAGCTTAGTCCAATGCACGTGCACGCTTATTATTATTCACACCATTCGGTCGTGCAAGTGAAAGGCAATAATGACGATATATGATGAAATGATTGAGATGAGGAAAAGCTGGTATGAACTCGACCTATTTTGTTTTTGTAAATATTATTAGTTCATCGTTCTTGATTCAACCCATTATGAATGAAACATGTTTGCAATGACAATTAGATATTATAGTTACTCATGCCATGCTTAATTAGCTAGGAGTTTATAATGGTTTACCTTGCGTGCCAACATGCAAATTAAAATGGTTGTGATGTGGTATGATAGGATGGTATCCTCCTTTGAATGATTTAAGTGGCTTGACTTGGCACATATTCATGCATGTAGTTGAATCAAAATCAACATAGCCTTCAGGATATTTATGTTCATAGTGATTTATATCCTACTCATGCTTGCACTCAATGTTGGTTATTGTCAATGCATGTTTTTGACTGTTGTTGCTCTCTAGTTGGTCGCTCCTCAATCTTTTGCTATCCTTCACTTGTACTAAGCGGGAATACTGCTTGTTGCTACCACTTGAGCACTGCGTTGGTTTTCCCTTGAAGAGGAAAGGGTGATGCAGCAAAGTAGCGTAAGTATTTCCCTCTGTTTTTGAGAACCATGGTATCAATCCAGTAGGAGACCACGCGCGAGTCACCTTGTACCTACACAAACAAATAAGAACCTCGCAACCAACGCGATAAAGGGGTTGTCAATCCCTTCACGGCCACTTGTAAGAGTGAGATCTGATAGAGATGATAATAAGATAAGTATTTTTGGTATTTTTATGATATAGATTGAAAGTAAAGATTGCAAAATAAAATAGATTGGAAACTTGTATGACGGAAAATAGACCCGGGGGCCATAGGTTTCACTAGTGGCTTCTCTCAAGATAGCATACATATTACGGTGGGTGAACAAATTACTGTCGAGCAATTGATAGAAAAGCGAATAATTATGAGAATATCTAGGCATGATCATGTATATAGGCATCACATCCGTGACAAGTAGACTGACTCCTGCCTGCATCTTCTACTATTACTCCACACATCGACTGCTATCCAGCATGCATCTAGAGTATTAAGTTCATAAGAACAGAGTAACGCCTTAAGCAAGATGACATGATGTAGAGGGATAAACTCATGCAATATGATATAAACCCCATCTTTTTATCCTCGATGGCAACAATACAATACGCGTCGTTTCCCTTTCTGTCACTGGGGTTGAGCACTGCAAGATTGAACCCAAAGCTAATCACTTCTCCCATTGCAAGAAAGATCAATCTAGTAGGCCAAACCAAACTGATAATTCAAAGATACTTGCAAAGGTAAACCAATCATACATAAAAGAATTCAGAGAAGATTCGAATATTGTTCATAGATAATCTGGATCATAATCCCACAATTCATCGGATCTTGACAAACACACCGCAAAAGAAGATTACATCGAATAGATCTCCAAGAGAATCGAGGAGAACTTTGTATTGAGATCCAAAGAGAGATAAGAAGACATCTAGCTACTAACTATGGACCCGAAGGTCTGGGGTAAACTACTCACACATCATTAGAGGGGCCATGGAGTTGATGTAGAGGCCCTCCGTGATCAATGCCCCCTCCGGCGGAGCTCCGAAAAAGGCCCCAAGATGGGATCTCTTGGGTGAAAAGGTTGGGGCGGTGGAAATAGGGTTGCATGGTGCTCCTGGATGTTTCCGGGGTATATGAATATATATAGGAGGAAGAAGTAGGTCGGTGGAGCTACGAGGGGCCCACGAGGGGGAGGGCGCGCCCAGGGGGGTAGGCGCGCCCCCTGCCTCGTGGCTGACTCATTGATTGCTTGACGTCCACTCCTAGTCCTCTGGATCACGTTTGTTCCAAAAATCACGTTCCCGAAGGTTCCATTCCGTTTGGACTCCGTTTGATATTCCTTTTCTATGAAACACTGAAATAGGCAAAAAAACAGCAATTTGGGCTGGGCCTCCGGTTAATAGGTTAGCCCCAAAAATAATATAAAAGTGTAAAACAAAGCCCGTTATCATCCAAAACAGATAATATAATAGCATGGAACAATCAAAAATTATAGATACGTTGGACACGTATCACTTGTGCATCCACTTCCATAAACCCAAAGTTGTTCCATATGAGTCCACTATACCTACCTATATGCGGTATTTACCTGCCGTTCCAAGTAAATTTGCGTGTGCAAACTCTAAACCTTCAAATAATAATCTATTTTGTATGCCCGAATCGCTCATGTAGCGACTGGGGCTTGTCAGTATCTTCCATGCTAGGTGTGTTATTCTCACGATGAGTGTTGATTCACTTTTCGTTCATGAGAAAGTGGCTGGTAATCGGGATGCCTAGTTCCATGCTCGAAATCAAGTAAAAATTTATTTTCAAACAAAACTCCACAGGACTGTTGTTGGTATGGACGGTACCCGTTGTTTTGGACTAGCCATGGAGTGTGCTTGTTGGTGGAGGGGGAGCAAAAACTTTACCATTCTATTTGGGAACCGCCTATAATGTATCTAGCATGGAAGATAACGAGATCTCTTGGTTTTTATGTTGACAATGAAAGCATATCGCTCAAAATTATATGCATCTCTGTTTTAAAGCTCGAGCTCTGGCACCTATGCAAATCCCCACTTCCCTCTGCGAAGGGCCTATCTATTTAGTTTTATTGCTGAGTCATCATCCTCTTAGAAAAAGCACTAGTTAGAGAGCACCACCGTCATTTGTATGCTTTGTTATTAATTGATATTGAGTATGACTGTGACTGGATCTCTCTTACCATGAATTACAATGTCTAGTCAGTCCTTGATCTTCAGGGGTGCTCTGCATTTATGTTTTTCGGTCTCAAAAAGGGCTAGCGAGATACCATTCTGGTAAATCATATCAAGATTGTTTTCAAAAAGTATTGTTATTCGAGATTTATTGTTATTGCTCGCTAGTTGATTATGCCATTGATATGAGTGAATGCGAGACCTAAATGTTATTGTGAATATGGTTAGTTCATAATCTGTGCTGAAAACCTGAATGCTGGCTATACATATTTGCAACAACAAGATCAAACAGAGTTTGTAAAAGTTTTTCTTTCACTGGTACAACGACATGCTAAACAAACGGATTTTAACCCCTTTCCTCGACGGCACTTGGAACCGTTGCCAAGTGAGTGTGGGCGATAGGGGGGTACTTCCCACACGACCCTGAAATCATCGGGGATAGGCCCTCCTGGGACCCAGGCTGGGGCGGTGTGCGATCGGGCGAGGCATTGAAACCCTATAATTTCTGTAGGTATGTACATCCCACACGGTGAATCCCAGAAATCATTTCCGTAGGTATGTACATCCCGCACGGTGAATCCCAAAAATCATTTCCATAGGTATGTACGTCCACTACAAAAAAAAGACACATCCGTGACATTTTGGGCCAAACAAAAAAAAATTCTGTCACACATATCACACTTCTATGACGATAATTGTGACAAAACCCGGTATCATCATAGATGCGGTGGGCTCCTACTTCTATGACAAAAAATCATGACAGAAAATGGGCTTTTCGTCCTGGGCGGGCTAGAGACGCAGCTGCATGACATTCTTTGGACCGTCCATGACGGAAAAAACCATGGTAGAAGCGAGGGAGAGGAAAATTTCAGGGAGTTCCCGGTTATGGTGGGAGTTCGGGGGCCGAGCGATGCGCGTTTCTCTCATACACGTATGCGCGTGTGTGCGAGGCGTTGGCTCTAACTGAACCCGAGCAATTGCACTGCAGGCTACACGTTACTGAACCCGAGCGATCGATCGATGGCTGTTAACTGAACCCGATCGAGCGATTCTTCGGGGGCCGAAAGATGCGCGTTTCTCTCGTACACGTACGCACGTGTGTGCGAGGCGTTGGCTCTAACTGAACCCGAGCGAGGCGTTGCCTCTAACTGAAGCCGATCGATTGGATGAATAGTGAGCGTTGCTGGGGGGGGGGGTTGGATGAACAGTGAGCGGTGGCGTTGCCTCTGGATGAACAGGACCCCGTGGTGTGGTGGAGGGCTGGATGAACAGTAGACGATGGAGGGGTGCCCGTGGAGGGGTGGTTGAACAGGACCCCGTGGTGTGGAGGGCTGGATGAACAGTAGACGGTGGAGGGGTGCCCGTGGAGGGGTGGTTGAACAGTAGGCGATGGAGTAGCGCGCGGTGGAGGCTGGATGAACAGGAGCCCGTGGAGGCTGGAGGAGGTCGACGGTGGAGATGAACAGTATCCCGTGGAGTCCCGCTTTGCGGTACGCCACACCCCTCCCGATCAACAGGTCCCTCGTTTCGACCGTAGCGCTCCAACACAAGTCCGTTTCCTCTGTTTTGCGGTACGCCACACCCCTCCTGATCAACATGACCCCCGTTTCGACCGTAGGAGGTCCGTTTCCTCCGTTTTGCGGTACGCCTGACCACTCCCGATGAACAGGATCCCGTTTCGAACGTGGCCGGTCGAACACAAGGCCGTTTCCTCCGTTTTGCGGTACGCCAGGCCTCGTTTCGATCGCCTGTTCCGTCCAAGCCCTCCCGATGAACACGACCACGCATTCTGTTCCGACCCAGCCGGTTGGCTCCCACGCGTTCCGTTGCCTCCCGATGAACACGATGCATTCCATTGCCTTCCCATGAACACGATGCATTCCGTCACCTCCCCACGAACACAACTCATTCCGTTGCCTCCCCATGAACACGACGACGACGCTGTTTCTCCGTTCCGACCCAGCCATGTACACGAGCCCTGGCCATACGTATGCGCGAGTAGGCGTTCGAGACCCTGCCCGTATGTATGTATGTGGCCGTATTTTTTTCTTGCACCCTGGCCGCTGTACGTACGTGTACATGCTACGTGCACGCCTCTACTACGACACGTACGTGCCTCTACTACGACACGTGCGCGCCTCTACATCGACCAGTATATATGTACGTACACGTTCGCGACCAGAATGACAATGCTACGTACGCTTCGACCAGGTGGGTCCCGACTGTCAGGCACTTCCTTGCCTGCGAAGATGTAGCTGGTGGGTCCCAGCAGTCAGGGGGGGCGAATCGTTTTTTTTTGCCCGGACGCACTTCCTTGCATGCGAAGGTGTAGCTGCTGGGTCCAAGCAGTCAGGGGGAATCGTTTTGTTTTTTTGCTCGGACGCACTTCCTTGCGTGCGAAGATGTAGCTGGTGGGTCCCAGCAGTCGGGGGGGGGGGGGGGGTGAATCGTTTTTTTTTCGGACGCACTTCCTTGCATGCGAAGATGTAGCTGGTGGGTCCCAGCAGTTAGGGGAAACATTTTTTTCACGAAATACGGTGGCTCGTCCGGTGGGTCCCCACTGTCAGCTGGAGGAATAATTATTTTACGCGTAATAAGGAGGCACTTCCTTGCTGCGACCATGGACCCAGCTGTCAACCTCTCCACGTACAGTCCATGTCCGATGGAAGCCATTCCTTGACCACGTTGACCACGCTGCACCGAGAGCACCAAGGCGGTGGACGACGGTGAGGCCTAGGAAGGGGATGACGTGGAGCCGGGGAAGACGCGGTAGTGGATGCCCACGCGTAGAGGAGTATGAGGGTTCACTCGTTCGGCTGCGGTGTGAGGCTGCCGTCGCCGTAGAATAACAGGGGGTGTGGGTGCGTAGAGGGATGGCCTGGCCAGCGATGGGAGTAATAGGGGGCGGTGAGGCCTCCGCCGCATCATAGCCGGCCACGGGGGGTAGGAGCAGGCGACACGACCGGCGCTGCTTTGGGTGGCTGGAGCAAGAAGACCAGTGGTTGAAGAAGCACTATGGCCGTTGGATGGACATCGTACAGTCACTAGAGCTAGAATCGTTCATATATTGACTAAAGTTGACAAAGGCCTCCGTCCTAGTCAACTTAGTAGGCCCACAAGTCAGCCTCCCACCAAGGTGGGTCCCAGCTAGCAGGGGGTATTCATTTTTTTGTGCGTAATAAGGAGGCACTCCCGGTGGGTCCGAGCTGACAGTGGGGGAACGTTTTTTTTCGTGAAATACGGTGGCCCGTCCCGTGGGTCCCAGCAGTCAGGGGGAAACGTTTTTTTCACGAAATACTGGTGGCCCGTCCGGTGGGTCCCTGCTGTTAGGTGGAGGAATAATTATTTTCCTCGTAATAAGGAGGCACTTCCTTACTGCTGCCGTGGACCCAGCTGTCAGCCTCTCCACGTATAGTACTCTTCCGATGGAAATCGGCCGTTGACCACATTGACCACGCCGCGCCGAGAGCACCACGGTGGTAGACTACGGAGAGGCCTAGGAAGGGGACGACGCGGAGCCGAGGAAGACGCGGCAGTGGAAGCCCGCGCGGAGAGGAGTACGATGGTTCACCGGTTCGGCTGCGGTGTGAGGCTGCCGTCACCGCAGAATAACAGGGGGTGTGGGTGAGTAGAGGGATGTCCTCGCCAGCGGTGGGAGTAGTAGGGGGCGCCGAGGCCTGCGCGGCAGCACAGCCGGCCATGGGAGGTGGGAGTAGGCGGTCCCGCCGGTGCTGCTTTGGCGGCTGGAGCAAGAAGATCAGAGATTGAAGAAACATGACGGCCGTTGGACTGACATCCAACGGTTACGTCTGCTAGAATCATTTGTTGACGTATATAATAACTAAAAAAATCTTGCATACGCGTCAACTAAACAGGCCCACAAGTCAGACCACTCCCTCTTTTTTTAATAATTTATATATAGCTCATGGTAACTTCTTATGCAATTTATTGCAGTCGTTTTTTTGGTTGGCCAGGGCCAATTTCGCATATTTTTGTGGGTTCCAAACTATTTTTAATACCGAAATGTCGAGCCAGATTTAAATTACTTTGAAGATATATTTAAATTAGGTTAATGCCCAGTGAAATAGGAATATGAAAATGTGAAAAAATTCAAAAATTATAAAGTAATTGCCAATTTGTCATCTGTTTTTATATTTACAACCCATTTCATATTACTTTCAAGATTTGCAGGCGTCTTGATAGAGTTGCAGCCCATCAGGGCGTAGAAAAATAAGTAGGCCTCGATTGGGTATTCTTCAGAAAAAATAAACTGGGATCATTTTCACAAAGAAAAAATAGCTGGCCTAGTCACATGGTGAACATAAAATATAAGCCTGGGCTAGACGGGCCACAGCCCAGTTCAAACCCTGCTCCGTCTCAACAATACCAAACAAAAAAAATACTGCTCGAGTAGCTACGTCCCAGGTGTCAGCCGATCTTGTGTTGTTCTCTTGTCTATTGACTATATACGCTCACAATGTCGTGGGTCCCAGATGTCAGGAAAACACTAGGAGGAAGCATTTTATTTTTCCATACTCTGACGTGGTGGGCCCCTACTGTTATCCTCTCCACATACTTCTGCCGATTCCTGTTGTTTGTTGACCAAGTTGACAAAGCGAGAGGGCGGCGCCGCGGCGAGCACACCAAAGCGCGCGGAGGACGTCGACATTAACGATTTAGGAGACGGTGGGGCGGCAATGCGTGCGCTGAGGCGCAGCCAGCCGTGGGAGGTGGAAGCAGGCGGCCCTGCCGGCGCTGGTTTGGTTTTGGCGGCTGGAGGAAGACAAGATTGAAGAAACATGACAGACTATAAATGCAGTAGGAGTACTTAACAACCTTAACTGAAACCAGCAGGGGCACTTAACAACCAAAGCTGGAAGCAGTATGAGTACTTATACAGGTTCAACCGTACAAAGCACGCCTCGTACAGTGCTACTTTGCCTACAATTAACCAAGGGTGAGGCCGCCAAGCCCCAGGACAAGGCCCAGGCGCCACCCCACGCATCCACAACCTTCTGAAAGTGGCTTCATCTCGCAACGTGGCCAATAAACAGGATATCCGCTTTAGAGCCATGGAAAAGCATGAACATAATCTTCTGTCCTATTCTCCAAGATGGACGGGCCTTCATTATTTGAGACCACCCATGAATAAGTATATTTTCACCTCCAAGGGGAATTGAGTAGGTCGACATAAACATCATGTTGTGAACAAGCGCAAGTCTGACCCGACCATGGTCAGGCATCTGTATAGGAACAATAGAACTCGACAGTTCCTGTTTCAAGAAGATCACAGCTATAAAACTATGTATAAGCAATAGTTTATGAACAACATATATAACAGAAAACAGCTTGTACCATAAGTTTCTCGACACAGTTGGACCTGTTCAACAAGTGCAGCAGTGGCACACATATCCGACGTGGCCTTCCAGCATTGAAACGCCCCACAAGGACCTCAAGACGATCAATAAAGTGTAGGAACTTGTGGATGTCGATCCAGTCAACTTCAGTGCCATTAGTAACAGCCGAGTTATTACAGAGTAACAAATGAGCAGACTGCTTAACTCTGAAAAAACCTACACATGCCACCAATTATAAGAAAATATTAGTTAGAAGTAGCATCTTCATGAGAGATTCGTTGCTACTTCTAAAGTTAAATTATGATTAGTTAGACAGAATAGGTGGGTTAAGAAGTAATCTAGGCAACAAGCAAGAACCAGATACAAAACTAACATGGATGAACAATTTGAACGACGTCGGGGTGGAAGATCGCAGTGAAGATGAGACCAAGTTCTGCTATTTCCATCAGCATTCGTGCGCCAACTTTCAGTCCGTAACACTTGAGAAAGTTTATCCAAGTTCGGCCATAAAAAAAGCAGTGATCTTCTTGGTTCATGAACCCAACTCGGAACTTATATCCATGGCTTGTCTTCACTGTGACCATTAAACTAGTGTATTCAGTTATGGCAAGGCCAAGCATCTTGAGTACATGTGTTCTAGCAGAGCAAATAATACACTGGAGGAAAAATAATATGAGAACACAGCATGTTAAAAAAAACCACCCTCCCGGATAGAAAAGTGGATTCTAGGAACATATTGTGCACGTTTCAAAATGTTGTGTTAGGATGAGAAGGAACAAGTGTGGCGTCTCGCCAAGGGCGCAGAAAACTGTAGGGTACTCGCACTTTGGGCACTGCAAATGGAACACAGTAGATTCAGTAGGAAGAAAAATGCATCAACGGCGACGGTTGCCATCCTAGGATTACCTGTGACCAAGGGACTTGGATTTATCGGGGATGGATGAAGAATTCGTACCTGGTTCTCCATGAGAAAACTCTATGCAATCGCCGAGAGGGGGTTTTCTCTGAACAAGCAGACGAGGGAGAAGGAGATTCAGGCCCAATGAAATATTGCCGCTTCGTTCGTCCAGCTTACTGCTAAAGCTGGAAAGGGGGGTTATGATTTGATGGCTCATTGGGCATTACTGCGGCGCTACCACGAGGGTGTGTCTACCGTGAAGTTATGCACTCTAATTTGTGCATATGGCATGTGGACCCCGTTGCCGGTTGCCCCACATATCAACGAAAGGAAAGAAAGACAGGAGTAACTAGTTACACATAAATATTATTTTTGATAGAGAGATACTCCCTCTGTAAAGAAATATACAAATCTTTTATATCACAGGCTCACCTTGCCGAGAAATATACTCCCTCTGTAATGCACGGGCATTATGCGGGTTCAGCTTTTTTTATGGGGGTTCCGCTGAGAATATAATACTCAGATTTTTTTCAGGGATAAAAGCTGCTTTATTGAAGATTAACAGTCATAGGTATATAAATAATTTTGGGGGTTCCTGTGAGCCAAAGATGGCGTCCACGGGGCAAAGAAGTAGCAGCTTTTGCGAGCACATGCGCTTCAACATTACACTCGCGTTTTTCATGTATGATCTCCATGGTTTGGAACATATTCTTCTTCATCTTGATCTCGTCCATAATAACTTTGCTGGGCCCCAAGTATGCCTCTCCGATATGCTTGACTGTTGCTGAACAATCGGTGCTAATCTAAACTTGTTGCAGGTTTAAGTCAAGAGCCAGAGATAGCCCCTCGCAACATGCCATTGCCTCTAGGATCTCTGGATAAGTAACACTTTCGCACACCAGTGCCGATGCTCCAGGGAAGAAGCCTGTATGATCCCGGCTCACAACTGCCAGGGCTCCCCTTTCACCATTGCGAGATAACGCAGCATCAACATTCATCTTCGCCCAACCCACAGCAGGAGGAGGACGCCACTTCTGCACTGAGCTAGTGCTTCTCGAAACCAGGTTCTGGACTTTGGGCCGCAGGCCTACCCTGCATGTTTGGGGGCCCATGTGTCCTACCTCAGTGCTTTTCATATTGCAAGCGATCGGTACGATGTTGGTTTTAGATGCTGTCACAAGGCAAATACACAAAATTGAATAAAGCACGGCAGCTGTTGGAATGAAATCAAACGACTGTTCCTAACCAGCAATCAGAGTTGCAATTCTATCAACGATATACCATGTGATAAATAATACTGTGTACTACTTATACACACAGGACACTTGTTTCACCATGCCAGATTATTACATTAAAATCTCTCGGAGGATAAATCAGTTCGGCAGTTGCATGCTGCTACTGAAGAATTTCAAAGTTGATTTGGACCAGCTCTCCTTGCCAAGAAAGTTCGATTTTGACATCATCCCCTACCGCAAGATATGATTTAGTTTTGAACCTTGACCATCTTTTAGCATCAATCATCATGCGACCATCCTTTGTACTTACGGTATATTGAGCAGGTTCATTCACACCAAGGCTACGCATGGTAAGAGAAATTTGGCCGCGGTCGCCCGGATTGTTGAACGACTCCCTCATTGCTCTAGGAATTCTCTGTTTGCAAACAAGAAGACATACCCAAACAGTTAGATCAACACAATGAATCATGTGAAACAACATGGAAAGAAAAAAGAATGAAGCACTTGGGCGGCCAATGCTTACCAAGAAGGTGGACATGTCGGTTTTTGTAAGGACTTTGGTATATGAAGTGCGAACTGCAGCCCAGCCTGTTGCCGGTGCAATTGCACGGGCCGGAGCACATGCAAGTGCAAGTGTTGGTGCAGGTGCCGAAGCCGCTGTTGCTGCTGCTGCCGGAGATGGTGCTCCTTGTAGAGCTGGTGCCGGCGTCGAAGCAGGTGCCGGTGTCGATGCCCGATCCTCCGGTAGATCAAACTGATCCGCTGACGCGGTCGGTGCCCAATCCTCAACTGGATCAGACTGAGCTGCTGCCGCTGTCAGTGCTAGAGCAAATGCCGGTGCTCAATCTGTGCGAGATAGCAGCGATCGTGTCTTGTCTGCTATGATCAGCTTTCTAACTTGACTAGGATCCGTGACCGTGATCCAGTTTTTTTCTTCATTTTTGAACGCGAGAAGAACTAATTGTGGCATTTTTGTTAAACCAAACTGCTGTTCATCATACGGATTCAGCTTGTACTCAGACAACAGACTGATCCAATTTTTTCCAGTAATATAAGTGATGGATAGTGCCTTCGTTACTGACATGACATAAGAAGTGAAACCTGCAAAAATAGCCATCGTAGAGCAAACCAAACAGTTTATTCTATGATGAATGTCACATGGCAAAACCTGCATCGTAAAATTGCATGAAAAGAAAGAAAACATGACGTTAAATCAATAAGATTTAGAAAGTAATTCAATAAGATTTACTTGATGTGACACGAGTGAATCCTTACCAGGAAATCACTATGTTGAAGTACTAAACAGAAGATTGATCGTCCAACTACGCGTGGCATGCAGGGGCCCCGCCTACTCCCACAAGCAGGACAGTCCAAAGGTCGTGACAAATCGTATGGACCGAACATCCATGGGACTGGAAATCCTGGTGGGTGCGATAAACCTAGCAGTGCATACAGATATTGGAGTGTAACCATAATTGATAAACCTTCCTCACAAAAAATATGATCTGGATACTTCAAAATGTACAGACTGAATTAAGTGGACAGACATTAACATAGACCATTCTCAGGACTGACCACACACCAAAAGCGGCAGTACTAATAAACAAGACAGGGTTCACAAACAAAAATCAAGTACTGAACAATAGTACTTACTACAGACAAGCAAAGTTGCACTAACTAAACTCTGCAGACTATTTCTTGCCACCGACCTACAGGATGAACCCTGCATAACTGACTAGGCCATGGACTTCGTGTGAGATGTCTACATGCACCATCACCATCTTGTCAACCTTGGAGAACCTAACAGAGTGGTCTTTCCACTCATAAACATCATGATGAAGACAGGCCGCATCAGATTTGTTGGGAAGCTTTACAAGAACCACACCCTTCGTAATCAAAGGCACAGCCACGAAATTGTTGTGGTCAAGTACATCCTCGAGAACACGCCTGGCAACAATGCTACAGGAAAACACTAGTTCAGGACACGTGGCGACAAGGACACAACAGCTGGATAGTTCAGTAGTAGAACTCATCATCAGGTCTTCCATTTCACACGGCATGACTTTGAGAACTTCATCTCCACCGTGGACCTGGTTCTAATTCAAACAGAAACCATATTTTATTACTACCTCCGTTCAGAAATATAAGATGATTTTCGATATTATACTCCATATATGACTACATATACGCACAGAAATTAGTGGACAAAGACACTAGCACATGTCTTCAAAGGCATGAGAGCAGAGGGATTACATGCAATATCCATAACACAAGTTATTGGGGGCAAATATTCCCTCTTAAAAGGTAGCATTGATGTTCATAAAGTACTCCCTCCGTCCCAAAATTCTTGTCTTAGATTTGTCTAGATACGGATGTATCAAGTCACATTTTAGTATTAGATACATCCGTATCTAGACAAATCTAAGACAAGAAATTTGGGATAGAGGGAGTAGTTGAAAGTAATCTATAAGAAATCAGTGTCAACCTCTCGCATGTTTTGGTCAAAAGAGGAATTTAGAACCGTCATTTGGCACACTAAAATCACATGCAAGATCACCCAGAAAGTTGTACTACCAGTACTAGTACCGCGTGTTAGATGAAAAAACACGATCAAGATCGAGAAAAAGATCATCAACAAGAGACATTACCTGGACTTGCTTAATGAGGGATCCCAGAGAGGGGGGCTTGGACAGGGCGATGGCTTTGAGCTTGTTTGCGGTAGTCTCGGCGGGGTGCTTGCGCTTCTTCGTACCATGAGCCTCGACGGTTTTGGCCAGAGCCATAGACATCACGTCGGCCGGTGCTCCGGTGTCCATCCAAGAGAGGAAGCTGAGAGAGAAGAGTGAAAGGAGGAACGAGATGAGGGAGAAGCGAAGCAAGTGGGGGTTTTCTTCAAGAGAGGAAGCTGAGAGAGAAGAGTAAAATGATGGTTGCTTCGTCCGTCCAACTTACTGCTGGAAAGGAGGGGGTTTTGTGATTTGACGGCTCATTGGGCATTACTGCGGCGGTTCGATCAGGGTAGTCTCTCGTCACTCTACTACGGAGTAATATAGTGCATGGCTGGTGGACCCAGGTTTTGGCTGTCCCACACGTCGGCGAAAGTGAGTAATTTAGTGCATGGCTGGAGGAGGATCCGCACGGTAGAGCGTGTCCACTGTTTTTCTGAAGAAAAAAATGATTATAGCAAGCGTTTCCACTCTTACGATGGAGGAGTGCGAAACACGGCAGCCACTTGAACATACACAGTGCTCCTATTACTAGGCATGTGCAGTGGTTCATACGTCAGTACTACACAATCTTGTTGCTAGTGTAGTAAGATATGACGATAACAAATGATGTTGTGCGCATGTCAACTACTCCTATATGTAACATAGTACCGCTTTTTCGACTGTCCGGTCGAGAATGAGCGGTGAGATCAATGTTAACAGAACTAGGTGCACAGCGCACGGAGAGTACGGTGCTACAGTACTGCACGAAACATGAACCATATGAAGCACGAATAGTGTTAGGCAGGGTGTATGAAGGGTGCACGGGATGGGAGCAAAAGTCCCCTTCTCGACCCAGTTTTGGGTGTTTGGCAGAGTGCATGAAGGGTGCATGAGTCCACACTAGTAGGTTGACAAAAATACACGAAGAGAAAAAACTATATTGAGATGAGAATGCAACCAAACACACCCACACGCTTTGTGCTATAGTGACTGGTCTGCACCGTCTGAGTTTGATCCAACGGTCATGTTGCGCCAAGACATGGACATGCCCATGCAGATGGCGCCTAAACACCACCGAAGTCCCTCTGCTTCTTGAGGCGCACGACATTGGTGATGCAGGGTGCAACCGCCCGCAGAGCCCGCTCCCGGTCGACGGGAGTCGGCTCGTCAAAGACGGCGTCCAATGGCACGAATGGATTCCAGTGACGGAGCCCTGAAAGGATTCACCCAGCAACGACGACGGTAGCCCGCAACCCCTCCTTGTCCAACTCAGCCCCCACCATCGCGCCGAGATGGCTCAGCTCCTCAGAGATATAGATGAAGAAGGAGACCAGGTCAGGAAGCCACAGCTCGTTGAAGTCGACCGTGTGGTCGAACGGGTTTAGCCCGACGGCCGGCATCATCGCGCTGGCACGACGGTAGGCATCGCGCAGCCGCAACACGTGCGTGGCAACTTTTTTCACCAAGTGGGTGAGGCGATCCTGGACCTCGTCACGATCGGCCCGCTCGTGCTCCAGCCAGCTCCCCTGACGGCCTATCGTATCTCCCGCTTTCTGCAGCAATGTCGCCGACGCCTCGAGCATCTTTGTGGTGGACGCCTGCCGCTTTTGAAGCTCCGTGAACTCCCGCACATAACGGAGGAGCATGGCACTCCTCTCCTCCTTGAGCTCACGGAGCTCCACGTCCTTGGCCCTGAGCTCCGCATCCTTGGCATGGAGCTCCTGTGTCAAGCGCCTCACCACGGACTCTGTGATCTGCTGCGCCGCCATGGCACCAGGTAGAAGCAATGGGGAGAGGAAGCAAAGGGGGTGAAATGGCTGAAAGGCAATGCAATCTACGGGAAGGCGGAAGGAGTGGGGAATCTTTTGGTTTTCACCACGGTAAAACAACAATCGACGACTTCTCACATCAAGGAGCAGTGGGATTTTACACGCAGAGTCATCATGACTAATTGCTGCCGCGCCTGCTCCCGTCAATCAAAAAATAAAAAATCCTGCCACGCCTGCTCCCGTCAATCAAAAAATTAAAAATCCTGCCACGCCTGCTCCCGTCAATCAAAAAATTAAAAATCCTGCCGCACCCAAACACCAGAGCAACGCCGCGGTGGATATTTAAATTTACCTGCCGGCAAGTAGATAAAAAAAGGGGTGAAAAACAAAGGTGGCGGCGGCCTAGCTAATCGGTCGAACTAGCCCAACTAGCTAGCCACCTTGCTTCACTGATGTACTCGGCGGGAAAGGTGGTCTTTCGTGATTTGACGACTCATTTACTTGCTTCGGCTCTACGACCAAGGAGGACCCAGAAAATGTGCAGTCAGGCGTCCCACGTCAGGAAGAATATATGCGTGCACCACCCAGGAGGACCCCAAAACTACGCGGTAGGGTGTGCCATGTCTCGGCACGGAGGAAAAATGTGCGTATAAAAATATACTATATCAGACATAGTACCTATGATTCGACCTCGGGACCCAGCCAGTCGGTCGAAAACACCCCACTAGCCCCACAGCTTCATCATGCAAACGTGGCACAGAGGATAGATGTGGTTAGCTCCGTCTCAACCAGCCACAACATCTCTTGTTCTAGGCGATTCTTCTATTTTCCAAGCTTTTTTTAGTTGTAATAACACCACGGCAAGCTAGCGCCGCTCTTCGTGTGTGCCCGTGCAAAGGTTAGACGATGGCGAGAAGAGATATTGAGATCGCAGACCTGGGACCCACCAGTAAGTGAGACAATGATCATGCACGTGTTGACGAGGCACTCCCTCTACTCTACTCAACACAAGTACAGTATAAAATCAAGTTATGGGACAAAGCCAACAATCGTTCGTTTTTTCAGGCTATCGACTTACGCTTTGTAGTCCAGGTTGCCAGTTCGAATCTCGTCTTTCAGATTTGTTAGTTTTAGGTCCAAATTTGATTAATGACAAGTGGGACCCCCATGTGTTGTTCTGATATTTCAGTGTAGGATGGTTTTTTTGAACAAACACTTTGCGCGGTTAGCCAAGTAACGGCACAAGTTACACGTATTTTGCAAGTTTACCAACAAAAATGACAGCGGCATAGAATATCACATCCACCCCGCAGCTTAGATAATATGGTGATACGAGTTTTTACACCGTTGGAAGGGAGATCCAATGGCTTGGGAGTAGTCTTTGTAATTATGCACAATTTCCAAACTCTCCAAAGGTTTTTTTACAAATAAAACATTCATGCCTCATGTGTGCCGCTGCATCTTCGATCCAACGGCTCCCCGGTGCTCATATTAGGTGCTCCCCATAGCTTAATTACCCGCTACAGTGATATGAGCATCTAGGTCATATGATCAGTGATCAGATGGCACATGCGTAGTACTTGTACTTTCTGCACATTTCCCAAACTCTATCAGTCGTATATTGCAAAAAAATTCAAACCTCCTACTGTGGGCCATTAGATCTCAGTGAACTCGTATCACCATAGAATCTACGATGCGGGAGCACCTCATACTCTCCCGTGCGAGAAAACATAAGGTGCTATCGCAGCTTGGATGCTACGGTGATACGAGCTTGGAGGTCGTTTGATCTGAGATCCAATGGCATCTAAGCAGTCTTTGTGCTTGTAAGCAGTGGCCGAACTCTTTTCGAGCTTTTCTGCAAAAAAACCATTCGAACCACTGAGGAGGTGTTGGGTCACAAATCCAACGCCTCCGAAGAGCTTGTATCACCAAAGCATCAAAGGTGTGGTAGCACATGATATTCTTACATACAGGAGAATATGATGTCCTCCTTCATCTTAGATGCTACGGTGATACGAGCTTTGAGGTCGTTGGATATGGGATCAAAGGGCATCTAAGTAGTTTTTGTACAAATTGTGTGCAATTCTCAAACTCATCAAGGTTTCCTGCAAAAATATTAAGACACATCATGTGAGCTACTATATCTCAGATCTACAAGCTCCAAGCAACTCGTATCGGCATATAGCATCTAAGGTATGGGGGCACATGATATTCTCCCGAGGAGGAGGGGTGGGGGTGCACAACCAATCGGTGGTTGGGAAGGTGGGGACAAATATAATATAAACAACCCTAAACAGAGCTCCACAATTTTATCTAAGGTCGAGGGGTTGACCCCTGACAATCATAGCTCTGCCTAAATACAACATTTGCATGTATTGTAGTACTAGACTTAATATTCATGTTTCAGTTTCATGTTCATTTTAAATATTGAACTGAGGACCATGGATGTCTTACATTTTACTCCCTTCGTTCCTAAATATTAGTCTTTTTAGAGGCTTCAAATGGATTGGCACATACGGATGTATATAGACATATTTTAGAGTCTAGATTCACTCACTTTGCTCCGTATGTAGTCACTGTTGAACTCTCTAAAAGACTAATATTTAGGAATAGAAGGAGTATTTTTGAATTCGTGTCATACATGCATGGTTTGGAAAAATAGATCCACTATACTTATTGGATTGTTGTTGTGTTCGTGCGTGTGTGTCTCTGTGTGTGTGTGGTCATATGCTTGATACATACAAAGTTATCTCACCTCCATATTGTTCATCTTTTAAATTTGAATTTGCATTGGAAAACTTACTAGGGATACCATGAAATGTGAAATTCATGTTGAGATCACTATATCACAAACTCACCCTAATTCAACAACTCGTCATAAATCAATTACCATGTTGAGATTAGTATTTGCAAGGAAAATATGGGTATTGTAATACACATAGATTCGTTCGGCAATTTAAAAGGTTCCTTTCGTATTCTCGAATGGTAGGACCCAACGGCGTACCAGCCAGACCTTGGCTCGTGTTGATCCTAAAAAACCCGGGCTCGTGTCCATCAGTGGCGCGCGTGGTACGCACATTAGGCAACCCCAACCAGTCGAGCCTCAGCGTTTCAAGTCGAAATATCTGGTGGCCAGAATTCCAGCCCTAGGAAATTCCCCTCATGTTCCCGGTCCATAATGACTACCGATGAACAACGGAGGGATGCTTTAGTAGTTAGACAACGTTACCTACCGTGCCGAGCATGGTTCAATTCCCTCGGTTGCCGCTCGTCAAGGTCACCCCTTCAACTGCATTGCCTAGTACTACTACTACTACACCAGGATGAGCATAGAATTGAGCCCGTTAGTTCGTGCCTAGTACTTGAGTTAATATATCAGGCAATGCACTGGTACGGAGGGATTATCCTTTTACTCTGCATATATAACTTGTCTGAAATCTAACTAAGAAAAATGTTTGACCAAATCCTTTCTTAAAAATACAACAGGATAGATGTACGGCTTGAAATTTTATTGCATGATGCAGGTTATGATATTGTTTCGAATCCTGGATCTTAAATTTCAGAAAATCCAAAAGTGAGCATAAATTCTTGAAACTAAGCATGGTCACGTGATATGGCACAAATATTACTTCATAAGTTTTTTCTTCAATTTGAGACAAGCTGCTTATGACAAGTTGCACAAATGAAGAGCCAAGGTATTTTGGAACAAAGACCTGTCACGTTAAGGCGAACGCTTTCACTATTGAAACCGTAGGCGTTTACATGTCGCCACGAGTCCCCGCCACCCACCATCGTCCCAACTGCTCCCACTTTTAATGTCGCCAGCTCCGCAGTTTAAAATCGACCGCGCACTACCCTGTATCGCTAGAATCCTCTCTCTTCCTCTCCAATTCTCCTATTGTCTACCTCCAACTACACTGACCTAAACGTACGCCATGCCGCATCACGATGGTCTGCCCTTAGTGTTCCAGTTTCCTGAGGAAGACACCCAGCCGGAGTCTCAAGAACATAAGGCGCTTTGGGACGAGCTTGAACTGGCCTTGCGGGAAGACGCCGCGCCTGTCCCCGCTCCCATTCCGGCTCCCGTCGCCCCGACTGCGCCAGCGCCCATCCCCGTGGCATTGATGGGCTGGGAGCCGCACATTGTCGTCGAGCTTGATCCCACGGGGTTCCACGAGGTCCCCGCCGACTTTCACGCGCCCGTGCGGTGCCCGTGCACCTGCCAGTGCATGCGCCTGCGCGTGCACTAACATGCGCGCCCGTGCCGGTGCCTGTGCACATGAATATCTCCGCCGTGCCGTTGACAGCGCATGTCCCCGCGCGGGTGCCAGTGCCCCCATCAGCGGCATGGATGGCCGCCATAGACCGCTTCCTTGCACCAACGTCAGTCGCCTCCTCCCGCCAGTTAACTCGCTCCGAAGTCCAGAACATTTTGGCCTTCCTTGAAGCTAGGCCAACGTCCAGGAGTACGCCAACAACGTCGCAAGACGCCTCCGTTGCCGTCGGTCAGTGGCCCGACGACACACAGAGCACGGCAGAGGAGCCACTTCCCACCGCGAGATGCCCCCGCCGCCGCCGCGTAATCTAAATTTGCCATGAAAAAAGTTCGGATTGCCAAGCTTAAAATCCGAACGTTTATCATTTCCGTTTATTTTATATCGATTGTCGTATAATTTAAAGTCGGAGTCAGACTGAACGGAATGTATGGCTTGATCGATTGAATGTTATGCTAGAGCCGTATCAAATTAAATATAAAACATCATCAAGCCACATGTATTCCTTGTCATCCAACGACCTAGATTGCTTCAATGTCGAGCGCTCAACACGTTTAGCGTGCAGTTAAGTTCATGCCAAAAATAGTGCTAATCACATGACAACACGCAAATAATATCCCAGTAGTTAATATCCACATGCACTTAATATACTTCCAAATTAACGTGCATTACTCGTACACACTGACTAGTGCTGCTAGTACGTGAAACTGGTGCGTGACTTGTGAACGCGTCCAGATATGGTCAACGGCAACATTGCCCGCGAGTTCTTCCTGTTTGCCCGTGCGTCTAAACACAGAAGGGGAGGAGAGAGAGAGCACACATGGAACCCACCAGTAAGTGAAGGCAAATAGTACTAAAAACAATATTACATGTTATCTGTTAATTAGGTTGTGGTAATATAAAAACATTATGTGAACAAAGGGGGTACAACAAACATTGCTATTCTACGTATGTTGCCGATTGACGTGCGGCTTGAAGGCCTGGTCGCATGTTCGATCCTCGTCCTTTATTTTTTAATTTTTATATGGGTCCAAATTTGTTTCATGACATGTGGGCCCCTCGGTGTGTAGTTTGTAGCACTTCAATTTTTGGGTCGAAATTTGTTCCATTCCAAAGTGACTATCGGTGTGTAGTTTTGTAGCTTATTTATAATAATTAAAGAGAACAACATAGTTTTTTCAATAATACGATAGTGCGACGTTGAAAGCGAGAAAGGACATGCGAGAGAGCGATGACCGAGCCAGAGGGAAATCAACTAGGGGAGTTGCGTGGGTTACAACGGTGTTTGGAGTAGTTGTGGGCCGAATGCTACGAAAATATAATCTAAACTGACCGGAATAAATGCCTACACAAATTAATCCAAGGTTGGAGTGCCCCTCGCAATGTAAATAGCTCCGGCTTTGCAAGGGATGGAGAGGTAGTAGCTTCAACGCGTGGAAGATACGGTGTGAGAAAGCGAGGTCAATCGAGAGACATATAGATAGAGAGACAAAGTGAGTGTGGTCCGACATTCATTGAACAAATATATATGCTCTGGAGAGATATTGTCCGATTGAGCTTTTTGGCAAGGGTGAGGGCTATAATATAGAGCTTGAGAGATGATCCAGTCACATACGTGTAGATATATTTTGTGTGTGGGAGGAAGCAAGGTCAACCGATCACATAGGGTCATTGTGCGATCGAAAGAGTGAGACGGGTTGGAGAGAGTGACCTAGATATACGATGTGCGTGAGAGAGTATACAATGTGAATAGGTCGAATTGGGCTCAAACATGGTGATATATCATTTTTGTCCGAGAAAGAGAGAGGTCAATCGAGACATACGGAGAGAGAGAGAGATTGAGTGAGCGTGGCCCACCATGTGGTCAAAAGAGTGGCGGCGGGTTGGATGGACTGACCTAGATAGACAATCTGTGTGAGAGAATATAGAGTATGTCGATCGAGGCCCGAACAGGGAGATGTATCATTTGTGTGTGAAAGAAAACGAGGTTAAACGAGACTCGGATAAAGAGAGCGAGATTGAGTGAGCGTGGCCCGCCGTGCGGAAGAAAGAGTGAGACAGTCTCGAGGGAGTGACCTAGATATACAACGTGCGTGCGTGCGCATGAGAGGTTGGGGGGCTAGATAGGCTATGCATGTATTTAGCGCGAGAGGGTGAGAGGGAGAGGGGGGAGATAGAGAGAGCTCGACATGGGGTGCAATGGCGGGTGTGTGAGGTAAATACATTTGGTAACAGAGTGGAAAAAGGGGTTGTGTAGTTGAGAGACTTAGAGATCGAAACATGGAGAGAAAGAATGAATGTGTGTTGGAAACCGATAGCTTCCTAAGGTGGTTAGGAGAGGAAGATTGACCGATACAGGAAGTATGTAGCGTTTGTGAGCGGGGGCTAAAAACAACATTTGAATGTACATAGTACGAGACTTAATATCGATGTTTCAATTCGGTATACATTGTAAGATTTGAACCGAGGACCAGGCATACGGGTAATTATTTTGAATTCGTGCCATACTAAGTTTCGAAAAGTTGACATTGACTCAGTTTGTTGTGCTATTTTGTAGGTCATATGTTTGAATCCATCCAAAAGTTTTCTCACTACCATGGTGTTCATCATATACATATGAATTTGTATTAAAAAAAGTAGCGTGGATACAATGAAATGCGAAATCCACGTTAGAATTGGAGATCACTACATGACACACACTCTAATTCCAATAACTAACTACGTGACACACAATCTAATTCAAATAACTAATTATGTGACACACAATCTAATCCATGTTAGCGTGGGTACCGTTTCGATTTTTTTTCAAATAACTCCTCATTAATTAATTTATAGTACTCCCTCTGTTCACTTTTATAAGACCTTGAAGACATTTCAGACAATGTGCAAAACAGTTCATTTTAAGTTGTCTGAAACGACTTACAAAAGTGAACGGATGGAGTATCTCGTTTCGAATGACTAATTATTGCAAGGAAAACACGGGCATGATAATACATACAGATTCGTTTGCAAATGAAAGAAGATTCGTTTGCATTCTCAAATGTAGGCGCACCAGGCAGACCAGGGTCGTGTCAGGGTGGATGCTGCTTCGGTGCCTCAAAGGCAACTGCCTTTGGGTCGCTGACATGTGGGCCAGCCACCTGTTGGGCCCACATGTCATGGACACAAAGGCAGGTGCCTTAAGCCACCGAAGCATAGTCCTGTCGGGGTGGTCGCGTGTGTCAGACAGACGCGTAGCACCTAGCCACCCACCCCCTCCCCCCCCAAAAAAGGACGACGACAATGTAAGTTCACGCTTCCACGTTTTGGATTGAAATATCTGGCGGCCCCAATTCCATCCCTGCAAAATCTCTCTTCTCCACCGTCCCCTTCCGCGCCCAGATTGCTCAAATCCCTAATTCTCCGCCAACCCTCGAATCGCCCCTCGTCTCGTCTCTTTCCCCACCGTTCCCCATCTCTGTGCCGGACGATGACGACGAAGACGACGGTCGCGCTTCACCACCGCACCGGAGCCACCTCATCTACGCCCTCGTCCACTGCACCGGGTGGTCCACCGACAACGTCGGCCGCCGCAACCGACATGCCTCACAGACACCGAGTTCCACCGCATCAGGTGCACTTCACCGACGCTGTCTCCCAGCTCACCGGGGCTACTTCACCGAGCACATCGTCGCACCTCTGCCCCCTGAGGCCGTTGGGGCTTCACCAACGGTCTCGTCCACCACATCGTACTGCTCCGCTGCCACTCAAGATCTGCATCCGTGCATGGCCAGCCAACGCCAGCGCATCACCCTCAACGGCTCTGAAGTGACCCGCACTCTAGCTAGGTGAGCATGCCCAAACGCCGGCCCGAACTAGGTATCCACACATCACTCCCTTGTGCACTGTTCCAACGATGTTTGGATATCCTTTCATTGCTCTCTTAGCTTACACGCCTATGCAACTCTGACTTTAACTCTTATTTCTTCTAGAGATATCATCTAAAACAAGCAAATTCATTTTTAGCGAAGCATGATGGCGCTACGGGATCTGGTACACATCCTGCACACCCGTATAACCTTGTAAGTATCTGTCCTCCGGTACAACATCAAGGTCAATTCCTCTTATTAGATCAACCATTCGCCGCGTCAAAAATGCAGAGGGGGATGCAAGGAGCACAAGGCCTGCACATCCAAGCAAGTGGTAACATGGACTTGTACATGGAACACCCCAAGCGCAAGCAGAGCTGCAGTGAGCCTGTACAACGAGCTAGCGTAAGTCCCTTCATTTCATTTAATTCGTACTGGCATTCGTGTATGATTTGTGTGCAGTGGCTGATCCACGAATTCAAGTTACCAGGGGTGAACATTTAACTTAAAAAATACGAAGGCACTTGCACTCTCGAAATCAACATAACTTGAGAAATGAAGCTACATGCACTTTGAAAACCAGCTAATGATCCAAAGTAGTTCAGATTATAAACACTAAATGATGCAAGCACCAAAAACACAAAATGCAACATGGTGTACAAGGACTACAAACATGGTCTGTACCTTCTTGAATTATTCATTCTCTGTCTAAAAATATCGAAGTGTAATTGCACGTATAACCAGTGCACAAACTGCATATCAATATATCTATCCTACACAAGTATGCCAATAGTTTCAAACAACATATTAGAAAAGTATTTATGCTATGTTGTCATGATACGGGGACATTCTAGTAGATGGCCTTGACGTTTCCTCAAGCTATGAAAATGCACTATAATTTACTTGTCATTAATGCCTGCAAATCTCTATCTCTCTCAACATAGTAGATCATCATTAGACACTAAATCCTTCAATGAGCTTGCAAAATGCTTGCATTAGATCCCTCATTAGACACTATATGTTCATCACCAGGAGCATGTAAAATGTTTGCATCAAATCCTTCATTAGCAGTCTGTTCATTAGACACTTCAGGATCAAGAACAACATGAGCTTGTATGTTTGCACCGGAAACTTGATTAGATACATCAGATTCGGTCAGTTCAGTATTGATTGGGGGAGTTATAAAATAAGTAGAAATTGGTTTCATTTTCTCATAGATTCCCTACATACAAGCAGTTTTACAACACCGTCAGGTTTAACTATTGGCCAGAAATTGAAGAGTTGAATTAGATATAATCAGGGATGTGATGTACCTGCTCGTTGCGCATGCTACTCTTGCAAGCTGCTACTATCCATTTGCGCAAGCTCGATGCCATGCCTGTGCTGCCGCCGTTGCCTCCCATACAGGCTACACCCAGGGTTAGATCTTCATCTTCTTGTCTGTCCGTTTGCTTGAAGCCCGGCGACCGCCCTCCAATGAGGGTGCGAGGAAGCGCTGTGTCGGTCTGTCCAGCGGCGGCTAGGTTAGGAGCGAACTAGACTGGAGGCTGGAGCGAATGAATTGGGATTTTTCCTGCTGTTGATCAATATGGGAGACGCTCGTTTGGGCTGTGAGCCTGCTATAGGGCCTGCCTTGCACTTATGTTATTGGCCCATCCAAATTGAAACATTTTTCTTCATTTTTTACATTGCCTGCTCATGCATTGGGACGAACAAAACTAGTGTGGGCCAACTTGGACGACTCAAACTAGGTGCACACTTTCCAGCCACCTGAGGCGGCCGCCCATACCAGCCCCTATGGTGGCGTCGCCCCTTTTTGCGTGTATGATTGAATAGTTAAAAATATTCCAGTGGCGCTTTTGATTTACCCACAGAATGGTTGAATTGCTTGTTTCTATGAACTGAGTTCACCAATAATGTGAAGGATGCCAGTCTTTTCATCCTATTGTAGATTGCTTAGATCTCGATATGCCAAAAGTAATCGCATGAATTATACAGTAAAAGCCAGTGTGATGTGTTTGGCTACAACTAGTTGACTACACGTCCACATATAACATATCAAGGACGCACCATCTTACCAGATTAACCAGTCGACTTACCCATGCAGTGTGGGAAGAAAGAAGTATTGGGACTGCGTATCCAAGCAATTTATGCCATGGACTCCTTCGTACAACCTTCTAAGCGAAAAAGAAGTTGCAGTGTGCCTGTACAAAGAACTAGCGTAAGTTCAATTACCTTCTTCTCGGAATATTAGTTAGCCACTTATTGCAAAATTGTTCAATTACGTTGCTTGGCTTAATTTAGTTTGCTACTGATTAAATAATGGCACAGCCTGTTAATCATATTGTAGACAACGCCTATCTATGTGTTTGATACTTACTGTTAAGAATTACCTATTTTCCTTAACTTAAATTTCTACTTGTTTGTTTAATTGCTTTGCTACTGCAACAGCGGGTTACAATGATGTTAATAACTACTTTTCAGCATCCAATTGAAACACTTTAATTCCTTGTTTGTTTAACTGGTTTGCTGTTATAACTCCCAGTTGAGATGTTTTGCTAACTTCAACTTTTCTGAATCCAATCAGAACTTTAATGGAAAAATAGGTTAGACCAAGATCAAATAGCAAGGTCCCCATGGACGTTGCATCATCCCACAGCAGTGGCACCGGCCCAATCGTGCATTATGAATTGCCAACTGCTGATGCTCTAGAGGCTAAACTAGTGGTAGAAAGAGATTCTGCTTCTGCACTTAGAGATGAAGTTGACATGTTGAGGAAGCAAACAGCACAATCACAAGCAGTACTCAAGACAACCATTAAATATTTGGTGGATTTCAAAACAAAGCAAGCTAAGACTGACCAGATTGTTAAGGTCCTCAAGGAAAAAAGGAAATTAAATTCCTACTTGGTAAATCATAGGTGAAATGTTCTTTCCATAGTTGAATAACCTTTGTGTTGTCTGTTCATGTAATCAATCAAACCATTTGTTTTAGAGATCATGTGATAATTGTTTTTTGTTTTGTTTTTGGTTTGTAATTTTATTGGAGCACAAGTCTGTATTAATTGATAAGACTCGGAGACATTTTGGATTGCTGTACTAGACCTACAAATATGCCAATCGGGCTGAATGTGCATTCAGCAATAGTAGTAGTTTAGATGGACCATAAGTGGAACGCATCGGAAAGGACCAAGATGCTGGCTAAAAAAAGGATGTTGTTGTAGCCAAAAAAAAGTACAGCGGCCTGGCTTATGTATGTTAGTTGATATTATTGATCCATATACTCTATAAGTGTTTATATGTCTATTAGTTCTGTACATTCTTGGTTGATTGACTCGGTATTTGAATCTTGATACATCGCTTGTGTACATATCTAAATGGGAGTACCCATTATGTTGCGTGTGACATTTGAGTTGGACATGAAGTGTTCCAAATATTCGAATTCACCTTAAACTGGATTCTAGTTTCTGAATTTGAGTATCGGCATTTGTAAACCATATTCATATATGACAGTGGAATACATCTTTGTCGTCCTTTTGAAGATATATAAAACACATAGAATGATTTATAAAGATTCATATAGGAATACAAAATGGATTCGAATTTAGTTGCCAGGGTAAACATGGATGCTTATTGTCCCAAAATTCGAAAGAAGCAGCAAAATGTCCACCCCCACGTCGGTTGCCCGAAGCCAAGTGTTTGGGAGATGGAAATTACCGTCTACCCATTACACGGACAATCCATCGGCCCGATTTCCACTCCTCTAAATAGGGGTAGGTTAATAAATTCAATTAGATGTGACACGACCGCCTCTGGGCCCATTCCGACACGGTGGGCGTCAAACATGGGCAGCAAAACTCATTTGATTCAAACTCGTCCGAAAGACCTCCGTTTCTCCCTCCATTCCCCATTCATACACGGTGGGCGGCAAAACAAACTCGACTCGGCTGAAATCGATGTAGGCAAATATTTTCAATAGGGCCAGGTTTGTAACTTCACTTAGACGTGACACAACCGCCCTACCTGTCAGCCCCGTTGATACACCGTGGGCGCCAACCATGGGCGCCAACCACCCTCTCCTCGCCCGAAATCGCTCTGGGCAAATATTGGCGAGATGTGAGAGTACCGTCCTATCCCCAACCGACGAGACGTCCAAATTTTAAACGGGGGCTAAGTTCTTAACTTTCCCATATTTCAGACAGGCGCGTCCCAAAAACATGGTTCCCCATACCTCTCCCTCCATTTTCCCATTCATACACCGTCCGCGCTAGAACACCCCATCCCCACACCAGCCTCCATCCGCCACCCCATCCATCACCGCCGTCCTCCACCACATCCATCGCCACCGTCCTCCACCATGCCGGAGCGCCTACCAAGACCGCGTCGTCCACTGCTAGAGATGGACGTTTCTCATCCACGGCGACGGACCAATAGCCTTGCATCGCGTCCTCTTGCTTCATTGGTGCCGTCGTCCTCCTTCCCAGGGCCGCTCACACGACCTTCTCTTCCACCGCAACGGGACTTATCCCCCGATGCACCCGTCTACCGTCGCAGATCTGCTTCAACGCCACCGATAGCCATCGCACCCCTGATGCCTACATGGCGCCACAAGAGAGATGGTACTTCATATCTCCTCAACTTTTCAATCTCAACCAGAAAATAGATCTTAACTTGGTTACTCAACTTTCTTTTTAGCTCTTAGAATTTAGTTCTTAGTTCGAAGCAAACAATGGATGCTAATATCATTTCTCTGGTTTGCAGCTTCAAACCTGCCATGGCACAACCATAATACGGTTTAATTGATCATGTTGGTTCTGTGGTGGTTTCTTTAATAGAAATCGGAGGGGAAACCCTCTTTTTCTAAAAAAATATGCTTAGGGTTTCCCCTTTTTATGATCACTATACGATCAGAATATGTGCTTCGTGTGATAATAACACCGCTCCACCCACCAAGCTAAACATGCTTAGTTGTTCAAATACGAATCTGATATTATTAAAATAGAGTTGTTTAATTGGTCAGCTAAATGTTCCTAAATTAGTTTCAAAAATGCATGTTCGCCACTCGGGTGTGTATCTCTATAGGGTGCCCAAGGTGGGCCGGCCCACCCTGGGATTTTGGGCGTCCCAGGCCCCGATTCCCCTCTGTTCTGCTGCACGCTTCCGATCTCTACTCGCCCCCAGCCGCCTGCCTCGCCGGCGACTTGCCGTCCCCGGACGACATGACTCTAGGAGGAGACGCCGGACTAACAGGAGGCCAGGAGCCACTCGCCCAACAGCGTCACCGCTGCCTGGGCGCGCCATCGTGCCTACCTTCCAAGTCCGTTCAGGGCTCAGGCGTGCAGCACCCACTAAGACAACCCGATTTATCCTGAGATACGTCCTCAACACTCAGCAGCCACTCCTCATTACCCATTTTCTAATTGATTCATTACTCATTAGGCAGGACTATCATTAGGGTTTGTTGTGTGCTCAGTGCTACCTACACTTAATGGTTCAGATGTATTTCGGTAATCTTTAGTACCTCTAAAGTTCACAGGGTTTTCAAAATTCTGGCCCTCGGAACAGAAACTAGTCATTTTGGATTGTTGGTCGTACTGACATTGACCCAGATTACTACTGCAAGCCAGGTTTGTGGACAATTTTACTTGTCTTTCTTACTCATTCGATATAATATCCAATTATTCACGTTGATTAGTTGCAAACAATAAGTGCTAGACAAACTTCTTCATTCAGATTTTGGACGGTCTCTTACTGCCGTTACAATTCTGCATACTTGTCCTAGTAAGCTCACAAGTAAATGATTGATTCACTACATCTATCCTTGCCTTGTCATATTTGTTGTCAATATTCTTTTAGGGTGGACCACCCTGTTTCTAAATACTGGAACCGTAGACATGAGTGAATAGTATTTCTCTATGTGATCTCTTCCATCATGAGTGGGTAATGAACACTGCATTGTATAGAAAGAAAGTGTCATTTCCAGCTTTTACATAGGTTTTGATCTTTTACATGGAATACAATCTGCCTACTTGCTTTGTGTCGCACTACCAACACTCCACCCTTGAAGCTAAACATTACGCCACTCATAATTGCTTAGTTTATTTGTTCAAATACGAATTTCATATGATTCTAATGTTCCTACTTCAGTTTTGTAATGTGTGCCTGCCTGTTATAGAGACATAAGGGGTTTGTATTTTTGTGTGTGGTCTGGTCAGCACGGTTGGGGAGGTGAACTTTGCATATGCAGGGGTTTATAGGGAGACAATCTCCGAGTTGAATCCGCAATGCATTCCATATATAGTCTGACTACTTTTTATGTTTTCGTGAATCTCAGATTCTGAATAGCATCATAATGATTATGAGCTTGCGCACATGAAAAGAATAAAACAGAACAATGCCATGGCTGTCAAACTTGGCATTAAGGGACTGAAATCAAGTCTAGATGCAATGCAATGCAAACGCTCTCCACCTATAGATTCATGCTCAGAATATGATCCTAACAGTGATTCTGAGCTAGAGGGAGACCTAAGTCAATGTAGCTCCCTAGTGGAGGAGTCAGAGGAAGATGCTCTATCTTATTCACCCATCAAGGTACTTGCTCTAACTTTCCAAGGTTACATTGCTCGCACATATCTAGCAACTGATGCTTTGCATTGCTTCTACTTTGTTGAACTGCCATTAGCTTAGTTTACACATCGTGTATGTGAATACGCCGTGCCTATCCATTTTCAGTACATATTCCATCTGTCATCATACCATATTTATCCATTCAAATGTTGTTCTTGTGTATCAGACATTCAAAAGGAAGAGGGCGATTGCTGATCGTGGAGGAGCACAAGCAAAGTATTTGGAAAAGGTAGTGGCACCTGATAAATCAAATAGCCCATTAGGTGTAGTTGCAATATCACCTGACCCACAAAATACCCCAACTCTAGCAGACTCTATCCCTACTACACTGGTCATTTCTGATGCCCCAACTCAGCAGACCGCAACTGCAGCAAACAGTATGATTATGCCAGTTGACATAGCACCAGCTGTACGACGCAAAACCCCCATTCCAGCAAAGAGTACACCAATCCAGTTGCCAAATCACTTTTCGAACCAGAGAGAGCCCCAATTGCAGCAAATAGGACCCCTGTTCCATTTCTTCCCAGTTTAGAAGACGAAGCTTATGTTGTTGTCAGGAACTTTGTGTGCATCTTTCCTTGATCAAAAGATTATACCATAGACACAGAACAATTTCCAGTCTTCCTCCGCAACTTACGCGTAAGTAATGTACTAATGTTATTCATGGTCATTACTGCATATGTTTCTGCTGACAGAAGACACAAGATTTCATTCTTTTAAATAGGCGAGGAGCAAACTGGATTGTGATGATGAGCAAGGGTTGGTTGCGCTTTTCAAGCACTCGTTAATGAAGTATCGTTCCTACCTGAGGCAAGCGCACTTCGATGGTGATACGTCTCCAACGTATCTATAATTTTTGATTGCTCCATGCTATGTTATCTACTGTTTTGAGCAATATTGGGCTTTATTATCCACTTTTATATTATTTTTTGGACTAACGTATTAACCGGAGGCCCAGCCCAGAATTGTTGTTTTTGCCTATTTCAGTGTTTCGAAGAAAAGGAATATCAAACGGAGCCGAAACGGAACGAAATCACCTAGAGAAGTTATTTTTGGAAGGAAAGCTACCAGGAAAAGCTTGGAGTGCACGTAAGGAAAGAAGGGAGGTGCTCACGAGGGTGGGGGCGCGGCCCCTGCCTCGTGGCCCCCCTTCGGTCTCCTGATGTATCTCTTTCACCCATATATACCTACGTATCCTAAAACTTCCAGAACAGACAATAGATCGGGAGTTCCGCCGCCAGAAGCCTCCGTAGCCACCGAAAGCCAATCTAGACCCGTTCCGGCACCCTACCAGAGGGGGCAATCCCTCTCCGGTGGCCATCTTCATCAACCCGGTGCTCTCCATGACGAGGAGGGAGTAGTTCTTCCTCTGGGCTGAGGGTATGTACCAGTAGCTATGTGTTTGATCTCTCTCTCTCTCTCTCGTGTTCTTGAGGTGATATGATCTTGATGTATCGCGAACTTTGCTATTATATTTGGATCCTATGATGTTTCTTCCCCCCTCTACTCTCTTGTAATGGATTGAGTTTCCCCTTTGAGGTTATCTTATCGGATTGAGTCTTTAAAGATTTGAGAACACTTGATGTATGTATTGCCGTGCGTATCTGTGGTGACAATGGGATATCAGGTGATTCACTTGATGTATGTTTTGGTGACCAACTCGCGGGTTCCGCCCATGAACCTATGCATAGGGGTTGGCACACGTTTTCGTCGTGATTCTCCGGTAGGAACTTTTGGGCACTGTTTGAGGTCCTATGTGTTGGTTGAATAGATGAATCTGAGATTGTATGATGCATATCGTATAATCATACACACGGATACTTGAGGTGACATTGGAGTATCTAGGTGACATTAGGGTTTTGGTTGATTTGTCTCTTAAGGTGTTATTCTAGTATGAACTCTAGGGCTGTTTGTGACACTTATAGGAATAGCCCAACGGATTGATTGGAAAGAATAACTTTGAGGTAGTTTCGTACCCTACCATAATCTCTTCGTTTGTTCTCCGCTATTAGTGACTTTGGAGTGACTCTTTGTTGCATGTTGAGGGATAGTTATGTGATCCAATTATGTTAGTATTGTTGAGAGGACTTGCACGAGTGAAAGTATGAACCCTAGGCCTTGTTTCAATGCATTGCAATACCGTTTACGCTCACTTTTATCATTAGTTACCTTGCTGTTTTTATATTTTCAGATTACAAAAACTATTATCTACCATCCATATACCACTTGTATCACCATCTCTTCGCCGAACTAGTGCACCTATACAATTTACCATTGTATTGGGTGTGTTGGGGACACAAGAGACTCTTTGTTATTTGGTTGCAGGGTTGCTTGAGAGAGACCATCTTCATCCTACGCCTCCTATGGATTGATAAACCTTAGGTCATCCACTTGAGGGAAATTTGCTACTGTCCTACAAACCTCTGCACTTGGAGGCCCAACAACGTCTATAAGAAGAAGGTTGTGTAGTAGACATCAATGGCAAGACTCTGAACGAAATTTTTGTAAAGTCTCCGGTGCTACATTTATCCGACGGTGACTGGAATAATCTTCTTACACATTGGTCTCGGCTGCAGCGTATGGTACTGTCTATGATATCACATCACAATTTGAACTACATTTCTGCATTTGCTTTAATGTCTCACTTGTACGAAAACTGTTAGCAGAAGAACATTCGTTCTCAAGGGACCACAGAATCTCGCAACTATACTGCACACTGCATTGCTCTTGTGAGTACCTCTTGCCCTGTATGACCATACTTACTTTCATAGCTGTTTGATTATGTAGCATCACTGCACATGTTAGCCTCGTAATCGTCCATTTTGTGGACATTATAAGATCCGTATGGACTCTTATATAAATTTAGAACTAACCCAATGCTTTTGAAGAGGTTTAGCTCTGCAGTCCTCTTGTAAGGACTGAATGTGGTCTATCACTGTACTTACATTAATAGCTACTCCCTCCGTGCCATAATATAAGAACGTTTTGTATAGTACACCAGTGTTCAAAACACTCTTGTATTACGGGAAGAGGGATTGGTTCATTTTGTAGCATTCTGCATCTTACCTCCCTCGCCCACCATTTACTCAAAAAGTCAGATCTATATTTAATCTTACCAACAAGTAGAATACACAAACAATGCCAGTGCAGAAGTGTAGCCCATTGCTCTTGTCAGTACATTTTGTCCTATAACGCTTGTAGTTCCAGGGATTGGTAGTTGATTATGTAGCATCAATCTGCATCTTATCTTCATTATCCTCTATCCCTTCCAGTATTATCATGTCTATAATTACTCTCTACAAAATGTAGAGTACAGGCAATGCTTATGAAGAAGATTATGTGCTGAAATTCTTTGAGTTATCCTTCCCTTGACATGGAGAAGGGCATTATAAAGCCGGTGTTAACTGTTAATGTAAGTCAGTCCTTCTAAAGCCTTTATCCTCAACTGCTATTTAATTTGCTCATACTCCCTATCGTTTACTGCTGTTTATTTTGCTGCTTCTACCAAAATGCATGTTCGTAAGAACCGTAAGTTCTAAGTTTCACATCTAAAACCAAATTCCTTATTCATACCATGCACATTACTTAATACTCCCTATATGTATACTTGTTTTTGTGGATCTATAATCCAGTGTGTGGTGAAGCAGCCCACGTTTGCACCTTGTCATCTCCTGTTTTATCTTACTGATGTGGCTGATGATATGAACAACATGCCTTGCACATTATCCAAAATAGATACAATGATTTTCTTTGCCCTTAATCTATCACTACAAAAAAATACACTTCCGTGATGATACGTGTTTGTCACAGTAGGTCTCTTTTTTTGTCATGCATGTACATCCATGACAAATTTATGACAGAATCAAGATAGTCATACCTATGCTGTCGTAGAAGTGTTCCATGACATTACCAAAATTATCATCACGGAAGTGTCCACTTCCATGACGATAAATCGCACGTCACAGAAGTGCTTTTGTCAAGGGTGACCGACACGTGGCATCCACCGTAATGGAACGCCGTTAAGCTATGGGGTCGGGTTTTGGATCCGATAACCCGTTAACAGCCCCGACCAATGAGGATTTTCCACATGTAAAATCATCATTGGCTAGAGGAAACACAGGTCGGCTCATCGTCGGGACAGATGTCATCCACTCACTGGACAGAAGGCGCCTATGATACGTCGACACGTGGCACGGCCCAACAAGTTTAAATGGGCCGGCCCAACTAGAGGCCCACAAGATTTTGCGGACCATAATGGGACGGCCCAGCTAAAGGCCCACGAAATTTTGCGGACCATAATGGGATGGCCCAGCTAAAGGCCCACAAGATTTTGCGGGCCATAATGGGCCGGCACAGGTAAAGGCCCACCAGATTTTTTTGTGCCATAATGGGCCGGCCCAGGTAAAGGCCCACAAGATTCTTGCGGGTCATAATGGGCCGGCCCAGCTAAAGGCCCACGAGATTTCGCCGACATTAATGGGCCGGCCCAGCTGTAGGCCCACAAGATTTTGAGGACCCTAGTAGGCCGGCCCATTAACTGGCTGCCATGTTTTGGGCCAAATGCCGGCCCATATTTGATCTGGTCCATTAATGGCCTACCACGCTCCGGGCCTAATAGTGGCCCATATGAGATCCGGCCCGTTAAAAGCCTACCACGTTCTGGGCCAAATTACGGCCCAGATCAGGTCCGGCCCTTTAAGAGGCTTTGGGCTCAATTATGGCCCATATCAGATTTGGCCCGTCAACTGGACACTATGCTTTTGGGCCCACTTGCTAAAGGCCCACTTAGTAATTCGGCATGATATTAGTTTTGGCCTGTTAAGGGCCCGTTTACGTTTCGGACCTATATTAATTTCGGCCTGTTAAAAGCCCGTCATATAGTTGGGCCTAACTACGGCCCAGTTTGCATCCGGCCTGCTCGCAGCCGATATCTGATTGGGCCAAACAAGGACCCAGACAATTTTGGCATGTTAAAAGCCTGTGATTTGATTCGCACAATCATGGGCCGGGGTTCATTTCGGGCTGCTGCCGGCCCGTGAGCTGATCGACACGTTTCAAGCCCAACCTACATCGTGATTGCATGACGGCCCGATTATGTACCATAATTTTACGGTTTCGCCGGTTTACTGCGAAGACAGGATATATATACAGTAAAATAACTGCAGCATCGTGAATAAGAAAAAACCTATACTATACAATAAAGAAATTATGACATATTACATCCACTGGGCATCAAAGTTCGCCACTATGATAATAAAACACAAGCAGACAGCAGATTACATACAGTGGGCATCAAAGATCGCCACTAGTGCAAATAAACACGCCGACAAAATAATATACAAAACCGACAGCACTTCAATAGAGTTCAAGAAAGGTTAGCCCTGCTGGGGAGCTACAGCGCAAGCAGCTAAGCAAGATGATGAGACTGCGCTTGTTCAACACTTATATCTTCCTCACTCTGAAAGGTAAACAAGCAAACAGATGACAGGTTTTGCACATAAAAGTATCAGTGCTGACAATTCATCACATTTCTTACTAACGAATAAAGTGACACAGTTTAAATTTGCATTAACACAACATGGTATTGTTCAGGTCAAGACATGGTAGGAAATGACATTGTGAAGGAGTTGGCAGCTTCACGACACCACTGGATTACAGATCAAGAACTCATAAGTATCAATGGTTAGTGTGCTGTCAATTTATACCATTTCAGATTGGCAAATAAAGAGACGGTTTAAATAACTGTAGAATGATATGACATAGTTAAGACATTGCAGAATATGACATTGTGCTGTAGTGGGTAGGTTCACCATACCACTGGATTACAGATGAAGAACAGAAGCATACATGAAGTGCAAAAGAAGATCACTTGCTCTGTATAGTTTAATTTACATGGTATGAAGAAGGAACTTGGTTGTACAACTGAAAACTTAAATTGAGAAAGGACGAACTTTTGTTTATGAACTACATATAATAAACTTTAAACAAGCAATTTGATGCAAACACCAAAAATAAACAGCTGTTGCAGTCATGCCTAACCAAATATATACAACAAAGTTTGAAGGCTTGAGATGGACAAACTTACATTATTGGTGAAGACATGCTCTATAAAGGCCTTGTCCATGCTGATGGGGGGCGGCAATTCAAGAAATTTACCATAGAATCTTCTTCAAAATCATTGCCTTTATTCTACATTTTGTTAAGAGTAAACATAGATGTGATAATATACAAAAAAATGGAGAATATTTAAGATAAGATGAAGAGTGATGCTACATAACCAAGTTGCTATAAATGTAAGTGCAGCAATACAGGCAAAAGGTACAGCCAAGAGCAATGCATAGCTAAACTTCTTTAGCATCAACCTTATGGTAAGAGTAAATATAGATCTGATGTGTAGAAAATGGAGGGCAAAGGAAAATAATCTGCAGAGTGATGGTACATGAACAACTACCTGTCATTATAAGTACACTGATAAAGGACAACATGTACTTAGAAGAACAATGCAGAGCTAAAAAACCATTGGCATTGGATATATTCTACACTAATGTAATCATTCATACAGATCAGATAATTTGGAGCGAACAATTGATAAGCAAGCTATCATGCATACTTCTGTCACATAATGAACCAGGTATGTATGCAAGTACAGTGATACAGGACAACAGGTACTAACAAGAGCAAAGGAGCATGCATCATATTTGAGATATCATGTCGTTCTTGTCAAACCGGAATTATTCTTCGAGCAGATTTCCTGCAAAAAAGATCCGTAAGGCACATGCGGAAAAGTAGAAGTTCAAATTGTCATGTGATTTCATAGACAGTACCTCATCCTGGGAATGAGACCAGTGCATAAAAAGGTTTTTTCCATTCAATGTCTTCTAAATTTAGCATAGGAGACTTCACCAGAAATTCATTTATAGACTTGCCATCAAAGTGTGATTTCCTCAGGTAACACTGATACTGCTGCAATGCTTCCTTGAAAAGCACAAGCAAGCTTTGCTCGTCATGACTATCCAGATTGACCCTCGCCTAGTTACAACAATGTAATGTAAATCATTGATGTGTTCAATCAGCAGAAAACGAGAAAATAATAGCCATGAATAATAGCACTTACACGTAAGTTGGACAGGAAGATGTGAAAATGGTGTTTGTCTTCACAATAATCTTCCCATGATGGGAATATATACACGTAATCCCTAACAACATTGAAAGCATTGTCTTTTAAACTGGGAATAAATGGAATGGGGTTCCAATCTGCAGGAATTGGCCGTCTCTGCAGTTGGGATATGTCTTCGGCCGGTGGACTTGCTGTACTTTTTGCTGGAGTGGGATTTTTCTGTGGTACAGCTGGTGCTAAGGCAAATGAAATCGGTATACCTTTTGCTGGAGTGCAGGTCCTATGTGGTGGGGCCAGTGGTGTGGCCAGTGAAGTATGGGTATAGTCTGCTGGAGTCAATCCTACGTTTTGTGTCACTGGTTGTACAACCAATATAAGTGGGGTGTTGTCTGATTTCTCTTCCTTTTTGATGTCTGATGCACAAGAACAGCATTTGAGTGGAAAAACATGGTATGATGACAGATGGAATATGTATTGATAATGGATGGGCATGGCATCTCGACATATATGATGAGTAAACTAAGCAGATGGTGGTGCAACAAAGTAGAAGAAATGCAAGACAACATATGCAAGATACCCACAATCAATAAAACATTGCCAAATTAGAACAGGCACCTTGATGAGTGAACAAGACATGCCATCTGCCTTTGACTCCTCGAGGTTAGAATAGTCATTAGGATGATATTCTGAACAAGCATCAACAGGTGGGGAGCGTATGAGTTTCATTGCATCCAGAATGGCACTCAATGCCTTGGTGCCAATTTTGTAAGTCATTGCAGTGTTTAGCTTCAAGAGTGGACTATTGCTAGTGCGACGCAAAGCAGCTACACAGATCATAGTGTAGATATAACGGGAAAACCTTAAGCATCAGAGTAAAATCAGCAAAGTGGAACTTGCTGGAATATATGTGCTAGTATTGCCGATATGGCTAGAAAGGCTTCGGATACCAGCTCTCTTCAAGTGAAGGTGCGGTACTGTTAATATCAATGTAACTCTCAAAGGCGACACAACTCCCCGCAATTCCTTGCTATTCTTATAGGATTCAAGTGGGCAGGCCACTACAAATCCTATTCCTATGTTTACAAGATCCTACGAATCAAAGAGGCTCAAAGTGTCCATCACAACCGACCGTATAGACCTCTACACTGCAAATGTCCCTGCTCATCTTAAGTACAAGGAACATACTGTACTACTATCATACTCCCTCCGTTCCAAAATATAAGTCTTGGTAGAGATTTCCACTATGGATCACATACAGATGTATCCAGGTACATTTTAGAGTGTAGATTCACTCATTTTGCTCCATATGTAGTCCATGGTGGAATCTATAAAAATACTTGTATTTAGGAACGGAGAGAGTACATATTAAAGAAGAACGGAAGAGGAACATGGTAAAGAAGAGCAAGCAGATTTTGGATAATAAAATGTTGGTTGCGCAGTGCCCACACATGATGAACCAGAGCGCATTAAGAATGCAACTCCTAGCTGTCTCTCGACCATTTCAGGCGGTTGGATGAAGATCCTACGTCTCGTAACCCTTCTTCTTCCTCGTCTCTGATTCTTCCCATACAGAACATCGCACGGGCCGCCGGCCGGACCACCGGCCCCCACCGCCTGTGTTCCTATGCTACCCCCACCCCCACCCCCACCCCAACCCCCACCCGCGTCGAGTTTTCTTCATTCGGCAAGGCCCCATAACCACCCGAGCCCCTTCGATCGCACCGGCGAACTCCAGCGAGGTCTGAAAAATTGACTGACCCAATTATGAAATTTAGTCTACTGTGATTTAACTAGTGTGGAATATAAAAGGGGAAAACCATAAGCATTGCGAGTATGGTGTTGAGCGTGCCATGGCGGATCTGAAGGTGCAAACCGGACAAAGGCAACTTCGCAACCAAGACAAGAAATCAGAGTAAAGCAGTGGCGATCTATTTTCTTCCTGCGATAAATAAGTTGAGCAGATACGAAAGAGTACCGCCTCTAGTGCGGCGCCATGTAGGTATCTGCTGAGAATTTGACGGTGCTGCGGTAGCGATGGCTGTCGGTGGCGTGGAAGCAGATCTAGGAGGGTAGACGGTGGCGGCGGGGCGCGGTGGACGAGACGGTCGTAGGAGCGGCGTTGGCAAGGTGGACGACGGCAGGGATGAAGCGAGAGGACGGGATGCAAGGATCCGGTCCGAAGCCGTGGATGAGAGAGGTCGATCTCTTGTAATGGACGGCGGCGTCGGGGTATCAGCTCTGGCATGGTGGAGGAGGACGGCGGTGGATGGGGTGGCGGACGGGGGCGGACGGAGGAGGGTGGGGTGGAGAGGGTGTTTTGGCGCCCACGGAGTACGAATGGGAAAAAGGGAGGTAGAGAGGAAGGGGGAACCATGTATTCAGGGCGCTCTTGTCTCAAATGCGAGGAAATTTACAGACTTAGCCCCCGTTTCAAATTTCTACTACATCATAGCAACACTAGTCGGTCGGGGATAGGACGGTAATCTCGCATACACCGAATATTTGCCGACGAGAGTTTGTTTTTGGCGCCCACCATGTATGAATATGAATCGGGGAGGGAGTTGATTTCGACCGAGGACACACTGTGTTTTGGCGCCCACGGTGTATGAACCGGGTGAGAGGCGGTCACGTCACGTTTGGGTGAAATTACAAACCTACCCCTATCGAAACCTATAGAAATCCAGCATATAGGCTTTGCGTGGCAGGGATAGGCAGCAGTGATTTCCATCTCGCAGATTTTGGTTCCGGGCGGTTACTGCGACTTTCCCCGCTTCATTCAAATTTTGTAGAGTGCACGTTTACCGTGCCAACTCAATTCGAATCCCGTTTGTATTCTATTTTTTTCGGGCGGGATCCATTTTCAATTGGAATTACATTTTATATACATCATTTTTTATATATATTCTTTCAAAAGCACAACACCATTTATACATAAATATGGTTTACAAATGGCATGATCTCAGATTCATAAGGTTGTATCCATCAATTTGGATTTTTAAATATTTGAAACCACTTTATGTTGAAACCCAATGTATGCATTCCTCGCTAACTGTCTCCAATTAATGTGTGTTTCATGCGGGTTTTTTTACTTCTCAAACATGTATAATGTGTTTCACACACGCAACATATAGTGTAATCCTGTTTAGACATTAATTGCATATAAACCATGCATTGTTTGTAATTGAAGAATCTATGGATCACCAATATTGATAAACTATATAACATTACACGTGTGCCCAAATTCAAATGAATATGCATGTTTGATACACCAATTTGCGTTATGATATTATCGATGTCGTGATCACTAGTTTAAATATTTGAATCCCCTTTAATCCAGATATTCTTCTCATATAGCTATCACTCATGCTTATATAGGACTATCTCTCTGTACCTATACGCGTTCATCGTCTCTCAGGTATGTCTCGTGCTACCTGTATGTCCACAATGATATTTTATCTTCGTAACACACTGACGGTACTCTCTCCCTCGACCTTGATCACTCTATCTCTCTCTAAGTATATCTCGCTCCCTGCTATATGTCTCTAACTATGATTCTCCATGTGGAATCTCTTTCTCTCACACAAAACACAAAACTTTGTCTCCCGGGGTCTCATTTCTCTCTACTATTCCCATGTGTGCTACTCGCACACCCCTCATACAGAGATGTCTTTCGCTCCTTAGATATGAGAACCTACGACTCTTCCTGACCAATATCTCTTTCTCACACACAAACACAAACTCTGTCTCCCAGGGTCTCATATTTCTCCATTGTTCTCTTGTATGTCGCTCACACACACCCTCTCTCCCTAGAGATATCTTGCGTTCCCTCGTATGTCTCTCTAGCTATCACTCTCGTTGTGAAATATCTTTCTCTCTCGCAGACACAAAACTCCGTCTCTCTGGATCTCATTTCTCTCTGATATCTGTATGTATGTGACTCACACGCACCCTCTCTCTATCTCTCTCACACCCACACACATAACCCAGCCTTCTGATCCACTCGACTCCTATCTCTAACGCACACTAGCTAGCATCTTTATCTTTCTATTTATCTGTTTCTCCATCAACCGTCTTTCTCGCCCTCACTCTTGATTCCTATCAAGCACACTACATATGTTTCTCTCTACATGCAGGCAAGTGCCCTCTCACATACATATATAACTTCACCCTTTGAACCACCCGACCTTCGTCTCCAACACCCAAACTAGCGGATGTCCCTCTAGCTAGCATCTCCATCTCTGTATCTATCTGTAGTTTCTCCGTCAACATTTCTTTCTCGCACGGAGTCTTGCTTCCTATCACCCACACTATATATGTCTCTCCATACATATGAATTTATAGGTTGGTCTCTTTTGCACAATCGTTGCGCCTCACTCCCTCTGCTCGCCATAGATGCATGCTCCAGCCCACGCCACTATCTCTTAAAGACAAAAACACATGCTCAATTGTCGGGACTTCTTCCATGCATTCTCACATGCATGCATATTGTCATACTGATCCGTCTCTCCCATGTCGTTGATCTTATAACTTATGTCTTCTTTCTTTTATCTCGATCATGCGCGTGCACACACACACACATCCCACATATACATGTATACCTCTCACACATGCACGTTCAAGGTCTCTATGTCTCCATACGTAGTTAATTACCCTCAATCCTAACGCCACCTTGAATCGTTCTCCTCTTTTGTGCACATAACTTCCGCCTGGATGGGTAAAACACACACTCACACTTAACAATCTCCTTCTAGCTACCCCCCCTCCCCCCGCCTCTCACTCTTCCCCTATATCCCCGAAACCAATAAGACCATCCCTTAGTTTAATTCCCGTCTACATGCACCATCGATATATAGTAGTCTTCCTCGGTGTCTCTCGAACAAACACGTTCTCTCGAAGTCGACTCCTCTCATGCATATAGGTCCTAATGCGTTTTTCCAGGCTAACTTTGACCAAACGTTACAGCAATAATATATGACATGCAACTTACACAAAGCATACCTTCAATTTTGTATGTCAAAGGAGCTTCCAATAATATAATTTGCATAGTATACATCTCATGTTCTATTAATCTTGTCAATAGTCAAAGGTTGTCTTGAAAAACACATTAGGCCCTATATAGATGGAAGGAGGGAGTAGGTCCCATGCAAAAAATGAGAATAAAATTCAAACATCTGGGCATCGTGGCTTGGTCGATAACATTGAGAAACTTGGTTTTAAAATCATGAAACTTGGCATGGTGTCATGTCATGGTAGTACCATGCCGTGGTAAAAAAATTGGCCGAATAGAAACAAATTTTGGTATAAGCTTCTTGCAAATCGGAGCTTCTCTCAAGAAGGCTCGTGGTTCTGGGAGGGAACGTGTCACCTTTGTTTGCTTAATTCAAATTTGAAATACAAGCACATGTTCCAGTGCACCAAAGTTGGTTGAAAAATCACATGTGTGTGCTCGGTTAAATTTCTAGGTTCCATGCAAGAAATGGGAATGAAATTCAAAATTCTGGGCGTCGTGGCTGGGTTGGAAACAATGAGAAACTTAGTTTTTTAATTCCTGTAAATCCAAAACACGCATGAAAATAATGAAACTTGGCTTGGTGCCATGACATGGTACCAACATGCCGTGGTAAATTTGCAGTCCGATTTGTGAAGGCGCACACATTAACAATCAACAAAGTCACTTTGGAAGAAGTGCTGTCATGTTACAATCAGAAACACAAGTATTATTGAAACCATGGGCGTTCTACTTACTATTACCATTTACGTGCCGCCACGCGTCCCCTTTTTTATTAGCTAGGAGGCGACGTGCAGGGTAGCTATTTGAGTACGAGAGGCGTGCGATCTGTCCCCTGCGCATGCTTATCGGGAGGAGAGCCCTTTGACCTCCATCACCGTCCACCTCTCTCCCAAGGTCTCCATTAATGGCGCCCGAGGCTCTGTTTAATGGCGTGGCTATGTCTCACTCGAGTGAGATTTAAGAGAGAGAAAAGAAAATCTGAAAGCACGGATCTTGATGTAAGATCCGACGGACCTATATAGCATCTACTGTGACTTATAGCAAGACTGATGAATATATAAGGATGATTAATTTTTTTTTGATCAAAGAAGGGCTTGCCCCTTCCGATTTTCATTACTGAAAACCACCACAATTCACAAGAAGTTCAGCACAACTCCAGCCTAACACGAAGGATTAAAAGCTACCAGATTGAAATCGCAACATCCCAAGAGGCCAACAAAGGCCAAACATCCATGCTAGAACCCAACATTTCACAACCGACGACACAATCCACATCCTAAACCGATTATTACATCAAAAGAAACCAGGAAACTAGTCTCCACGGCGAGCGGCAATGAGCTCTTTCGTGTCCTCAAGACGCTGCTTGAGAACATCTACGGATTCCTCCACCAGCCTTTGGCGCTCGTTGCGAAGCATGTCATTATCGTCCATAAGTTTCTTCAACAAGGCACTAGTCTCCTCCTGCAGGTCTGCACCTCGGACGATCTTCTCCCTCAGCAGGTCGCGCTCGGGCCGGAGCCTCTCATTGCCCTCCCTTAGTTGCCGGATGACGCCGGTAGCCTGTTCAAACGAGGCTACCATGTCGTCCTGCAACCTCGCCGAGCGGGATATCTGACCCGTCTGGCTATGGACGATCGCATGCATGCGCCTCTAACAGTCGTCGCGTGCCCGTGAGAAATTTTCCCAGGCCACTGCGGCGCGGCGGGACATCTCTATTGCATTCGTGGCACGGCGGGACATCGCTGCTGCTTCCGCGGCACGGCCGGACCAGTCTGCTGCATCGACGGCGTGGCGGGACCTCCGTGCTGCTTCAGCGGCACGGCGGGACCTCTGTGCTGCTACTTCCGCGTGGCGGGACATGTCGGCTGCTCTCGCAGCGAGGCGGGACATCTCTCGTGCTTCTGCTTCCATGCTCACCTCTCCCTGGTGGCAATCTCTCGACCCAGAACTCACGCTGGCCATGGCAGACGCAAGGGAAGGATGCTGAATGACTTGTTTGTTTTTGTGGATGAGGAGTTGAGGAGGAATGTGCAATCATCTTGGCATACTAGTATTTATAACCGAGTACTAATACACTCCTAAGTGGGAAACCGTTTAGGTTGTGATCGGTGTAAACAGGTTTGCAATTCAATATAGCATGGAGTAATTTGGAATGTGATGAGACGCAAGCTCAAAATTTATTGACGGTTCTAGTTTCGAAGTGCGGCACTATTCCCGGATGGAGTACTTCTTTTTCTACTCCCTCCTTTCCGGTTTTATAGGGCTTATATCAAAATTTTAGTTTTTCCATTTTATAAGGCTCAATTTGGTTGTCCCCAACACATGTTCAGATTCCAATGTGCATTAAATCATTGCATGCAAGTATTAAGAGAAAATTGACAAATGCATGTACTTTATGCATGCATGCGTTGCAATTAATGCATTAAACCTATCTCTCGGGACTTCTCGCACGCACTATCGTGCCACCCACAAAAACTTGTACTTTGAGTTTAGTAGTACGTTATACAGGAAGAGAAGAGGTGCACGCACGCACTCGTCCTCTCACACACGCGTCTATTTTTTCTCGAAAAGGAGGATGATGACCCCCAGCCTCTGCATCTGGGAGTCACACATGCAAATTATTGAAATATATCGAGTGTAGTGCTTTGATGTGTCGCGTCAACTCGTACATCAACAAGAAGTTTGATTATCCTCTCCCTCGCGGACTTAACTGCACATGCCTTTGGCTGTATGACAGGTTGGCCACACACCTGTAGGGCCCACCTGTCATACACGCAAAGGCAGGAGCGTCCCTCCCTCGCCCATGAGCGTGGTGGCTGGCAAGACTAGGAGAAGCTTTTGCTACACGCTCTCCCTCCGGCACGCGGTGGACATGCAGCAGTTCAATCGGTGTCAGATGGCCAGAAGCGTACTGTAGTACTCCTCCAGTGCAGTTCAATCGGTGTCAGATGGCCAGAAGCATACTGTAGTACTGCTCGACTTCTCGAAGAGGCAAAGAGCCAAGCGCATCCCGGACGCTCGTGTGGCAGTTTCATGTGTATAGTAGTCTAGGATAGCGTGTACCGTGTATGTAAGCTTAAAATCGTTGGGGTCGGCTCCATGCTATGTGGCCGTCTCGAAGTTTTTAGAAAAATTAAGATAGTCTTCTGGCCCTACCCGAAAACTTCCGCGCGTACTGCCCGGGAAAAGCCCCGCCCTCAACTTTTAACTACACGAAAACAGTTCGAGCTTGTTCGTTCTATATATATACAGTACTTACTGTATGTTTATTCACCCGTGGGGTTGTTGAATGAATGGAGGGGCGGGGAGCACAAGTGAACAATACTGTAGTACGACTAGTAGTAAGTAGGAGTCGTACAGTAGTCACCTTAAATAGAGAGTTTCTTTTCTTTAATGCCACGTACACAAATTGAAACGCTTGTTGTGGAGAGAAAAAAGATAATCACTCCACTATATATGGACGCAGGGGCCTGGGCGCTTGATTTACTAGGGTTTCTCTCTTCATTCTCTCATCCTCTCTAGATATAAACAAGACAGCGGTAGCGAAATTTTCTCTCTGCTCACCGCTGCTCACAAATCCGGTCGGATCCCCTCTGGCCCGTGTGTGTAGAGGACTAAAAGGTGCATCGTTCACGCAGTCATCGCCGCCGAGGGAGGAAACCCACAGCTGCCGGAGGGGCCCGGTCCTCAGCCCGTGTCGTTCTCTCCGACACATGGCCGGCTCAGGAGGTCCTCCGACCCTTCTTCCTCCCTACCGTATTGTCCGCAGATCCGACCTGCCGCCGCCGACATCCCGGCGACCCTCAGGTATAAGTTCTTCGAAAGCGGCCTTGCTCTGCTGCCCCAGCTCCCCACGTGTCTGCATGTGCATCTTTTTCTACTCCCATCAGCTCTTCAAAAGCCACCTAAATTTTTAGTATTATTAGAGGTAAAGCTACTTCATGCATTCGAATCTAGGGCTTTGTTCAAACAACAAAGAAAGGGGGGAAAGTTGTAGCATGAATCTAGGACTTGATTCAAAGAGGAAATAATATGGTGAAAGTAGTAGAGACCGGATACCCAACCGGTCTCTTGGTTGAAAAGGGAAATAATGGGAAAACGCAGTACAAACTGGATAAGGAACAGATCTATTATTGGTTGAAAAAAGGATAGAAAGTGGCGGCTGGTGGACAAGTCAACAGAGTATGTCCAGGATTAGATTTGCTGCCATCACATAGTAAAAGGTCTCCAGGATTAGTTTTGCTGCCCTCACATAGTAAAAGGTCTCAGGATTAGATTTGCTGCCCTCACATAGTAAAAGGTCTCCAGGATTAGATTTGCTGCCCTCATATAGTAAAAGGTCTCCAGGATTAGATTTGCTGCCCTCACATAGTACAATGGCACTCCTACTGTTTTCCCCAGTATGATAAGTAAGTTGCTCCTTTACGCTGCTGAGTGTCCTGGTTTCCTGTCCCCACGGCCCCATGCCCTTAAACCAACTCTTTAGATACTGTTGATTTACTGTGTCTGGTAAACAAGCAATGCCACCATTAAAGTAATCCCATATTTGAGGAATCTCATTGTTGATCGTAATGCTTCTGGTAACATGAAGCATCGCTGACATTTTAAAATTTCTATTGTCCTTGCGTGATTGCCATGAACATAATTAAGATGCTTCTTTTCATTTTGTATATGTTCCGTATATTCTTATTGACCAGCAACTGTTTACTTTCTATCTTTTTATGCAGATAGGGATATCCATTTCACCTTATTGCTATTGTGACCTTTTGGTGAACTGCAGAAAACACTTTTTTTGGAATGAGTGTCTTGTGCAGTTCAACTAAAATGTCACGTGGGCAACATCTCTCAATTTTGGTGGAACTGCACAAAATGGTGATTGGAGTTTCCAAAATCTCCGTCAAGTTCTGCTGGTAATCTCGTGCAACATTTTATTAGCCTTTGCAAGATGGAGCCGTCACTGTCACCACAATGGCACTTTATTTTAGTGGAACTGCACAAAAGGATAAGAAAATTATAGTTGCACCTTACATGAGCCGGACAGCCAACCTTAATGTTCCTCAATTTTAGTGCAACTACTAAAGAAGAACCTGCCAGCTCACAAGAGCAAGTACTTCTTGCTAGCTGAATGATGCAATCTTTGCTTCATTTCAGGTGAACTGCAAAAAAAAGGCTCATGAATTGAATCATGGAACTCCAGCCAGACCTCACCCAAGTAGAGCTGGAGGTTGAGTTCAAGGAGGCCGCTATTAAAGCAAAATCATGCTCTCCTATCTCCTTGTTTGTGCTGTGCAAACATGTTGTGCAAACAGGAATACTCAACTATAGATGTTGTGACGGTCAAGAGCATTCGCCAAGTTCTTCGATTGTATGACATGGCTAGCCAAGATGGATTTGATCCCGATATTCACTTTATCAAAAGGCTCTAATGGGTTGGTTCTGAATCTTGCAAGCTAGGAATCAGTGAGATGTGTAGGCATCTTTGTTGTACTTATTATTTGGATCTTATTTGTTGGTTCTGAATCTTGCAAGCTGGGAATCAATGAGATGTGTAGGCATCTTTGTTGTACTTATTATTTGGATCTTATTTGTTGGTTCTGAATCTTGCAAGCTGGGAAACACGGCATGATGATGCAGAGGACAACAACCATAACAAACAGTTCAAACTTGGTAGTATTATCTTTTGTGAAAGTGCGACAAATGTGATGATCGTGTGCGTCCTGAGATTAATAATTCTAATTTTTGTACATGTTGATCCTGTGGCACTGATAGAACAAGTGAATGCATTCTTTGTTTTAAGTACAAATTTCTATTAAAGCTAATTAAATTTAAGTAAAGTGACCACTAACTCCTGTTATTACAGTACCAATACGGACCCGCTCGTGAACCGACATGTGGCCGAGGGTGCACCTTCTGCTGGGCGTGCAGCGGACGAGGGAGGGGTAGTAACCGTTGTCGCCTGTACACACTCATCTTACTGTTGAATCCAGTTCCCCAAGAGCTGAAAAACGAACTACTACCACCGCCTACACACTTGTTCACTCGAAGAGACTCCAATGGCGATCCGAGGGGTGAGCCTGCTGGATATGGACTTCAGCAAGGAGTTCCCCTTTGAGTTCGCCGTTCAGTCCTATGGCTGCTCCAAGTTGAATGTGATGTACACCAACGATACGGACTCGGTGAAGCTCTGCCTCGCCTCAGTCCTATGGCTGCACCAGGTTCTGGAGCATTCGCCCGTTTCATCGGCAGCGCCGACTGCACCTTCGCTACGGTGGAGAGAAGGAAGAACGCGACGATTCGACCATCTGGTGCAACAAGCTTGTCGACATCCAGAAGCAATACAAGATCATCAGCAACGGGCAGGAGTAAGACTCCGTGGTTGACCTCGCTGAGACCATCATCGACCCCTGATACGCCAACATGAAAGAAGAAGACCTGAACACGTGGGAGGTACCTCTGAATCTAGCCTACATAACCTATGTGGCCAAGGGCGCATACGCATGCTATGACATATACATGCAGATCTTGGACATGAGGGCGTGTCTGCTTCCCATAACCAACGAGTACACGGACAGCCGCAGCATCATGATCAAGCGTGCCAGGAAGGTCTAGATGTTGTACTTTATCTGTTTATAAGCACCTTTATCATGTGAGTGTTTCATGCATTAGCCTATGTGTCGTAATTATCTGTTTTGTCCGAAATATTTCTTTTAAGAACCCATTAACCTGATTGCTTTTTTAGTGGCAATTTGCTTATGTATGTAAACTAGTTCACTTGTTCGTAAAAAAAACTAGTTCACTCGGCTGTCGTGCTTTGAATCTCCTTCCTCCCAACATATTCCCCTCCTCAGGTCGACCCAGCAGGTCTATGAATTTTCTCCCACTTTCTTTTTCGATGTAAACTGAGTTTTCTCCCAGTACTTTCCCCTAGAACCAACTCAAGTGTCCCACGTCTAGCCTAAAAAATAATAATACCCCACGTACTATTAACTCATCAAATTGAAATGATATTTTATTTCGTAAGTTGAAAGTTCTTACAAAATAATAATAATAATTGTTTATATATAACTTGGCAAGTTAACTCCTAGTGATTGCGTACATAAGTTTGCAAAGATTTTACTCACGTGCAATCATGTGTTTATGTTTTTATAACATTTCTCCGTCTAGCCCAACATGATATTTTCACCCAGCCAGCAAGTCTGCGGCTTTCGAGAAAAATGCAAATGGAATTTAAATGGGCTGCATAGATGTTACATCATTGTTTCACCCAGCCCACCAAATGGACTAAAAAAACAAATGGACTGACAGCTGGGTCCATGGCCACAGCCCAGTTTTTTTGTGATTTGCCAAGTCTTTCAAGACGAGGAGAGCTTCATTCGGCTGGCCGAGAAAATGGCCTATCAGTAATGAGAAATGGGTTGTACATTTTTAAAACACATCAAACCGGCAATTAGTTTCAAATATCTTTTTTCATTTCGAGATTTTAAATTACATTAATTTTTATGCGTGGAGAATTTGTTGGATTTTATATTGATATACATTTATTTTTAAAATCAGTTTGAATGTGAGTCGAAATTTCGGGATTAAAAACAGTTCGGACCGCACCGAAATATGCAAAATTTCGTATAATTTTTTAACCGTGGCCACAATATGGGCTGTAATGCTAACAAAAAGAATATGGGCTCCAAAAAAACCTTAAGAATTAGCAAATGGGCTGTATGTTTTTCCACAGATTTGAGGCTTTCCTAAAAAAAGGTTGACGCACAAGCAGTGACTGTTGGATGGCCATCCAACGGCCGTCGTGCTTCTTCAATCTCTGCTCTTCCTGCTCCAAAAGCGCCGGCGGGACTGCCTGCTCCCTCCTCCCCGCGGCCGGCTCTGCTGCCGCGCAGGCCTCACCGCCCCACCGTACTCCCATCGCTGGCCTAGCCATCCCTCTACTCACCCACACCTGCTGTTATTCTCCGGCGACGGCAGACGAAACCAGTAAACCCTCATACAGTCGTACTCCCCTCCGCGTGGGAAACAACTGCCGAGTCTTCCCTGCCTCTTCCTAGGCCTCGCCGTCGTCCACCGCCCTGGTGCTCTCGGCGCGGCCTGGTCAACGTGGTCAACGACCGACATGCATCTGAAGTGGACTGTACGTGGAGAGGCCGACAGCTGGGTCCACGGCCGCACGCAAGGAAATGCCTCCTTATTACGCGCAAAATAATGATTCCTCCACCTGACATCAGGGACCCACCGAAAGGGCCTCTGTATTTCGTGAAAAAACGTTACCGCCGCTGACAGCTCGGACCCACCAGCTATATCTTCGCACGCAAGGAAACTAGCTATATCTTCGCACGCAAGGAAGTGCCTCCTTATTACGCTCAAAAAAATGAATACCCCCCTGCTAGCTGGGACCCACCTTGGTGGGAGGCTGACTTGTCGGCCTACTAAGTTGACAGGGATGGAGGGCTTTGTCAACTTAGTCAATATGCACGATTCTAGCTCTAGTGACCGTACGATGTCCGTCCAACGGCCGTAGTGCTTCTTCAACCTCTGGTCTTCTTGATCCAGCCGCCCAAGCCAGCGTCGGTCGTGCCTCGTGCTCCTGCCTCCCGTGGCCGGCTGCGATGCGGCGGAGGCCTCACCGCCCCCTACTACTCCCACTGCTGGCCAGGCCATCCCTCTACTCGCCCACACCCCCTGTTATTCTGCGGCGACAGCAGCCTCACACCGCAGCGAACTAGTGAACTCTCGTACTACTCTATGTGTGGGCATCCATTGCCGCGTCTTCCCCGGCTCCGCGTCGTCCCCTTCCTAGGCCTCGCCATCGTCCACCGCCCTGGTGCTCTCGGCGTGGCGTGGTCAACGTGGTCAAGGAACGGCTTCCATCGGACGTGGACTGTACGTGGAGAGGCTGAAAGCTGGGTCCACGGCCGCAACAAGGAAGTGCCTCCTTATTACGTGCAAAATAATTATTCCTCCACTTGACAGCGGGACCCATCGGACGGGCCACCGTATTTTGTGAAAAAACGATTCCCCCTGACTGTTGGGACCCACCAACTACATCTTCGCACGCAAGGAAGTGCGTCCGGGCAAAAAAACAAAACTATTCGCCCCCTGACTGCTGGGACCGACCAGCTACATCTTCGCAGGCAAGGAAGTGGCTGACAGTCAGGACCCACCTGGTCGAAGCGTACGTAGCGTTGTCATTCTGGTCGCGAATGTGTACGTACATACTGGTCGATGTAGAGGCGCGCACGTGTCATAGTAGAGGCGCGCACGTAGCATTTACACGTACGTACAGCGGCCAGGGTGCAAGAAAGAAAATACGGCCACGTATGTGTACATACGGGCGGGGTCTCGAACGTCTACTGGCGCATACGTACGGCGACGGCTCGTGTACATGGCTGGGTCAGAATGGAGAAACAACGTCGTTGTCGTGTTCATGGGGAGGCAACGGAATGCGCCGTGTTCATGGAGAGGCAACGAAATGCGTCGTGTTCATCGGGAGGGCTTGGACGGAACAGGTGATGGAAACGAGGCCTGGCGTACCATAGAACGGAGGAAACGGTCTTGTGTTCAACCGGCCACGTTCGAAACGGGATCCTGTTCATCGGGAGGGGTCTGGCGTACCGCAAAACGGAGGAAACGGACCTCCTACGGTCGAAACGGGGATCCTGTTGATCGGGAGGGGTGTGGCGTACCGCAAAACGGACGAAACAGACTTGTGTTGGAACGCTACGGTCGAAACGGGGGTCTTGTTCATCGGGAGGTGTGTGGCGTATGGCAAAATGGGACTCCACAAGATACTGTTCATCTCCACCGTTGACCCCCTCCAGCCTCCACGAGCTACTGTTCATCCACCGTCGATCTCCTCCAGCTTCCACCTGCGACTGTTCATCCACGGGCTCCTGTTCATCCAGCCTCCACCGCGCGCTACTCCACCGGCTACTGTTCAACCACCGTCAACCCCGTCTAGCCTCCACGAGCTACTGTTCATCCACCGTCGACCCCCTCCAGCCTCCACGAGCTACTGATCATCCACCGTCGATCTCCTCCAGCTTCCACCTGCGACTGTTCATCCACGGGCTCCTGTTCATCCAGCCTCCACCGCACGCTACTCCACCGGCTACTGTTCAACCATCCCTCCACCGTCTATTGTTCATCAAGCCCTCCACACCACGGGGTCCTATTCAACCACCCCTCCACGGGCACCCCTCCACCATCTACTGTTCATCCAGCCCTCCACACCACGGGGTCCTGTTCAACCACCCCTCCACCATCTACTGTTCATCCAGCCCTCCACACCACGGGGTCCTGTTCATCCACCCCTCCATGGGCACCCTGCTATGTCTTGAGCTTGCGTTGGTTTTCCCCGAAGAGGAAGGGATGATGCAGCAGAATAGCGTAAGTATTTCCCTCAGTTTTTGAGAACCAAGGTATCAATCCAGTAGGAGGCCACGCTCAAGTCCCTCGTACCTGCACAAAGCGATAACTACTCGCAACCAACGCGATTAGGGGTTGTCAATCCCTTCACGGTCACTTACGAGAGTGAGATCTGATAGATATAATATTTTTGGTATAAATATGCAAAGTAAAAAGTAAAGGCAAAGTAAAGAAGCAAAGCAAGATTAAAGTGATGGATATTCATATGATGAGAATAGACCCGGGGGCCATAGGTTTCACTAGTGGCTTCTCTCAAGAGCATAAGTATTCTACGGTGGGTGAACAAATTACTGTTGAGCAATTGACAGAATTGAGCATAGTTATGAGAATATCTAGGCATGATCATGTATATAGGCATCACGTCCGTGACAAGTAGACCGAAACGATTCTGCATCTACTACTATTACTCCACTCATCGATCGCTATCCAGCATGCATCTAGAGTATTAAGTTAAAAACAGAGTAACGCCTTAAGCAAGATGACATGATGTAGAGAGATAAATTCATGCATTATGAAATAAACCCCATCTTGTTATCCTCGATGGCGACGATGCAATACGTGCCTTGCTGCCCCTTCTGTCACTGGGAAAGGACACCGCAAGATCGATCCCAAAGCTAAGCACTTCTCCCATGGCAAGAACTACCAATCTAGTTGGCCAAATCAAACAGATGATTCGAAGAGACTTGCAAAGATAACCAATCATACATAAAAGAATTCAGAGAAGATTCAAATATTATTCATAGATAATCTTGATCATAAACCCACAATTCATCGGTCTCAACAAACACACCGCAAAAAGAAGATTACATCGAATAGATCTCCGCAAGAGAGGGGGAGAACTTTGTATTGAGATCCAAAAAGAGAGAAGAAGCCATCTAGCTACTAACTATGGACCCGAAGGTCTGAGGTAAACTACTCACACTTCATCAGAGGGGCTAGGATGTTGTAGAAGCCCTCCGTGATGACGGCCCTCTTCCGGCGGAGCTCCGGAACAGGCCCCAAGATGGTCTCGTGGATACAGAAATTTGCGGCGGTGGAATTAGGTTTTTGGCTCCTGTTCTGATCGTTTGGGGGTACATAGGTATATATAGGAGGAAGGAGTACGTCGGTGGAGCACCGAGGGGCCCACGAGGCAGGGGCGCGCCCCCACCCTCGTGACCTCCTCTTCGACTCCTTGGAGTACGGTCCAAGTCTCCTGGATCACGTTCGGTGAGAAATTCACGTTCCCGAAAATTTTATTCCGTTTGGACTCCGTTTGATATTCTGTTTCTTTGAAACACTGAAATAGGCAAAAAACCAACAATTCTGGACTGGGCCTCCGGTTAATAGGTTAGTCCCAAAAATAATATAAAAGTGGAAAATAGAGCCCAATATAGTCCAAAACAGTAGATAATATAGCATGGAGCAATCAAAAATTATAGATACGTTGGAGACGTATCAGTCATCCCCAAGCTTAATTCCTGCTCGTCCTCGAGTAGGTAAATGATAAAAAGAGAATTTTTTATGCGGAGTGCTACTTGGCATAATTTCAATGCAAATCTTCTTAATTGTGATATGAATATTCAGATTTGAAAGATTCAAGACAAAAGTTTATATTGACATAAAAATAATAATACTTCAAGCATACTAACAAAGCAATTATGTCTTCTCAAAATAACATGGCCAAAGAAAGTTATCCCTACAAAATCATATAGTCTGGCTATGCTCTATCTTCACCACACAAAGTATTTAAATCATGCACAACCCCGATGACGAGCCAAGCAATTGTTTCATACTCTAACTTTTTCAATCTTCACGCAATACATGAGCGTGAGCCATGGATATAGCACTATAGGTGGAATAAAATGGTGGTTGTGGAGAAGACAAAAAGGAGAAGATAGTCTCACATCAACTAGTCGTATCAACGGGCTATGGAGATGCCCATCAATAGATATCAATGTGAGTGAGTAGGGATTGCCATGCAACGGATGCACTAGAGCTATAAATATGTGAAAGCTCAAAAAGAAACTAAGTGGGTGTGCATCCAACTTGCTTGCTCATGAATACCTAGGGCAATTTGAGGAAGCCCGTCATTGGAATATACAAGCCAAGTTCTATAATGTAAAATTCCCACTATTATATGAAAGTGATAACATGAAAGACTCTCTACTATGAAAATCATGGTGCTACTTTGAAGCACAAGTGTGGTAAAAGGATAGTAACATTGTCCCTTCTCTCTTTTTCTCCCATTTTTTTTATTTGGGCCTTTTCTTTTTTATGGCCTCTTTTCTTTCTCTTTTTATTTGGTCCTCTTTGGCCTCTTTTATTTATTTTTCGTCCGGAGTCTCATCCCGTCTTATGGGGGAATCATAGTCTCCATCATTCTTTCCTCACTTGGGATAATGCTCTAAAAATGATGATCATCACACTTTTATTTTTCTTACAACTCAACAGTTACAACTCGATACTTAGAACAAAATATGACTCTATATGAATGCTCCGGCGGTGTACCGGGATATGCAATATGACAATGATGAATGTGTCATGATAAACGGAACGGTGGAAAGTTGCATGGCAATATATCTCGGAATGGCTATGGAAATGCTATAATAGGTAGGTATGGTGGCTGTTTTGAAGAAGGTATATGGTAGGTGTATGATACCGGCGAAAGGTGCGCGGTATTAGAGAGGCTAGCAAAGGTGGAAGGGTGAGAGTGCGTATGATCCATGGACTAAACATTAGTCATAAAGAACTCATATACTTATTGCAAAAATCTAGAAGTTATCAAAGCAAAGTATTACGCGCATGCTCCTAGGGGGATAGATTGGTAGGAAAAGACCATCGCTCGTCCCCGACTGCCACTCATAAGGAAGACAATCAATAAATAAATCATGCTCCGACTTCATCACATAACGGTTCACCATACGTGCATGCTACGGGAATCACAAACTTTAACACAAGTATTCTTTAAATTCACAACTACTCACTAGCATGACTTTAATATTATCACCTCCATATCTAAAAACAATTATCATGCTTCAATCTTTTCTTAGTATTCAACACACTCAAAAGAAAGTTTCACAAATCTTGAATACCAAGCATATTATTATTAAGCAAATTACCATGCTATTAAGAGACTCTCAAAATATTTTAAGTGAAGCATGAGAGATCAATAGTTTCTTTAAAACAAATCCACCACCATGCTCTAAAAGATCTAAGTGAAGCACATAGAGCAAAACTATAACGCTCAAAAGATATAAGTGAAGCACATAGAGCAAAACTACTTAGCTCAAAAGATATAAGTGAAGCACATAGAGCAAAATTACTTAGCTCAAAAGATATAAGTGAAGCACATAGAGTATTCTATAAATTTTTAATTCATGTATGGCTCTCTCAAAAGTTGTGTACAGCAAGGATGATTGTGGCATACTAAGACACAAAGACACAAATAATACAAGACGCTCCAAGCAAAATGCATATCATGTTGGTGAATAAAAATATAGCTCCAAGTAATTTACCGATGGAAGTGGACGAAAGAGGGGATGCCTTCCGGGGCATCCCCAAGCTTTGACTTTTTGGTGTCCTTGGATTATCTTGGGGGTGCCATGGGCATCCCCAAGCTTAGGCTCTTGCCGCTCCTTGTTCCATGATCCATCAAAAGAATTCACCCAAAACTTGAAAACTTCACAACACAAAACTCAAAATAGAAAACTCGTGAGCTCCGTTAGGGAAAGAAAACCAAAGACCACTTCAAGGTACTGTAATGAACTCATTATTTATTTATATTGGTGTTAAACCTACTGTATTCCAACTTCTCTATGGATTATAAACTATTTTACTAGCCATAGATTCATCAAAATAAGCAAACAACACACGGAAAACAGAATTTGTCAAAAACAGAACAGTCTGTAGTAATCTGTAGCTAGCGCAAGATCTGGAACCCCAAAAATTCTAAAATAAATTTATGGACGTGAGGAATGTATCTATTAACCATCTTAAAAAAGAATTAACTAAATATCACTCTTCAAATAAAAATTACAGCAGTTCTCATGAGCGCTAAAGTTTCTATTTTTTACAGCAAGTTCAACAAGACTTTCCCCAAATCTTCCCAACGGTTCTACTTGGCACAAACACTAATTAAACACAACAAAACACAACCAAAAAGAGGCTAAATAATTTCTTTATTACTAATCAGGAGCAAAAATCAAGTAATAAAAATAAAGTTGGGTTGCCTCCCAACAAGCGCTATCGTTTAACGCCCCTAGCTAGGCATAAAAGCGAGGATAGATCTAGGTTGTGCCGTCTTTGGTAGGCAATCCATAAGTGGCTCTCATGATAGTTTCATATGGTAATTTTATTTTATTTCTTGGAATGGGTTCCATGCCCTTTTTTAATGGAAATTTAAATCTAATATTCCCTTCCTTCATATCAATAATCGCACCAACCGTTCTAAGGAAAGGTCTACCAAGAATAATAGGGCAAGAAGGATTGCAATCTATATCAAGAACAATGAAATCTATGGGCAAATAATTCCTATTTGCAACAATAATAACATCATTAATCCTTCCCATAGGTTTCTTAATAGTGGAATCCGCAAGATGCAAGTTTAGAGAGCAATCATCAAAATTACGGAAATCTAGTAAATCACACAAAGTTTTGGGAATAGTGGAGACACTAGCACCCAAATCACACAAAGCATAAAACTCATGATCTTTAATTTTAATTTTAATAGTTGGTTCCCACTCATCATAGAGTTTTCTAGGGATAGAAACTTTCAACTCAAGTTTTTCTTCATAAGATTGCATCAAGGCATCAACAATATGTTCGGTGAAGGCTTTATTTTGACTATAAGCATGTGGAGAATTTAGCACGGATTGCAACAAGGAAATACAATCAATTAAAGAGAAAATTTAATAATTAAATTCCTTGAAATCCAATATAGTGGGTTTAGCAACATCTAGATTTTTATTTCTTTCAATCCCACTTTCATCAATTTCATCATTAAGGTCTAAATACTCCGAATTTTTAGAACGCCTTCTAGGTAAAGGAAGATCATATTCAGTTTCATCAAGATTAATATTGCAAAACAAAGATTTAATAGGGGACACATCAATAACTTTTAGATCTTCATCTTGATTTTCATAGGAATTGGAAGAACACGCTTTAATAAAGGCATCTTTGGAAGCACGCATCCTAGAGGTTCTTTCGTTGCACTCATCAATGGAAATTCTCATGGCTTTGAGAGACTCATTAATATCATGCTTAGGAGGAATAGATCTAAGCTTTAAAGAATCAACCTCAAGAGAAATTCTATCAACGTTTCTAGCCAAATCATCAACTTTAAGATATTTCTCTTCAAGCAAAGCATTAAAATTCTTTTGTGAATTCATAAACTCTTTAACACTATTCTCAAATTCAGAGGGCATCTTATTATAATTTCCATAAGAGTTGTTGTAGGAATTCCCATAATTATTAGAAGGATTACTAGGATATGGCCTAGGATTAAAATTCCCTCTATAAGCGTGGTTACCAAAATTATTCCTATCAACAAAATTCACATCCATAGATTCATTGTTATTCTCAATGAAAGTAGACAAAGGCATATCATTAGGATCAGAAGAAACACTCTTAGTAGCAAATAATTTCATAAGTTCATCCATCTTTCCACTCAAAACATTGATTTCTTCTATCGCGTGCACTTTTTATTAGAAGATCTTTCAGTATGCCGTTGAGAATAATTAACCATAATATTATCTAGGAGTTTAGTAGCATCTCCTAAAGTGATTCCCATAAAAGTGCCTCCCGCGGCCGAATCTAAAAGATTTCTAGAAGCAAAATTCAATCCGGCATAAAAGTTTTGTATAATCATCCACAAATTCAAACCACGAGTAGGGCAATTACGTATCATTAATTTCATTCTCTCCCAAGCTTGTGCAACATGTTCATGATCAAGTTGTTTAAAGTTCATAATATCGTTTCTAAGAGAGATGATCTTAGCGGGAGGAAAATACTTAGAGATAAAAGCATCTTTGCACTTGTTCCATGAATCAATACTATTTTTAGGCAAAGATGAAAACCAAGCTTTAGCACGATCTCTAAGCGAAAAAGGAAATAGCTTCAATTTAACGACATCATTATCGACATCTTTTTTATTTTGCATATCACATAAATCAACGTAGCTATTCAGATGAGTAGCGGCATCTTCACTAGGAAGGCCGGCGAATTGATCTTTCATAACAAGATTCAACAAAGCAGCATTAATTTCACAAGATTCAGTATTAGCAAGAGGAGCAATCGGAGTGCTAAGGAAATCATTATTATTGGTATTGGTGAAGTCAGGAAATTTAGTATTATCTTGAGCCATCGCGACAAACAAGCAATCTAACACACGAGCAAGCAAGAGCAAATGGGCAAAAGAGGCAAATAGAGAGGGAGGATAGAGAGAGAGAGGGCGAATAAAACGGCAAGGGTGAAGTGGGGGAGAGGAAAACGGGAGGCAAATGGCAAATAATGTAATGCAAGAGATAGGGATTGTGATGGGTATTTGGTATGTTGACTTTTTGCGTAGACTCCCCGGCAACGGCGCCAGAAATCCTTCTTGCTACGTCTTGAGCTTGCGTTGGTTTTCCCCGAAGAGGAAGGGATGATGCAGCAGAGTAGCGTAAGTATTTCCCTCAGTTTTTGAGAACCAAGGTATCAATCAAGTAGGGGGCCACGCTCAAGTCCCTCGTACCTGCACAAAGCGATAGCTACTCGCAACCAACGCGATTAGGGGTTGTCAATCCCTTCACGGTCACTTACGAGAGTGAGATCTGATAGATATAATACTTTTGGTATTTTTGGTATAAATATGCGAAGTAAAAAGTAAAGGCAAAGTAAAAAAGCAAAGCTAGATTAAAGTGATGGAGAATGATATGATGAGAATAGACCCTGGGGCCATAGGTTTCACTAGTGGCTTCTCTCAAGAGCATAAATATTCTACGGTGGGTGAACAAATTACTGTTGAGCAATTGACAGAATTGATCTTAGTTATGAGAATATCTAGGCATGATCATGTATATAGGCATCACGTCCGTGACAAGTAGACCGAAACGATTCTGCATCTACTACTATTACTCCACTCATCGACCGCTATCCAGCATGCATCTAGAGTATTAAGTTAAAAACAGAGTAACGCCTTAAGCAAGATGACATGATGTAGAGAGATAAATTCATGCAATATGAAATAAACCCCATCTTGTTATCCTCGATGGCAACGATGCAATACATGCCTTGCTGCCCCTTCTGTCACTGGGAAAGGACACCGCAAGATCGAACCCAAAGCTAAGCACTTCTCCCATGGCAAGAACTACCAATCTAGTTAGCCAAACCAAACGGATGATTCGAAGAGACTTGCAAAGATAACCACTCATACATAAAAGAATTCAGAGAAGATTCAAATATTATTCATAGATAAACTTGATCATAAACCCACAATTCATCAGTCTCAACAAACACACTGCAAAAATAAGATTACAACGAATAGATCTCCGCAAGAGAGGGGGGAACTTTGTATTGAGATCCAAAAAGAGAGAAGAAGCCATCTAGCTACTAACTATGGACCCGAAGGTCTGAGGTAAACTACTCACACTTCATCGGAGGGGCTAGGATGATGTAGAAGCCCTCCGTGATGACGGCCCTCTTCCGGCGGAGCTCCGGAACAGGCCCCAAGATGGGATCTCGTGGATACAGAAAGTTGCGGCGGTGGAAATAGGTTTTTGGCTCCTATTCTGATCGTTCGGGGGTATGTTGGTATATATAGGAGGAAGGAGTACGTCGGTGGAGCACCAAGGGGCCCACGAGGCAGGGGGCGCGCCCTAGGGGGGGCGCCCCCCACCCTCGTGACCTCCTATTTAACTCCTTGGAGTAGGGTCCAAGTCTCCTGGATCACGTTCGGTGAGAAAATCACGTTCCTGAAGATTTTATTCCGTTTGGACTCCATTTGATATTCCGTTTCTTCGAAACACTGAAATAGGCAAAAAACAGCAATTCTGGGCTGGGCCTCCGGTTAATAGGTTAGTCCCAAAAATAATATAAAAGAGGGAAATAAAGCCCAATATAGTCCAAAACAGTAGATAATATAGCATGGAGCAATCAAAAATTATAGATACGTTGGAGACGTATCACACCCCTCCACCGTCTATTGTTCATCCAGCCCTCCACCACACCACGGGGTCCTGTTCATCCAGAGGCAACGCCACCGCTCACTGTTCATCCCCCCCCCCCCCCCCCCCCCGCAATGCTCACCGTTCATCCCATCGATCGGCTTCAGTTAGCAGCAGTAGCGAAGGAATCGCTCGATCGGGTTCAGTTAACAGCCATCGATCGATCGCTTGGGTTCAGTAACGCGTAGCCTGTAGTGCAATCGCACGGGTTCAGTTAGAGCCCAACGCCTCGCTCGGGTTCAGTTAGAGCCAACGCCTCACACACACGCGCGTACGTGTACGAGAGAAATGCGCATCGCTCGGCCCGTGACCTCCCACCGTAACCGGGAACTCCCCGAAATTTTCCTCCCCCTCGCTTCTACCATGGTTTTTTCCGTCATGGACGGCCCAAAGAATGTCATGCAGCTGCGTCTCCGGCCCACCCAGGACGAAAAGCCCATTTTCTATCATGATTTTTTGTCATGGAAGTAGGAGCCCACCACATCTATGATGATACTGGGTTTTGTCACAATTATCGTCATAGAAGTGTCATATGTATGACAGAAAAAAAAATTGTTCGGCCCAAAATGTCACGGATGTGTCTTTTTTTTGTAGTGTATGCTTGTTATGTTGACATGGTAATCCAGCAGTGTGGTGAAGCTCCCCGCATTATGAACAATGCCAAATTATGCTATTGATATTTTGAACTTACTCTTTATTTTCTAATTTGAAATTGGATAGAATTGACAGAACAGTTATCATCTTTGTTTATACACGTGCAAAACATGTCATCTCTCTGCTTTGTTTCAGGGTGATATGCCTGATGGCATGCACAAGTCTGCTGAAGGTTGTGAGACAAACCCAACATATATTGCAGCAAAGAAGGCAAAACATCTTGAAGATAGCAAGACCACCCCAAAGTCTTGTCTTGATGCAGTGTTCAAGTTACTTGAGACTAACAGTCAGAAAAGCTCACAGAATTCGTTGTCTGAATCATTTCGACTTCTTCAGTCCCAAGTTCTAGCAGAAAGGCATTCTGCAACTCAACTTCGACTTGAAGTCCTATCTCTAAGAAAGATTGCGGAGAACACCAATGAGAACCTCATCGCTAAACAGCTACACCTGGAAGCTATGACCGACATGCTAGGCCGGTCTCACAGCCTTGCCCAGCAGCTTGCGCAGCAGTTCCCCCGCAAGGCTAACCTTTCTTGAACTATCTTGGAAGTGGTCTCGGTTCAGTATTATATTGTTACGCTGCAATGGTGCCCAGTTTTTGTAATCTGCTTCTTCGTTGCGCTTTATGATCACTGGTGGCGAACTTCGATGCCCAGTGGATGTAATATACCTTAAATCCTTCTTTATTGTATAGTGTAGGTTTGTTCATAATTCCTACTAGTTAATGCCATCATTCGCTATCTGAAAAAAATCATATGTAGTCGACCGGACCGAAACATTCGACTCTAACGGGCTAGGTTTTTAGTGGGCCACAATTGGGCCGGCCTGCGTCTTTCTTGGGCCCGAATGATTGGGGCCTTCACACATTGCGCCAGGCCCAAACTTACACCGGCCTATATTTTAGTTGGGCCTTTTGTCGACCCAGCGCTTAGTTTGGCCTAGGTAGCATTGGGCCATTAACAGGCTGAATATTGTACTGGCCTGTTACGGCCGAGATGAAACCACGGGCCTTTAGCAGGCCAAAATGCATGTTGGGCCTCAATTTTCACTAGTCGTCGACGGGCCTTCAGCAGGCCGAAATGTAGACCGGGCTATTTTGGGCCCAGTTAGCTCATGGGCCGTTACCAGGCCGAAACATATCTCGGGCCATAGTTGGCCCACTGATATCATGGGCCTTTAAGAGGCCGAAAGCTTAGCATAGGCATCAACGGGCCGAATTACGCGACAGGCCTTTAACAGGCCGAAAGCTTAGCATAGGCATCAACGGGCTGAATTACGCGACAGGCCTTTAACAGGCCCAAAGTCACGTTGGGCTTAACTGTTGCCACCTTTAGCACGGGTCGTTAGTGGGCCCGATGTCCCATCGGACCATATATGGCCCATGGGCAGCACGGGTCATTCCCAGGACGAAAGTCACACCGGGCTGAAATGGGCCCATGTCTACATCAGGCCTCTAACAAGCCGAAAGTAACTGGGCTTTAGTTGGTCCCAAATATTTGGCAAAAAATTAATGGGCTAGATCTGGCTTCGGGCCGCAAATGGGCCCAAATATTGGGCGAACAATTAACATGCTAGATCTGGCTTCGGGCCGTAAATGGGCCCAAATATTGAGCGAACAATTAACGGGCCAGATCTGGCTTCAGGCTGTAAATGGGCCTTTATTAAGCAGGCTGTTATTGGGCTGGCCCACTAGTACCTGATTAAGTTCTATGGGCCTTTGACTAGGCCGGCCTTTTTAACCTATATGGGCCTCTGTTGGGCCCAGCCCATGTGTTGACGTATCATAGGCATGTCTCCTCCAATGGACGGGCGACATCTGTCCCACTGACGAGCTGACATGTGTTCCCTTCGGCTAATCAGAATTTTACACGTGGAAATTTCCCATTGGTCAGGGCTGTTAACAGGTTATCGGATCCAAAATTCGACCCGATAGCTTAACGGTGTTCCGTTACGGTGGATGCCATGTGTCGGTCACCCTTGACGAAAGCACTTCTATGATGCGCGATTTATCGTCATGGAAGTGGACACTTCCGTGATGATAATTTTGGTAATGCCATGAAACACTTCTACGACAGCAAAGGTATGACTATCTTGATTCTGTCATAAAATCGTCATGGATGTACATGCATGACAAAAAACGCGACCTACTGTGACAAACACGTATGATCACGGAAGTGTATTTTTTTGTAGTGGTCCCACACGGTGAATCCTAGAAATCATTTCCGTAGGTATGTACATCCCACACGGTGAATCCCAGAACATCATTTCCGTAGGTATGTACATCCCACACAATTCTTTGTGTGGAAACGTTTGTGCAAGGTGGCCTAAGGCAAACAGTTCACTACCGGAAGCTGTGTGTGATTGTTAGTTGATCAAATATGCCTACTTTCTAGAAACCGTGCGGGTTGTTTGAGTTCATCGCCCACGGTGTTGTCTGGGTAACCGTTTGCAATAGAAAACCCCAATAAGCAGGGTAATTAGCCTATTATTGATAATCCATGTACTAATCAAACTGATATTTCTTATAAAACACGCCAGATATTTCATATCCGTATAAAAGCAACCAGAATTTCATAATTGAATTACATCAGATAGCTTCGGCACTTAGTTATGCCATTACACAACAGCACCAAGTTTCACATGCAGCATCAAAAACCTTTGTAAAGCAGCATCATACGCGGTAAATAGACAGATGAATCTCATCTGGGAAACTGCAGAAGCGGAAGGCAAATATTGAGGCTTTAGTGATGTTGAATGTCCTTGCAACTTAGGCCAGTAGCTATGGATAATTGCCCGCCTAACCTTCATCCTCTTCAGCAAAACTTCAATATTGTACTGTGGGTGTTGAATGAATACCTTCCTCGCCTCTTGACCATGCATGTGGTTTGAGAGGTAATCATCGGTGAACTGCTTTGAAAAGTACTGAAAACAAAGCTATGCATAAATCGTTGTTGTAAATTTTGAAATGGCGCAAGGGGTAAAAACAAGGTAAAAGAGTTGGTACCATCCTATAGTTGACCGATGTCTTCTTCATTATGCAAACAAAGATCTTGCTGTTATTCTTCGCAAGTTTCTTCGTCCTAACAATCTTTCTGAGTTTCTTGACTTGACTGATATTCATGGACATCTCATTTCCCCATATGCAAAATGGGTCAAATAGTGGGTCTAAGCCTCTGACAGCAGGACCTACATGTGCAAGACCAAATTGTAAGAAACCTAAATATTAGAATGATTCCTGCAACTGCACAATAATGTGCTATTAGCCAAAGGACCCTGCTTGAACAAACCTTGATGGTAAACCGCAGTGTCTCCCATTGTTTCCCTACAACACACATAAGGAAGATCTTGATCAGGTTAACTGAGAGTTGCCATACTATCAGTAGAATATGTATTGAGTACAGCCAAATTCGATTGGTGTCACATGCATAACAATACAAAATTGTACCCACAGCAAATGAAAATCAAATTGCAGAACTGAACCAAATAGTTAAATGGACAACAGACCAAATGAACCAAAATAATTAACTAAGCACGAAATTGCAGAATAGAAACATGTACTAGAAGATAAGACAGTTAATAAAGCAAAGAATGCTTGAGAATAGTACTACGGAATGTAGCAATTGTTGGACCAAAGTGTTAACTGAACATTACATTTCAGAGGACCAAACTGTTAACTGAACACCAGATTGCATATTAACATTATGGAGGACAAGTCACTAGAAGGCACTGGCGGTGGCCTCGAGAAAACATCACGAACTGTATTTTAAAGTAGACAACTGTGCGGTGGTGTCGACGGTGGCCTCGAAGACGAGGTGCTCCTCCAAGATCTGGTGGTCAACACACATGTCAGCCATAGCGACCTCGTTCGTGCGTGCGGCCTCATGCTACTCAGCTCCATGTTATACTGTGTGTAAAATGGCTGTGGGCGGCGCTTAATTGGAGGAGGGGCAGTGATTTTGGTGGAAGGTGTCGCTTCGTCAGTCGGGGCATGTGGGACGGGAAAGGAGGAGGATGGTGTGGGTGGGGTGTGGATTACCTGACCATGTCGACAAGGCCGTGCAGCAAGAAGAAGGGTCGGCGGTGAGGAGGCGGCGCAGCAAGAAGAAGGGACGCTCGCGAGGCGGCGGCACTGCTAGAAGAAGGGTCGCCAGCGAGGAGGCGACGCTGCAAGAAGAAGGGTGACCAGCGAGGAGGCTGAGCTGCCAGTAAGCAGTAGTGAAGGTTTGAACTTGGAAAGCAAAGAGGAATAGTGGAAATGTGGCTTCTGGTAGGAGGGAGGGGGCACGGAGATAGATATTTCCGTTGTGGCAAAAAAAATTGCTCGGTGCCGCGAGAAACTGGCACGCAAGTGTGGTTCAAGCAGGGGCGGTGGACTGTAGATGATGAAGCTTTCTGCGTAAGCCAGACAAGACGGTGTGCCAAGATATTTTATATCGCATCCCACACGATTCTTTCTAGTAAACTGTTTGTGGTATACCTATTTTTTTTCATTATGTTTTGAAGGACAAAATGGTGTTGCGGAGGGAAAGGATGGTGTTTGAATTGCTAGAACATTTATGTACAGTGAACATGCAACTAGTACATGAGTGTCGTGTTTAAATTTGGAATTATTCCGGGTTCGTTTGGCATTTTTATGCATTAATTGAGTTTCTGGGCATTTAATGTGCATAATCGAAATTTGAACTACAAGCACATGCTCCAATGCACCAAAGTTTGCTGAAAAATCACATGTGTGTATTTGGGTGAATTTATAGGTCCCATGCAAGAAATGGGAATAAAATTCAAACATCTGGGTGTCGTGGCTCGGCCAGAATGATTGAGAAACTTGGTTTTTAATTCCTGTAAATCCAAAACATGACTGAAAATCATGAAACTTGGCATGGTGTCATGACATGGCACCAACATGTTATAGTAATTTTTTTGTCCGAATTGGGACAAGCTTTGGTGTAAGGTTCTTGCAAACCAGAGCTTCCCTCAAGAAGGCTCCTGGTTCCGAGAGGGAACGTATCACCTCCATGTGCGAAATGACATAGGTACACTGCCTTCTCCCGCCTTAATTTTTTTACACGGGGCAGATTAGACCAAATGGAAGTATCGTGCTAAAATTTGGAATTATTCCGTGTTCGTTTGGCCTTTTTATACATTAATTGAGTTTCTAGGCATTTAATGTGCATAATTCAAATTTGAACTACAAGCACAGGCTCTAGTGCACCAAAGTTGTTTGAAAAATCACATGTGTGTCCTTGGGTGAATTTTAGGTTCCATGCAAGAGATGGAGTGAAATTCAAACATCTGGGCGTCGTGGCTCGGCCGGAAAGATTGAGAAACCTGGTTTTTAATTCCTTTAATTCCAAAACACGCGTGAAAAACATGAAACTTGGCATGGTGTCATGACATGGCACCAACATGCTCCGGTAATTTTTTTGGCCGAATTGGGACAAGCTTTGGTGTAGGCTTCTAGCAAAGTGGAGCTTCCCTCAAGAAGGCTTGTGGTTCCGAGAGGGAACGTGTCACCTCTGTGTGTGAAACGACATACGTACACTGCCTTCTCCCGCTTTAATTTTTTTACACAACCAGATTAGACCAAATAGAAGTACCGTGCTAAAATTTGGAATTATTCTAGGCTCGTTTTGCCTTTTTATACATTAATTGAGTTTCTGGACATTTAATGTGCATAATTCAAATTTGAACTGCAAGCACAGGCTCTAGTGCACCAAAGTTGTTTGAAAAATCACATGTGTGTCCTTGGGCGAATTTCTAGGTCCCACGCAAGAGATGGGAGTGAAATTCAAACATCTGGGCGTCATGGCACGGCCGAAAAGATTGAGAAACTTGTTTTTTAATTCCTATAATTCCAAAACACGCCTGAAAATCATGAAACTTGGCATGGTGTGATGACATGGTAGCAACATGCTGCGGTAATTTTTTGGCTGAATTGGGACAAGCTTTGGTGTAAGCTTCTTGCAAACCGGAGCTTCCCTCAAGAAGGCTCGTGGTTTCGAGAGGGAACGTGTCACCTCCGTGTGCCAAACGACATACGTACACTTCCATCTCCCGCCTTAATTTTTTTACACAGCTAGATTAGACCAAATAGAAGTACCGTGCTAAATTTTGGAATTATTCCGAGCTCGTTTCACCTTTTTATACATTAATTGAGTTTCTGGGCATGTAATGTGCATAATTCAAATTTGAACTACAAGCACAGGCTTCAGTGCACGAAAGTTGTTTGAAAAATCACATGTGTGTCCTTGGGTGAATTTCTAGGTCCCAAGCAAGAGATGGAAGTGAAATTCAAACATCTGGGCGTCGTGGCTTGGCCGAAAAGATTGACAAACTTGGTTTTTTAATTCATGTAATTCCAAAACACGCCTGAAAATCATGAAACTTGGCATGGTGTCATCACATGGCACCAACATGCTGCGGTAATTTTTTTTGCCGAATGGGGACAAGCTTGGGTGTAGGCTTCTTGGAAACCGGAGCTTCCCTCAAGAAGGCTCGTGGTTCCGAGAGGGAACGTGTCACTTCCGTGTGCAAAACGACATACATACACTGCCTTCTCCCGCCTTAAATTTTTTATACAGCCAGATTAGACCAAATAGAAGTACCGTGCTAAATTTTGGAATTATTTCGGGTTCATTTGGCCTCTTTTATACATTAATTGAGTTTCTGGGCATTTAATGTGCATAACTCAAATTTGAACTACAAGCACATACTCCAGTGCACCAAAGTTGTTTGAAAAATCACATGTGTGTCCTTGGGTGAATTTCTAGGTCCCGTGCAAGAGATGGGAGTGAAATTCAAACATCTGGGTGTCGTGGCTCGGCCGGAAAGGTTGAGAAACTTGTTTTTTCAATTCTTGTAATTCCAAAACATGCCTGAAAATCAAGAAACTTGGCATGGTCTCATGACATGGCACCAACATGCTGTGGTAATTTGCTGTCCTATTTGTGAAGGTGCACACATTAACAATCAATAAAGTCATTTTGGAACAAGTGCTGTCACGTTACAAATCAGAAACACAAGTATTATTGAAACCGTGGGCATTCGACTTACCAATTGCATGCGGCCACGCGTCCCCTTTTTTATTGGCTAGGAGGTGTCGTGCGGGGAAGCTATTTGAGTATGGGAGGCGTGCGATTAGACCCCTGCACATTCTCATCGGGAGGAGAGCCAATTTGACCGCTACCCGCCGGGCACCTCCCTCCCAACGTCTCCATTAATGGCGCCCGAGCAACTGTTTTACGGCGTGGCTATATGCCTCACTGGACTGAGTTTTAGGAGAGAAAAATGAAAATCTGAAAAGAAAGTTCTGCATGGATCTTGATGTAAGATCCGACGGACCTATATAGCATCGACTGCAACTTATAGCAAGCATGACGAATATAAGGACGATGACATTGGATAATAATTGGCTTACATATTTATAAACATAATTTAAAAAAGCCACATGCGGCAACGCCCGGTATACACAAGGGCAAAAGAAGAAGGAAGACAACTAGTCTCCGCGGCGGGCGGCGACGACCTCTTTCTTGTCCTCAAGATGCTAGTTGAGAGCATCCATGGATTCCTCCACCAGCCTTCTGTGCTCGATGCGCAGCATGGCATTCTCGTCCATAAGTTTCTCGATGATGACGCAGGTCCTCTTCAACAAGGCAGTGGTCTGCTCCGCACTTCTGTCGATATTCGCCCTCAGCAGGTCGCGCTCGGCCCAGAGCTTCGCATTGCGCTCATTATTTGCCGGATGACGTCGGTAGACTGTTCAAACAAGGCTTGCAGGTCATCCTGCAACCTCGCCCACCTGGAGATCTGATCCATCTTCCTAAGGACGAGGGCATTCATGCGCCTGTAAGAGTCCTCGCCTGCCCGCGAGGCATTTTCCCAGGCCGCCGTGACAAGGGAGGACATCTCTTCTGCTTCCACGGTGCGGCAGGACTAGTCTGGTGCATCGATGGTGCGGCGGGTCCTTTGTGTTGCTTTGGCGGCGCGACGGGACCTCTCTGCTGAGACGGCCGTGCGGCGGGACATGTTGGCTGCTTTCGCGGCGAGGCAGGACATCTCTCGTGCTCCCGCTTCCAGGCTCGCCTCTCCTTGGTGGCAATCTCTCAACCAACTCACGCTGGCCATGGCGGACGCAAGGGAACGATGATGAATGACTTGTTTTTTTTACTTTTTGTGGATGAGGAGTTGAGGAGGAATGTGCAGTCATCTTGGTGTAGTAGTATTTATAACCGCGTAGTAATACGCTCCTAAGTGGGAAACTGTTTAAGTTTTGATCGGTGTGAATAGGTTTGCAATTTGGAATGTGACGGGACGCATGCTCACAATTTACCAACGGTTATAAGTGCGGCACTATTCCCGAAAGGCGTAACGTGGGCACATACGCCTTCTCGGCCGCGTACGTGGCATTTGTACCATAGGGTGCACCGCAATAGGCAATGTCAGCACCGTCACGCACGGTTCTTTTAATTAGAATGTGTGTGCCCGTCTAGCACACACACGTTGATCTATCTAACTATTTCAGTTTGTTGTGGCTAATCGCAAACAGTTCATCCATGTGAAGTGTATGCCATCAACCGCAGACACTTTGATCTGGCTGACACATTTCTGTTATGTTGCCTAATCGCAAATAGTTAATCCTTATGAAGTGTATGCCCTCAATCACACACACCTTGATCTGGCTGACCATTTCTATTGTGTTGCCTTATCACAAATAGTTCATCCGAGTGAACCATATGTTGTGTATCGCACACACCTTCATCTGGCTGCCCGTTGCTTTTGTTCCTCGTCATCGCAAACAGTTAATTGAACTGAACCGTATGCCCTTCATCGCACACGCAACTAAAACCTGAACCGTGTTTGATGGATCTGTCATCGCAAACGTTTTATACATTTCTCGGTTTTCATACAGCACCATTTGCGATTATTGCATCGCACACTGTTTCTCGAAGGGTCTCTGATCATAGTGTCGCGTTAGCAGCATCCTGCAGTAGTGTTTATCACTTTCAGTTTGTCAACTGAATTGCTTGAGGCCAAGCAATGGGTTAATCTTAGGGGAGTTAATACGTCTCCATTGTATCTACTTTCCAAAGTCTTTTTCCCTTGTTTTGGACTGTAATTTGCATCATTTGAATGGAACTAACCCGGACTGACGCTATTTTCAGCAAAATTGCCTTGGTGTTATTTTTGTGCAGAAATAAAAGTTCTCAGAATGACCTGAAAATTTACAGCGAATATTTTTGGAATAAAAAAAAATATTGGCGAAAGAATCAACTAGAGGGGACCCACCAGCTGACCACAAGGGTGGGGGCACGCCCCCCTGCCTTGTGGGACCGCCATCGACCTCAACTCCAACTCTATATATTCACATGCAGGGAGAAAAAAATCAAACAGAAGGTTTCATCACGTTTTACGATAGGAGCCGACGCCTCCTGTTCTTGATCGAGAGGGCTGATCTGGAGTCTGTTCAAGGCTCCAGAGAGGGGGATCTGTCGCCATCATCATCACCAACATTCCTCCATCACCAATTTCATGATGCTCACCGCCGTGCGTGAGTAATTTCATCATAGGCTTGCTGGACGGTGATGGGTGATTGCGGCTTGAACTACGTTGGTTATCCTTAATAGCAATGATACATACATATTGTTTCCCCTTTTGTCACTGGGATCGAGCACCGTAAGATCAAACCCATCACAAAGCACCTCTTCCCATGGTAAGAAAAATTGATCTAGTCAGCCTAACTAAACCAAATATTCAAATAAGATATACGAGGCTATAAGTAATCATGCATATAAGAGATCAAAAGACTCAAATAACTTTCATGGATAAAAACATATATCTGGTCATAAACTCAAAGTTCATCAGATCCCAACAAACACACCGCAAAAAGAGTGACATCAAATAGATCTGCAAGAGACCATTGTATTGAGAATCAAAAGAGAGAGAGGAAGCCATCTAGCTACTAACAACGTACCCGTAGGTCTACAATGAACTACTCACACATCATTAGAGAGGCACCAATGAAAATGATGAACCCCTCCATGATGGTGTCTAGATTGGATCTGTGGTTTCTGGAACTTGCAGCGGCTGGAATTGATTTTCGCCAACTCCGCTAGAGTTTCTGGAATATTGGGGTATTTATAGAGCAAAGAGGTGGTGCGAGAGGCCACCAAGGTGGCAAAGAAGGTTAGACCCTCTTTCGTTGTTACAAATCATTTGTTAGATGTGATTCAGACACTATCACCGTCCCAACCCATTCATACCACACCTTCAACCAAACGCATCCTAAGACAGTGTCACAGTTTGTACCTAGTATCTTAAATTGTTGCCATCTCATCAGCGGTGCCATTAGAAAATTATTTGGCACCGCTTCAGCAATTTCTGCGACCAACTTTGGTCCACACATCCGAGCAACCAAGCAGTAAAATACTAAATCTTTATGGCACGAAGGAACTGGGCATCACAGCAACTACGTGCTCCGGAGTCTGGGTCCCTAATGTTTTTCCGCCGCATCGGCTCGCCAGTACAGGGCACCGGTGTGAGATGTAGCAACAGTTGTCTTTACCCCATTTTAGGTATACATAGTGGACGGCCTTAGTGCTATTAGTTCTATGTTACTAAATTTGTGCATGTGCACACCTGTTAGTATCAATTTGTTGTCATCCAAACACTGTCGCTATGATGTTGCAGTTATATTTACCTTCCTCATAAAATGTTCAATTTATTATTTATTGTACATGAGTAAGAACTTGTAGTGTTGTTGTAGTTAATTATAGCGTTTGATGTTCCAGAATGTGGTTGTTGTCTCAGTAGCAACTAACTCATTTGCACATTGATATTTTTGAGAAGATATGTCATAATTAACATGTTTCTTCAGTTTTTCAAAATAAGCATTGGTGATTTTCTATGTTGCTATAAACCCATTTCCCCTACAATTGTTATTGATCTAGTTTTAAATATTATAGGATGACCGGAAGTGTTCTTACTTGGAGTGGGTTGATCAAGAGTGGCCACAATCTTTGAAGATGTGCCTAACGAAGCTCTGGAGCATGTATGAGGAAGAGAACAGATGTAGGCTTAGAGAAACTGTTGTCAACGCTGAAGAATATTTGAAGATGTGGGATAAAAAGTGGAAGGTGGAGAATGAGCTCAGATTTTTTTTAATGAGACTATGCTAAGATGGTGTTGGCGAAGGAGGAGGCACTTTCCCAGTTGGCCCATGCAAAACAGGTTCTTACTAAACTAAAAGCAGAGGTGGATAAGACGAGCCTGGATGATCTCCATTAGGGAAATGAATATATTGTTCTAATATTGTTCTTATGAAGTTGAACTAGCTATATGTTGCACTGTGCTGTTTTCATGTAGCTATCGTACTGTGATGTTATAATATATTTATGTGCCTGATATGAAATTGGCAAACAGTTGTTCGATATGAAATGTGAATTTGCGTAATACTGGAATTATTAATTGTAAACTAATAAACCTGCTAAATGTGTCATGGAACTTTGCAAACGGTTCTAGCAGTAAAAGCGCTTGTGATGGATAGCCCAATGACACACAGTTTTCTTCATCAAATCGTGTGTGATGTAGTTGATAAAATCAAACAGTTAACCAAGACAAAACGTGTTTGATAGTTACACCTTTCACACACGAGCCTACACATAAAACTGTGTGGGATGTACATACGAACGGAAACATTATCCCTAGATTGACTGTGTGGGATGTACATAAGAACGGAAGCGTATTCCTTGGATTGGCTGTGTGTGATATGCATACGAACGGAAACGTTTTCCCTGGATTGACTGTGTGGGATGTACATAAGAATGGAAACATATTCCTTGGATTGACTGTGTGTGATATACATACCTACAGAAATGTTTTTCTGGGATTCACCGTGTGGGATTAGTACGTCTCCAACGTATCTATAATTTATGAAGTATTCATGCTATTATATTATCCATCTTAGATATTTTATATGCATTTATATGTTATTTTATATGATTTTTGGGACTAACCTATTAACCAAGAGCCCAATGCCAGTTTCTGTTTTCCCCTTGTTTTTGAGTATTGCAGAAAAGGAATACCAAACGGAGTCCAATTGACGTACCAATTTTTGATGATTTTTTATGGACCAAAATAAGCCCCGGAGTAAAAGAGTTGGGCTAGAAGACTCCCGAGCCGTCCACGCGGGTGGGGGGCACGCCCCACCCCCCTGGGCATGGGCCTATCTCGTGGACGACTCGGAGACCCGCTTGACATGAAACCGACGCCAAAAATTCCTATAAATACATAAACCCCCAGAAAATAACCTAGATCGGAAGTTCCGCCGCCGCAAGCCTCTGTAGCCACGAGAAATCAATCTAGGCCCTCTCTGGTACCCTGCCGGAGGGGGACCATCATCACCGGAGGCTATGGAGGAGGATCCCGGAGGGGCCATCATCACCATGAAGGCCAAGGACCAGAGGGAGAACTTCTCCCCATCCAGGGGGAGGCCATGGAGGAGGAAGCACAAGGGGGAGAACCTCTCCTCCTCTCTCTCAGTGGCACCAGCGTGCCATCGGGAGGGGAATCATCGCCACGGTGATCGTCTTCATCAACATCCCCATCATCATCACCATCCTCATCTCTTTTACGCGGTCCACTCTCCCGCACCCCACTGTAATCCCTACTTGAACATGGCGCTTTGTGCCACATAATATGATCCAACGATGTGTTGCCATCCTATGACGTTTTTGAGTAGATATCCTTTGTCTTTGGGTTGATTGATGATCTAGATTGGTATGAGTTCTATGTTTTATTTTGGTGTTGTCCTATTGTGCCCTCCGTGTCGCGCAAGCGTGAGGGATTCCCGCTGTAGGGTGTTGCAATACGTTCATGATTCACTTATAGTTGGTTGCCTCAGTGATAGAAGCATAAACCCGAGTAAGGGAATTGTTGCGTATGGGATAAAGGGGACTTGATGCTTTAATGCTATGGTTGGGTTTTACCTTAATGATCTTTAGTAGTTGCGGATGCTTGGTAGAGTTCCAATCATAAGTGCATATGATCCAAGAAGAGAGAGTATGTTAGGTTATGCCTCTCCCTCATATGAAATTGCAATGATGACTGTCCGTCTTGTTATCAATTGCCTAAGACAATTCCGCACACCGACCCATCATTATTCCACACTCGCTATTTATAATATATAGTAATATATTCTAAATTTATGATAATTGTCGGGTGGTAGGTGCGACATATGCCAACGGGTGGCTTATCATTGTGGGAGCCAGTAAGACATCGCCGGTGCCTGGAAATGGGATAAGGCGAAGACATGCACGCCGGCGGATCTTACCCAGCTTCGGGGCTCTCCATGGAGATAACACCCCTACTGCTGCTCTACGGGGTCTCCGCATGATCACTAGATGAACAAGTAGCTACACAGTGCTCCTTGAGCTGTTTTGTGGGAGGAGGAAGAAGGGCACGGCTAGCCTGCTTCTTCTCCTTGTGTGGTGTCTAGGACTAGCTGGGGGTCGAACCCTTTGCATGGGTGCCCCGGGGCGTTTATATAGGCCTACCCCCCGGGGGTACAATGGTAATCCGACTGGGCGTGGGGCCCAGCCGTCTGTGACCGCGCTCGCCGGCTTCTGCGCCGACTGCTGGGGCCTACCGGCTTCTGCGCCGACTGCTGGGTCCCGCCGGCTGGTGGGTCCCGCCGGCTACCAACTCCTTGGCAACAGGCAGGCCCCACTGCCAAGGGTCTTGTCGATGGCTGGTTACTATTACCTCATCCTGATGACGAGGGCTTCGTCGAGGTAAGCGTGGCTACAGTGCTGCCATCCGGCGGGCGATTACCGTAGCCTTACCGCGTCTTGTCTCCTTAATGGGGCGTCTTCTTCGAGGGGGGAAGCGAGCCGGCTGCAGGGAGCCGGCCCCGTCCCGGGCCGACTGGGGGAAGCCAGGCCGCCTTCGGGTGTCTCTCTGCCCGAAGGGGCCCACCGCCCGTGGGCCGTACTGGTAGCCCGTCGTGGATGACAACAAGGTCAACATGGCAACAGTGCCGCGCCGGACGGGTCATGGCCACTCCGTACGGCGCACTGTGCCAGGCGTGCTCCGGGATTCGGGGGTGGCAGGCTTTACTGTAGCCACGGCCCGTCTCATCGCCGCTAGGTGGATGCAAACTTTGAGGGTACGGTCTCGACCGCTTTATGGGTGCCGGCTTCTTGGAGTCGGCCTCCTCATGGCCGGCTTCTTGGAGTCGGCATCTTGGAGCCGGCTTCTTCGAGCCGGCCTCCCATGGTTTTCTTCATGAGGGGTAAAGTCGGGCCGCCTTCTTCGAGCTGACCAGGGTGACAGCCAGCAAGGGGAAGGCGGCCCCACGTCTCGGATTCCTGAGAGCCGAACGGGCTCGTAATTTTTTCAGAAGGGCCAGGGGAAGCCGGCTAGGCTACCCATGGCTATTTACTCCGACAGTAGTCCCCGAAGCTGATCGAGCTTCGAGGCGGACAGAGGGACGAGAAGCTTGGTCAGCTTCCTATCCTGAAGAGCCGGCTTTGCTTGTGCACGCCGACTTCAGAGAGCTCCTGTTCTCGTAGGCGGGAACGCGGACCACGTGGCGAGGAAATCCTGCCAACGCACGCGCGTGACGGGACGTCGCCGCAGGCCCGGGCCCGCCACTCGCAGGCCTCGGTCTGAGCGCGGATCTTCCGTGGCCCACATGGGCCGCTCGCCTTCCCGCGGCGGTTTTATTCCGCCATCATGGCACAGTAATCGCGGGACGTGGGGGAGTGGGCACGATCGATCCCCACGCTTCCTCACGCCGTGCCTCCTCGGTTTTGCCACGCGAACCTATAAGTAGGGGGAGGAGGGGGAGCGACAGAGGTTTGCACGCTCTCTCTCGCTCCGCCCCTTCTCGTCCTCCTCTCTTCCTCTCGTTGCCGCCGCGACCTCCCATCTCAGCGCCGCCGCGCCGCCACATCGTCTTGCTCCCATGGCGCTGTCGAGCTCATGGGATGGCTCCAACGTCCACGAGGACCATGTTGCGTTCCTCCGCCAGACTTGGCGCCTGCCCGACGCCAACCTCGTGCGGGTCCGCCTGGCGCCGGAGACGGAGATCTCGCCGGCACCGGAGGAGGGCGAGCGGGTCGTCTTCCGCTCGCACTTCCTACGCGGCTTCGGCCTTCCGGCGAGCGGATTTCTACGCTCCTTCCTTGAGTTCTACAACCTTCAGCCGCATCACCTCACGCCCAATGCGGTGATGCTGCTGTCGGCCTTTGTCTCCCTCTGTGAAGGCTTCTTGGGGCTGCTCCCCACGCTGGAGCTCTAGGGGGAGTTCTTCCAGAGCAAACTCGGCACCGTCGTCGCAGGCGTGCCCGCCCCCTACGGGGCCTTCACCGCCATGAGGAGGGCGGGCGAGAACAACCCGTTCCCGCCCATCCCCCTGATCCAGTCGGTGAAGATTTGGCAGAAATCATACTTCTACGTGAAGAACGTTGCCGAGCAAGGGGATCATGTCAACCTGCCGGCTTACGTAGTCGGCCCGCCGGCTGGGAGGCAGCCCTCATGGAGTTTCCGGTCCCGGTCACTGTCTCAGGCCGGGAACGCCGCCGTCTCCCGGCTTCGGGTGATGATCCAGTTGGAAAACCTGAACGGGGCCGACTTGGTGGCCGCCTTCGTGGAGCGCCGGATATCTCCTCTCCAAAGCTGGCCCCACATGATGTGCCAGATGAGCGGCCGCTTCGACCCAAGCCGGCTAAGCACCAGGGAGATGCCTCATGTGGAGGTATCGTATATGGTAAATTACATCTCAAATTGCAAGCTCGCCGAAGACTGGCGATACGGCATGGCGCCGTATTCTCGCGCCAACCCTCCGCCGGTGGTAAGTTTTCTTTTCTTCCTTCTTTTCGCTGGTAGCCGGCTTTATGACGGCCGGCTTCTGATCAGTCGGTTCTTCTTAGCAGAACCCCCTTCTCCCGCCGACGACCGGGTTAGCGGGGATAGAACGCCATTATGCCCCCGACCGCACGGCGGACGACGTCGACGATCCGGACTTGGGGGCGGTTGCCATGCAAGACGCCGTCGTGGGGGACGACGCCGAGCCCGGGGGCTCAAGGCTCACCGCGAGCTACGAGGACTGGTCGGACGATGCTGAAGCCGAAGTCGCCCCGCGTCGTCAGCCGGCGGCCGACCATCAGGGCGCGGGCTCGTCCATCGCGCCGGCTACCGGTGGTGGCGCACAGAAGCGCCGGGCTCCTTCAGGCCTCTTCGGCAGTCGGCCGAAGAAGTCCAAAGCCTCCACCGCGGCGACCAAGCGAGACGAGGCGGCTGTGAAAGCGGCCCGCTTCCGCAAGGCGGTGAAGCAGCCTCAGGCGGTCTCAGCGTAAGTCGTCAATTGCCTTGTCGCATGCTCTACATCATACTCTTCTTGTTCGAGCATTCTTCTTAATTTCTTCCGCTTGCTGGACAGGGCGCCGCTTTCCCTTGAGCGTGGTCCGGGCGGCTCCGTAGATGGGCCGGCTGGAGGTTCTTCAAGCTCCCGCCGCGTGGACCCCCGCGCCGACCTCAGGGAGGCCACAGAGCGGAACGCCCGTGAAGCGTGGGAGGAGCGCGAGGTGGCGGAGAAAGCGGCCGCCCAGGCAGCAAGGGAGCAGGCCGACGCGGCAGCCAAGGCCCAGACGGAGGCGGCGACCGCGGAGCCGGAGGTAGAGGGTTCGCGCAACCAGCCTCCGCTGCTCGCCATTCCCCTCCGAGCCGTGGCCCCCGACACCCCATTGCCCTTGGCGGAGGAGATCGTCCAAGACCCGCCGCTGATGGAAAGGGGGGAGGACCCCGTGGCCTTTGCGAGGAAAGCGCCGCCAGCAGCGCCAACCGGAGCGGGCCAAGGCGGCCAATCGTCAGCAGCGCCAGCGGGGCCGACCGGGGGTGAGCCGGAGAACAGAGCCGGCCTCGAAGTGCAGCCGGCGATGGGCCGGCGCGCAGGGGGAGGCGCCGCTCCGCAGGAGTTGCGCCGAGTCGCGGGCGCAGGCCAGTCGGCGGAAGATCTGGAGGCGGCCAGCACTGCCACGTCCGAGTGGACTCCCAGCGGGGGGACTGGCAAGCTGAATGTGGCGGCTCAAGGGGTCCGGAGCCGGCTGCAAGCTCAGGCCGCCCTGCTGCAACAGTTCACCCAGGAGTTCTTGTCGACACTAGCCACCATCCGGGTGAGTCCTTCGTTCTTGGCTGCTTTGCCCTCTTAATTTCTTCCGTGGGGGCGCGTCAGCGCACCCACTGGGTGTAGTCCCCGAGATTCGGGCCGACTGCTGCGCAGTCGGGTCGGATCTTTCTTGACGGCTACCTTATTTTTGCCTCTTGTCTGAATTTCCAGGAATATCACAACCTCTGTGCTGCCGCCTTCAACTCCCAGGCTCGGGAGTTGAGCTGGAGGACCGACGACCTGGCCGACAGCCGAAGTAAGTACTCGATCTTGTCTGTCTCCTGTGGGGGCGCGTCAGCGCACCCACTGGGTGTAGTCCCCGAGATTCGGGCCGACTACTGAGCAGTCGGGTCAGATCTTTCTTGACGACTCTTTCCTTATTGGTTTTTCTTTTTCTTTGTCTTCAGGGGCCAACGCCGACTTGAGGAAGGAGCTCGGCGAGGCGAAGGCCGCCCTTCATACCAAGGATGCCGAGTACGCTACCTTGGTCCAGGAGCGTGATCGCCTGGCCAAGAAGCTGGCCGACCAGGAGAAGAGCCACAAGGCGGCCCTGCAGGCGGCGCAGGATAGCGAAGCCGCCCTGAAGGCAGAGTATGAGACCGAGGCGGCGAGCTGGGCTGAGACCCGGCGAGCCCTGGATGAAGGCTTCGGCCGGATCGAGGATTTGATCGACGGTAAGCCGCCTTCCTCGCCCCTCTCCTGCCCGTTGCCGCCTGGGTTTTTGGCTTAACTTGAGCTGCTGCTTGTTTTTTGGTGCAGACTACTTCCCCCCCCTATTCTGCCTTCGCCGCCCAAAGCATTGAGGCCCATCACGAGGCGCGCCGTCAGGCGGGGGCCAACATCACGCCGGATGCAAACCGGACGCTTGAGGAGCAGCTCTTGGCTGTCCAGGCGCGGTTGCAGCCGGCTCATCGGATGCTTCGCCGTATCCAACGTGCCGGGGCGCAAGTGTTGGCCGCCCTCTGGCCCGACGAGACGATCCCTCGCACCCCAAGCCGAACTGTCGACTGGCTAGAGGTCGCAGTCGGTCGCTTTGAGGCTTGGAAGGCGTCGGCGGCCCGCCTCGGAGCCGGGCGGGCATTGGAGTTCGTTCGGGCTTGGTACCCAGGGCTGAACCTGGACCAGCTGCGCACTTGGCCGATGGAGGCCGATGCGGAGCTGGAGGAGGTGAGGCCGGCTATCGCCCAGCGAGCTTCGACGATCGCCGAGTGCACCGACATCAGCGTTTTCGCACCCGAAATCGATGATCACGGTGTTGCTCAGCCGGAGGAGTGGTTCGGGCTGAACCCGGCGGTGGGCGAGGACTCGGCGGAGGAGATTGCCTCCAGCGACGAGGGCGAGGATGACGAAGAGGAGGATGGCGAAGACGTCGAGCCGGCTGGTGGAACAACCGGCCGACCTCAGGCCGACCGTGCATCCAGCAACGAGGTGCGTGGAAGCGCGCCCTCTACGGGAGGCGGTGACCAAGCCAAAGTTCGCCAGCCGGCCGCTCCTTCAGCCGGCACGACCATCTCCGCCAACCAGTCCGGCTCGTCGGTCGCTCCGCCAGCTTGACCTGCCGTGTTTATCTTTCCTGCTTGTTGTCTTTTGAACAATCTTCATTAAATTTTCGCAGTTCCACCCACTGGGGGTGTATCCAAACTATGTTGAATGCTGGCCTCTCGGAGGTCTTTTATGTAAATATTGTTATGTGCATGTTTGGTTTCCATTCGCGTATGCTTTTTATCCTTAGGCCTTTTCCTTTGCCGCCTTCCCTCTTTGGGGAGGCAAGTACTTGAGCTTTCTTGGATTGAAGTGAAGTGAATGGAAACCGGCCGGCCGGCTACTCTGGTTGCCATTCGGCGGTGGGAGAAAAAACCGGCTTTTGTTATATTAGTCCGTTAGTCCCTAGCCGTTTTTCGTGTGGGCGCCCATTCCTGCCTTTAACTCTTGCCAGCCGGACAGCCGGATCTTCGAACTGCGACTTTTGGCAAGAGAAGGCTTGGGAGCCGGCACACTACTTGTCTGACTGCGGGTAGGACTTCTAATATAACTCCAGTCGGCCAGTCCCTAAGCCGACTAGTCGAACCCGGCGCCGGACGGAACAAGTAAATGAAACGACAAGTTCATAAGCATGATACTTTTCATTCATAAATAAGGGATGGCAGTCCCCGAGCCCTCCTCAAGGGGCCTATTGTCTCGTACTTAATACAAAAGTTAGCGTGATACATACTGCGTTTCAACTGTAAAATCTTCGAAGGAGGTTGGCGTTCCATGGTCGTTCCGACTCCTTGCCGGAGTCGTCTCTCTTGCGTGCCTTCGGCTTCTGTGCGTCGATCAGGTAGTAGGAGTCGTTGCCTAGAGCTCTGCTGATGACAAAGGGGCCTTCCCAAGGGGCCGAGAGTTTGTGCTGGCCGGCTGTTCGCTGGATCAGCCGGAGCACAAGATCGCCCTCTTGGAAAGATCTTGGCCTGACCTTCCGGCTGTGATAGCGGCGCAAACCCTGCTGGTAGATGGCAGACCGGCTGAGGGCTAACAGCCGGCTTTCTTCCAGCAGGTCGACGCCGTCTTCTCGTGCTTCCTTGGCCTCCGCTTCCGTGTATATGGTTACTCGAGGCGAGTCGAACTCAGTTGGGATGACCGCCTCGGCACCATACACAAGGAAGAAAGGGGTGAAGCCAGTTGACTTGTTTGGGGTAGTGCGCAGACTCCAGAGGACAGCCGGCAGCTCATCGAGCCAACAGCCGGCTGAACGCTCCAGAGGTACGACCAGTCGGGGCTTGATGCCGGAGAGGATGAGGCTGTTGGCTCGCTCGACCTGGCCGTTTGACTGCGGGTGGGCGACGGACGCTAAGTCCAGCCGAATACCTTGGGCTGCGCGGAAACGTGCCAAGGCTCCTTTGGCAAAATTCGTGCCATTGTCGGTGATGATGCTGTGTGGCACGCCGTACCGAGTTGTTATGTCTGCGATGAATGTTACAGCAGTCGGCCCATTCAGCTTCTTGATCGGCTTTGCCTCAATCCACTTGGTGAATCTGTCCACGGCGACGAGCAAATGCGTCATGCCGCCGCGCGCCATCTTGAATGGGCCCACCATGTCCAGTCCCCAAACGGCGAAGGGCCAGGTGAGGGGAATGGTCTTGAGTGCCGAAGCCGGCATGTGTTGCTTGGAGCTGAAAAGTTGGCACCCTTTACAATATTTAACTAATTCCTTGGCGTCATCCAAGGCAGTCGGCCAGAAGAAACCATGGCGGAAGGCTTTGGCAACAAGTGATCTTGAGGCCGCATGGTGGCCGCATTCTCCTTGGTGAATGTCTCTAAGGATTGCAATGCCCTTCTCTTGCTCGACGCACTGTTGGAGGATTCCAGTGACACTGCGCTTGACGAGCTCTCTGTTGACGATTGTGTATGCTCCGGCTCGGCGTTGGACCTGTCTTGCCTCTGCTTCGTCAGCCGGCAGATCTTGGTTTACTAGGAAGTTGACGATGGACTGAGCCCATGACGGAGCCGCGACTTCTCCCACTGCCAATGTGGCTACAGCCACGAGGGTGGGCGGGCTGGGTGGTGAAATGCTGGAGTCGGCCGCCGGCTGTTGTGCTGGTGCAGTCCCCGGGCCGGCTACCGCAGTCCCCGAGCCGGGTATGGCAGTCCCCGAGCCGGGTGTGGCAGTCCCCGAGCCGGTTGCCGAAGTCCCCAGGCCGGCTGCGGGAGTCTCGGGGTCGCCTGCTAGTTTCTTCGAGCCGGACCCGGCCGCATCGGGGTCAGGCGGCACGAAGATGGAGTCGGACTCTGGAGACGGCTTGATGGACGGCTTGAGGAGGCGTTGTAGAGCGACGCCGGTTGGAATTGCTTGCCGGGTGGAGCCTATTCGAGCCAGGGCATCGGCTGGCTCGTTGTCGGCTCGCGGTACGTGGAGGAAGTTGCATCCTTCAAAGTATCTGCTGAGTTGATGAACCAGGAAGCGGTAGCTCGCCATGTTTGCGTCCTTGGCATCCCAGTCGCCGGATGATTGCTGGACCACCAAGTCCGAGTCGCCATAGCATAGGATCCAGCGAATGCCGAGTTCTTTGGCGAGCCGGAGCCCGTGTATGAGCGCCTCGTACTCGGCCACGTTGTTGGAGGCGGCAAAGTGAATTTGCAGCGTGTATCTGAGCTTGTCGCCCTTGGGAGAGGTAAGGACGATACCGGCTCCCAAGCCGGTGCGCATCTTGGACCCGTCAAAGTGCATGCACCAATGGGTGGAGTCAGGAGCCGGCGGCAGGTACTGGGTCTCGGCCCACTCGACGAGGAAGTCCGCCAGTGCTTGGGACTTGATGGCGGTGCGGGGCTGGTAGAAGATCGTGTAAGGGGCCAGCTCGATGGCCCATTTCGCCACCCGGCCGGATGCGTCCCGGCTGCCTATGATCTCGGCCAGCGGGGCAGTGCATACGACCGTGACGGGGTGCTCTTGAAAGTAGGGCTTCAGTTTCTTGGCGGTGAAGTACACGCCGTAACACATGTTCTGGTAGTGCGGGTAGTTCTGCTTTGAAGTGGACAGCACCTCGCTCAAATAATACACCGGCCTCTGGACCGGCTGGGCTCGGCCTTCTTCTGGGCATTGGACTACGATGACGGTGCTGACCACCCGGCTGGTTGCGGCAATGTAAAGGAGCATGGGCTCTTTCTCAGTCGGCGCCGCCAGGACGGGCGGCGTGGCCAGCATCTTCTTCGGCTCATGAAAAGCTTGGTCAGCCTGGTCGTTCCACTCGAAGTGAGTGCTCTTCTTCATGAGGCGGTAGAGGGGGAGAGCCTTCTCTCCGAGCCGGCTGATGAAGCGGTTCAAGGAGGCCAAGCATCCGGTGAACTTTTGGATGTCTCGAAGCTTGGTGGGGATCGCCATTCTCTCAATGGCCTTGATCTTCACCGGGTTGCATTCGATGCCACGTTCGGAGACCAGGAAGCCTAGGAGCTGGCCGGCTGGCACTCCGAACACGCATTTCGCGGGGTTGAGCTTGATTTGGAACCGTCATAAGTTCTCAAACGTTTCCTTGAGGTCTCCCAGCAAGGTGCCGCGCTTCTCCGTCTTCACCACGATGTCGTCCACGTCAACGTGAACGTTTCTGCCGAGTTGCTTGAGGAGGCACTTCTGCATGCAACGCTGAAAAGTGGCATCGGCATTTCTCAAGCCGAATGCCATAGTCAGGTAGCAGAAGGCTCCAAATGGCGTGATGAAGGCGGTCTTCAGGCGGTCGTCCGGATCCAGCTTTATCTGGTGATATCCGGAATAAGCATCCAAGAAACTCAACAGCTCGCATCCGGCTGTGGAGTCTATCACTTGGTCAATCCTTGGCAGGGCAAAAGGATCTTTGGGACAGGCCTTGTTGAGGCTCGTGTAGTCTATACACATGCACCACTTGTTATTCTTCTTTAGCACAAGGACCGGGTTGGCAAGCCATTCTGGAAAGAAAACTTCCATAATCAAGCCGGCTGCCAGAAGCCGGGCTATCTCCTCTCCCACAATCCTGCGCTTCTCCTCCGACAGTCGGCGGAGGGGTTGTTTGACTGGCTTTGCGTCTTCTCGGACGTGTAGTTTGTGCTCGGCGAATTTCCTCGGAACACCCGGCATGTCCTTGGGGGACCATGCAAAGATGTCCCGATTCTCACGGAGGAAATCGGCGAGCTCGCCTACCTATTTGTTGTTCAGGTTTGCCCCGATGACGGCAAACCTCTCTGGATGCTCGGGGTCAAGAGGTATCTTCTTCGTCTCCATGGCCGGCTGGAAGGATCCTTGAGCATCATGCTCCTTGGGGTCGGGGGACACGGTCGACTGCTTGCCGGCTATGGCAACGACTCGGTCCAACATCTTCTTTTCTTCGGCAATCACAAGGGACTCGGCCAGCCGGCTGCTGGCTGCCGCGCACTCAGAGGACTTCTTGTAATCGCCGGCTATGGTGATGACGCCTTTGGTGCTTGGTATCTTCATCTTGAGGTATGCATAGTGGGGAACTGCCAAGAATTTGGCCAAGGCAGGTCGGCCAAGCAATGCATGGTAAGGGCTCTCCAGGTCCACCACTTCAAACCAGATCGCTTCCCGGCGGAAATGCTCCTTGTCCCCAAAAAGTACATCAATCTTGATTTTGCCAATGGGGGCGCAGGACAGACCGGGTACGATGCCATGGAACACTGTTCGAGTTGGCATGAGCTGCTTCGTTTTGACATTTAGCTTCTCTAGGGTATCACGGTACAGGATGTTGATGCTGCTCCCGCCGTCTATCAGCACGCGGGAGAAGCGGGCAGCGCGTCTGTCCGTCACGAGGGTGGCTTCTAGGACCAGCACATAGGAGCCGGGAGACGGCATCACCTCTGGATGGTCGGCCCGGCTCCAGCTGATGGGCTTTTCTGACCAATGCATGTGTCTGGCGGGGTCGGCAGCGACCACGCTAACTTCCTGGTGCTCTCGGCGTTTGCTGCGCCAGTCCTCGGGCTGGCTTGTAAAGATGATATAGGTTCCTTGCTCGTCAGGGAACTCGTCATGCACGGCTCCGACCGTGGGCCGAGCTGCCGGAGGCGGCGGAGGTGGAGGCGGCGGGCCGGCAGGCGGAGGCGGCGCGAGCCCCTCGCCTTTGGAGATTCGGGTGAGCCAATGGCACTTCCGGGTTGTGTGGTTGGACGGCTTTGCGCCGCTGTGCAACTTGCACGGGGCGTCGAGAGTTTGCTCGTAGGAGAAAGCCGGCTGCCAAGCCGGCCGGCCGCCCTTGGGTTTCTTGGGCGCGGGCCGCCCTTCAGGCGGCATGTCTTCAACTGTGGCCACCTGCCGACTGGCGGGAGGCGGCGCGGGGCCCTTGCGCTTGTGGTCGTTCGAGTGGGGGCGTCGGCCGATATCCCCAGCCGGCGTCTTGGGCGCCGGGTTGAGTACCTTTCCGGACGCGTCTACCCGAAGCTCGGTCTTCATCGAGGAATCAGCGGTGGCGTACTTGTCCGCTATGTCCAGAAGCTCGTCGAGGGTAGCCGGCTCGTCGCAGAGGAGCTTGTGCTTGAGGAGGGTGCCTTCTCGGCATCCGGCTGTAAAGTACTCGATGGCTTGCACCTCGTGCACCCCCTCGCAAGAATTGCGGAGCTCGGCCCAACGCGTGAGGTAGTCGCGAGTGGACTCGGCGGGGCCTTGTACGCACAAGGAGAGCTATCTGGGCTTGGGAGCCCGCTTGTAGGTGCTGGTGAAGTTGCGGATGAAAGCTTCGGTGAAATCTAGCCAGCTGTTGATGCTGAGAAGCTTGAGGCTGTTGAGCCAGGTTCGCGCCGTGCCTTGCAGCGTGAGGGGCACGTACTTCACGGCAATGCGCCGGTTGCCGTTGGCTATGCTGACCGCCGTGGAGTAGTCGATTAGCCAATCTTCCGGCTTCACGGAGCCGTTGTACTTGGGCGTGTCTCTTGGGAGCGAGAACCCTTTGGGGAAAGGCTCGTCGCGGATGCGGGGGCCGAAACAAGGCGGGCCGACATCGTCTTCTTCTTCCAACGCCAGGGATCGCGCCAGGCGGTCGATCCGATGGCGGGCGTCGTTCTCGCCTACTCCTTCGCGGCGACCTAGTCGGCCGCTGAGAGTCGTGTGCGCCACTGGCGGTGGGGTGGGATATCTCTCTCCACAGGGTCGAGGCGGAGGCGGGTTGCCCCGCCATTCCATGGCTCGGGGACGGCCGTCCGCGTCTCGCTCGATGGAGATTCGGGTCCGGCTGCGGCTGGCAGCCGGCTCTTTCTCGCGCCGCGCGCTGGTGTCGCTCGTAGCCGGCATCCGGGACATCGCGCCATGATCTCGGCGCGGTGGAGGGCTTCCCGCGCGGGCGTCTGCTTCATGTCACTGCGCGGCTGCGTCAATCAGTTGCTAGATGCGCCGGGTCATGTGGGGGAGGTCTTCGGCCTCCAAGCCGTCCAACTCGTCTACGGCCGCCTGGGCGGCGTGCAAGTTCTCGAGCGGAGTGGCATAGACCGGGCGGTCGACTCCCAGCGTGTCGGCGATGACGGCGCCGCGTTGCTTGACAAGGCCGGCCCGGCTTGGCCCGCCCGGGGCCGGCGTGCCGAAGGCGGCGCGGTCAGCTTCGCGCTGATAGGCCTTAGTGAGGCGTCTCACGGAGGCCAGCCTCCGGCCCTCTGCGAGGAGGGCAAGGAGGCGTGCCTCTAGTGCTTCGTCATCGGCATTGGCCGGAGGGGGGGCGGACAAGTTGTGGGCGCTCTCGTCGGCCGGGCCGCCGTGGCCAACAACCATCACTTCGGTGGTGACAGCATCGCAACCGTCGGCTCGAGGAAGCGGGTCGTTGTAGATCGTGACGTTGGTGGGGAAGGTGTCGTAGGAGGCCGTGTCGGAGTCGACATGCATCGGGTCGGTGGAGCCAACCGACTCCAGGTCCGCAGCGGGCTCGCTAGAGACATGGAGCTGACCGAGAAGGTTGGCGAGGTGGTCGGTGCCCGCATCGGAGGCGAGCTCGTCGGAGATGAGGGTTTCGTCGAGGAGATCGGCGAGGCTGCTCGCCGCGCAGATGCTGGTGACGCCTTGCAGCGCGTCGTGGCAAGCGCCATCAGGCGTGCCGGGCTGGCTACACTCGCTGGGGAGGAAGAGGGTTCCCGTCCAGAACAGGTCTCCGGACGACGGTGCACCTGGCCCCACGGTGGGCGCCAAATGTCGGGTGGTAGGTGCGACATATGCCAACGGGTGGCTTATCATTGTGGGAGCCAGTAAGACATCGCCGGTGCCTGGAAACGGGATAAGGCGAAGACATGCATGCCGGCAGATCTTACCCAGCTTCGGGGCTCCCCGTGGAGATAACACCCCTACTGCTGCTCTGCGGGGTCTCCGCATGATCACTAGATGAACAAGTAGCTACACAGTGCTCCTTGAGCTGTTTTGTGGGAGGAGGAAGAAGGGCACGGCTAGCCTGCTTCTTCTCCTTGTGTGGTGTCTAGGACTAGCAGGGGGTCAAACCCTTTGCATGGGTGCCCCGGGGGGTTTATATAGGCCAACCCCCCGGGGGTACAATGGTAATCCGACTGGGCACGGGGCCCAGCCGTCTGTGACCGCGCTCGCCGGCTTCTGCGCCGACTGATGGGGCCCGCCGGCTGGCGGGTCCCGCCGGCTACCAACTCCTTGGCAATAGGCAGGCCCCACTACCAAGGGTCTTGTCGATGGCTGGTTACTGTTGCCTCATCCTGATGACGAGGGCTTCGTCAAGGTAAGCGTGGCTACAGTGCCGCCGTCCGGCGGGCGATTACCGTAGCCTTACCGTGTCTTGTCTCCTTAATGGGTCGTCTTCTTCGAGGGGGGAAGCGAGCCGGCTGCGGGGAGCCGGCCCCGTCCCGGGCCGACTGGGGGAAGCCAGGCCGCCTTCGGGTGTCTCTCTGCCCGAAGGGGCCCACCGCCCGTGGGCCGTACTGGTAGCCCGTCGTGGATGACATCAGGGTCAACATGGCAACAGTGCCGCGCCGGACGGGTCATGGCCACTCCGTATGGCGCACTATGCCAGGCGTGCTCCGGGATTCGGGGGTGGCAGGCTTTACTGTAGCCACGCCCCGTCTCATCGCCGCTAGGTGGATGCAAACTTTAAGGGTACGGTCTCGACCGCTTTATGGGAGCCGGCTTCTTGGAGTCGGCCTCCTCATGGCCGGCTTCTTGGAGTCGGCATCTTGGAGCCGGCTTCTTCGAGCCGGCCTCCCATGGTTTTCTTCATGAGGGGTAAAGTCGGGCCGGCTTCTTCGAGCTGACCAGGGTGACAGCCAGCAAGGGGAAGGCGGCCCCACGTCTCGGATTCCTGAGAGCCGGACGGGCTCGTAATTTTTTTAGAAGGGCCAGGGGAAGCCGGCTAGGCTACCCATGGCTATTTATTCCGACAATAATAGCACCTACTTTTATGGTTTAGCTCTCCGATATCATGCAAAGTTATCCTCTTCATACCCAGAACGTAGTTTTATTTCTCGTTTCTAGTTGGAAGCAAACGTTCGGTGTACGTAGAGTCGTATCAGTGGCAAATAGGGCTTGAGAGAATATTGATCTGACCTTTAGCTCCTTGTGGGTTCGACACCCCACACTTATCACTTCCACCATTGGGAATTGCTATGATGATTCCCTGCACTTGGGGATTATCAGGGATGTACATACCTATGGAAATGTTTTTCTGGGATTCACCATGTGGGATGTACATACCTACGGAAATGATTGGGTTTCTATGCCTCACCCAATCGCACACGAGCTCATTTCGTGTCCCAGGAGGGCCTATCCCCGACGATTTCTGGGTCGTGTGGGAAGGACCGCCCTATCGCCCACACTCACTTGGCGACGGTTCCAAATGTCGTCGCGAAAGGGGTTAAAAACCGTTTGTATAGCACTGACACGTACTAGTGTTGGTCTTGTTGCACCGAAATGGAAACCTTTAGCTGATCCCTCGGGACTCCACGCCTGTGCTTGCCTCCTTAGCACCAAAGAGGAAACTGGTACACTACACCCGCCTGGCTTTGGTTGTCACGGCTCACGTCATGAGCCTCGCGTGGTGCACCTTGCATTGATATCTGATACGTCTTTGTCGTATCTACTTTTCCAAACACTTTTGCCCTTGTTTTGGACTCTAACTTGTATGATTTGAATGGAACTAACCCGGAATGACGCTGTTTTCAGCAGAATTGCCATGGTGTTGTTTTATGTGCAGAAAACAAATATTCTCATAATGACTTGAAACTCCACGGAACATCTTAGAAAAAATAAAAAAAAATCATTGCCAAAGATGAAGACCAGGGGGCCCACGCCCTGTCCACGAGGGTGGGGGGCGCACCCCCCCCTCTAGGGCGCGCCCCCCTACCTCGTGGGCCCCCTGGATGCCCTCCGACGCCAACTCCAACTGCGTTTTACGATACGGAGCCGCCGCCAAGCCCTAAAACCTCTCGGGAGGGCTGATCTGGAGTCCGTTCGGGGCTCCGGAGAGGGGGATTCGTCGTCGTCGTCATCATCAACCATCCTCCATCACCAATTTCATGATGTTCACCGCCGTGCGTGACCAATTCCATCGTAGGCTTGCTGGACGGTGATGGGTTGGATGAGATTTATCATGTAATCGAGTTAGTTTTGTTAGGGTTTGATCCCTAGTATCCATTATGTTGTGAGATTGATGTTGCTATGACTTTGCTATGCTTAATGCTTGTCACTATGGCCCGAGTGCCATGATTTCAGATCTGAACCTATTATGTTTTCATGAATATATGTGAGTTCTTGATCCTATCTTGCAAGTCTATAGTCACCTACTATGTGTTATGATCCGGCAACCCCGAAGTGACAATAATCGGGACCACTCCCGGTGATGACAATGGTTTGAGAAGTTCATGTATTCACTATGTGCTATTGCTTTGTTCCGGTTCTCTATTAAAAGGAGACCTTAATATCCCTTAGTTTCCGATCGGACCCTGCTGCCACGGGAGGGTAGGACAAAAGATGTCATGCAAGTTCTTTTCCATAAGCACGTATGACTATATACAGAATACATGCCTACATTACATTGATGAATTGGAGCTAGTTCTGTGTCACCCTATGTTATGACTGTTACATGATGAACCGCATCCGGCATAATTATCCATCACTGATCCGGTGCCTACGAGTTTTCCATATACTGGTTCTCGCTTATTTACTTTCCCGCTGCTACTGTTACAATCACTACAAAATACCAAAAACATTACTTTTGCTGTCTTTACTTTTGTTGCGGCTACCACCACTATCATATTACTTTGCTACTAAACACTTTGCTGCAGATACTAAGTTTCCAGGTGTGGTTGAATTGACAACTCAGCTGCTAATACTTGAGAATATTCTTTGGCTCCCCTTGTGTTGAATCAATAAATTTGGGTTGAATACTCTACCCTCGAAAGCTGTTGCGATCCCCTATACTTGTGGGTTATGAAGACCAATTTCTGGCGCCATTGCCGGGGAGCATAGCTCTATTCTTTGAGTCACTTGGGATTTATATCTGCTGGACACTATGAAGAACTTGAAAGATGCTAAGACAACAATTTATCCCTGAACTACGAGGGGAGGTAAGGAACTGCCATCTAGCTCTGCACTTGATTCACCTTCTGTTATGAGTAAGCTAGTGACACCTAAACCCGCTTCTGCTATTCGTTCCGATATGTCGCATGTTATTGATGCTGCCACTTCTGCTATGCATGATACTACTGTGCCCCTTGGTGAATTTCTTGATGAACAAATTGCTAGGGCTAAAGAAAAAGAAATTATTGAATCTGAATACGATGATGATAGTGATGATGAAAATATGCCTATTATCCCTGAGGGTTATGTTTTTGATAAAGAATCTTCTTTAGCTATTTTAGCTTGTAGGGATAGATATGACCTTAAGAGGTTATTAGTTAAATGGAACAAAGAATCACTTAGAGATAAAATGAAACCCGACCCTGCTTTTGCTACTTCACCTATATGTGTTCCTGATAAGGATTATGAATTCTCTGTTGATCCTGATATAATTACTTTGGTTGAATCTGATCCGTTTTATGGCTATGAATCTGAAACTGTTGTGGCACATCTTACTAAGTTAAATGATATAGCCGCCCTGTTTACTAATGATGAGAGATCGCGTTACTTTTATATACTCAAAATATTTCCGTTCTCATTAAAGGGTGATGCTAAGATATGGTTTAATTCTCTTGATCCTGGTTCTGTGCGTAGTCCCCAGGATATGATTTATTACTTCTCTGCTAAATATTTCCCTGCTCGTAAGAAACAAGCTGCTTTGAGGGAAATATACAACTTCGTGCAAATTAAAGAAGAGAGTCTCTCACGAGCTTGGGGGAGGCTTCTCAAGTTACTTAATGCTTTGCCTGATCATCCTCTTAAGAAACCTGAAATACTTCATATCTTTTATAATGGAATAACTGATGCTTCCAGAGATTACCAGGATAGTTGTGCTGGTTCTCTTTTCAGGGAAAGAACACTGGATGAAGCTGAAATTCTATTGAATAATATGTTGACAAATGAAAATAATTGGGCACCTCCTGAGCCAGCTCCTGCTCCAATTACTGAGTCTATTTCTAAACCAACTCCGAAGAAGAGAGGTGTTCTATTCCTCAGTCCCGAAGATATGCAAGAGGCAAAGAAATCTATGAAAGAAAAAGGTATTAAAGCTGAAGATGTTAAGAATGTACCTCCTATTGAAGAAATACATGGTCTTAATATACCGCCTGTTGAAGAAACATATGATCTCAATTCTTTATTTACTGAAGAACCTCCTGATCCCAATATCCCGACACAGGTAGTAAAGGTAAATTCTCTCTATAGATATGATAAAGCTGAAGTCCCTCCTACTAAATTTGCTAGTCAGTGCTTGGATGAGTTTGATAACTTTATGTTTAGGCAAGACGACTTCAATGATTATTTTGGTAGACAATTAAAATAAAATGCTTATATGATTAGACGCTTGGGTGATTATATGGCTAATATTAAAGGTGAACTTAAACTTGTTAGCAAACATGCTTCTATGGTTACCACTCAAGTAGAACAAGTACTTAAGGCTCAAAAAGAAGTGCTTGATGAAATGAATAGTAAGAAAAATGATTATGCTGTTAGAGTGGCCACTAGAACTGGTAGAATGACTCGGGAACCTTTGTATCCTAAAGGCCACCCTAAGAGAATCGAGCAAGATTCTCAGAGAAATAATATTGATGTTCCTAGTTCTTCTAAAAAGAAGAAGAAGAAAAATGATAGAACTGTGCAAACTTCTAGTGAACCTATAGCTGAACCACCTGATAATCCAAATGATATATCTATGTCTGATGCTGAAACACAATCTGGTAATGAACATGAACCTAATGAAAATATTAATGATGATGTTCATGATGATGCTCAACCTAGTAATGACAATGATGTGGAAATTGAACCTGCTGTTGATCTTGATAACCCACAATCAAAGAATCAACATTATGATAAAAGAGACTTTGTTGCTAGGAAACATGGTAAAGAAAGGGAACCTTGGGTTCAGAAACCCATGCCTTTTCCTCCAAAACCATCCAAGAAAAAGGAAGATGAGGATTTTGAGCGCTTTGCTGAAATGATTAGGTCTATCTTTTGGCGTATGCGATTAACTGATGTGCTCAAAACAAATCCTTATGCTAAATATATGAAGGATATCATTACTAATAAAAGAAAGATAACGGAAGCTGAAATTTCCACCATGCTTGCTAATTGTACTTTTAAGGGTGGAATACCAAAGAAACTTGGAGATCTCGGAGTACCTACTATACCTTGCTGCATTAAAATAAATTATATTAAAACTGCTTTATGTGATCTTGGAGCCGGTGTTAGTGTTATGCCTCTCTCTTTTTATCGTAGACTTGACTTGAATAAGCTAACACCTACCGAAATATCTTTGCAAATGGCTGATAAATCAACTGCTATACCTGTCGGTATCTGTGAGGATGTGCTTGTTGTGGTTGTAAACATTACTGTTTTAATGGACTTTGTTATTCTTGATATTCCCGAGGATGATAGTATGTCTATTATTGTTGGAAGACCTTTTCTTAATACTGCAGGGGCTGTTATTGATTGCAACAAAGGCAATGTCACTTTTCATGTTAATGGTAATGAGCATATGGTACACTTTCCGAGGAAACAACCTCAAGTTCATAGTATCAACTCCACTGGAAAAATTCCATCGATTATAATTGGAGGTTTTGAATTTCCTCTTCCTACTGTCAAAAAGAAATATGACATACCCGTTGAGGTAACTTAGTGTTATTCGAAATTTCTCCGGTTTCATGATTATCGGAATGAGTTTGTTAACAAGACTTGATCAAGCTTGTTAGTGGATTCTTTTTGATGAGCATGATATGGATGAAACTAGAAGCACAACCTTCTGTACCCTCTCTATATTTTATGTTAATTAGTAGAAATAAAGTAAAAATAGTATTTTCTGTCTGTTTCCTGACTTATCCGTGCAATATAAAAATATCCCGAAAATAAAAGTCCTCAGAATGACATGCCAATTTAATATGATTTTTTCAGGAATATTTGAGGATTTACTATGCAAAAATTACCGCGGGAGGAGCTGCCACCTGGCCACGAGGGTGGTGCCCCCCCCCTAGGGCGCGCCCCCTGCCTCGTGGGCCCATGGTGGCCCTCCTCCACTTATCCCAGCACCCATCTTCTTCCTTTGTCTCACACAAACCCGAAAAGCCAACTCAAGCACGAGTTCCAGCCACTTTTGCTGTGATTTTCGATCTCCTTTCTCAAAGCACCTCTTGCAAAACTGCTTGGGGAGATTGTACCTTGGTATGTGACTCCTCCATTGGTCCAATTAGTTTTTGTTCTAGTGCTTTATTCTTTGCAAATTTTTGCTGCATAGGTGACCATGTTCTTGAGCCTACATGTCAAATTTATATGGTTCCAAGTAGTTCTAATGCTTTATATAGGCTCTAGGCACTTGTAGGAGTAGTTGCTATCAGTTTCATTGAAGTTGGTTCACTTTTGTTTGAAGTTACTAAAAATTTCAGAATTTTTCAGAGAAAAACAATATGCTTAGGAAGATGTTCCAAGGTGGTTCTTCTAAGAAGCAGGACCCAGGATTGCTATGCGCGATGCTGACGAGGATCCACCAAGAGACGCTCCAGTACGGCCTTGCGAATGGCCATCGGAAAATTTTATGGACCGTGCGGGAATTAAAGAAGAATTCAAAGCATATTTGCGCAATGCCGGTCTTGAGGATTTTGAGGCTAACAAATGCCCCCAGTATCATGATCTCACAAGTTCATTTGTGAGGAGGTTTGAGTATTCATCTTCGCGTAATTCTCCTTCAGTCATGTTTGATCTCTATGACAAATCTTATACCATGGACTTAGAGGATTTCACTTCTGCTTGCAAACTTCCATCATGGGGTAGTGTTAGGGATCCCCCTAAATCTGAATTTAGAAACTTTCTTGCTAGTATAACTGTGGGGGAATCTAGAGATATAACGCAGGCTACCATAGGGAGCATTCACTTTCCTGCTATACATTATTTTGCTCTCTTCATCGGTAGATGCATAAATGCTAAGGATGAAGCATGTCACATGTGTGTCCCTGACCTGAGCATTCTTAGGAGTGCTGTGTCAGGAGACCAATCTTATCATATGGGAGCCATTGTAGCTCGTAGGTTGCATCATAATAGACATAATGGAGATTTCTTTGAAGGAATTTATGCAACCCGCTTAGCTCATTTTCTTGAGATAGACATTCGTGAGGGTGATACGGAGTTGCCTCCTGCATATTTAGATTATAACTCTATGGCTTCGCACCAGTTTGTCGAGAGCCCTGAATCACCTCTCTTATATCGTTTAATTTTTAATAAACGACGTGTTTTCCGTATTACTCTCCCTACTCCTGCCTTCTTTGATTCACAGATAAAAAGAAGATATGTTATTGCCAGAGAGGAGGCAGAAGAGTACGAGAGGAGAGCGGAGGCAGCTCGACTCCACGCTGCAGCTCAGCAGGCGATAACCACTGCACATCAGTATGGTCCCACCTATTCTTCATCGCAGTACGACCCCAACTACACCTATGGGTATCCGCCAGGCTATCCCTGGCAATAGACCAACTTAGGCCAAAAGCCTAAGCTTGGGGGAGTACGTATTTCTCACCAGCATTACATTTATGTTCACACACACTCATTGCTAGGTGTCGGTGCTCATACTCTTTCACTGTAATATCCATGCTAGTTTATTTTCCTTTTCCTGCTTTCTTCTTGTGTGTTTGATAAACCTTAAGAAAAACAAAAAAAATAGTAGTAGTTTATTTTTCTGCTGTAGTAGTAATAATTAAAAAGAAAACCCAAAAATATTTCCCGTTCTTCTTTTGCTTGTTGGGATCTTTCCCGTGTAAATGGTTTTATTTCTTTTCTTTTCTTTGGGGGTCAGTAGGAGAAGCCCATGATTAAATTGTTGAAGTGGCTCTTATATGCATTATTGTTGAATTAACCCAGAGCCCATATTGCCTTGTCTTCTCCTGTTTATTGAATGCTCACAGATTCCAGCTTAGTCCAATGCACGTGCACTCTTATTATTATTCACATCATTCGGTCGTGCAAGTGAAAGGCAATTATGATGATATATGATGGGCTGACTGAGATGAGAAAGCTGGTATGAACTCGACCTCTTTTGTTTTTGTAAATATGATGAGCCCCTCGTTCTTGATTCAGCTTATTATGAATAAACATGTTTGTAATGACAATTAGAGATCATAGTTGCTTGTGCCATGCTTGATTAGCTATGAGCTATAATGGTTTACCTTGCGTGCCAACATGCTATTGAGATGGTTATGATGTGGTATGATGGGGTGGTATCCTCCTTTGAATGATTTAAGTGACTTGACTTGGCACATGTTCACGCATGTAGTTGAAACAAATCAACATAGCCTTCATGATATTTATGTTCATGGTGGATTATATCCTACTCATGCTTGCATCCAATGTTTATTAATTTTAATGCATGTACATGGCTGTTGTCACTCTCTAGTTGGTCGCTTCCCAGTCTTTTGCTAGCCTTCACTTGTACTAAGCGAGAATACTGCTTGTGCATCCAATCCCTTAAACCCCAAAGTTATTCCAGATGAGTCCACCATACCTTCCTATATGCGGTATCTACCTGCCGTTCCAAGTAAATTTGTATGTGCCAAACTCTAAACCTTCAAATAAACATTCTGTTTTGTATGCTCGAATAGCTCATGTATCAACCAAGGTTGTCCTTATCTTCCGTGTTAGGCGGGTTATTCTCAAGAGGAGTGGAATCCGCTCCTCACTCACGAGAAAATGGCTGGTCACCGGGATGCCCAATCCCATGCTTTATGCAAACCAAATCAAAATTAATTGCAAACAAAACTCCCCCTGGGACCTGATGTATGTTGGAGACAGTCGTTGTTTCGAGCAAGTCATGGATTGATGCTTGTTGTTGGAGGGGGAGTATAAACTTTACCATTCTGTTTGGGAACCGCCTATAATGTGTTTAGCATGGAAGATATCGCCATCTCTTAGTTGTTACGTTGACAATGAAAGTCTACCGCTCAAAATGCAATTTATATCTATTTCAAAACCGAGCTCCGGCACCTCTACAAATCCATGCTTCCCTCTGCGAAGGGCCTATCCATTTCCTTTTATGTTGAGTCATCACCCTCTTATTAAAAGGCACTAGCTCGAGAGCACATCTGTCATTTGCATTCATCACTATTAATTTATATTGGGTGTGACTATGATTGGATCTCTTTTACCATGAATTACAATGTCTAGTCAATCCTTGATCTTTAAAGGTGCTCTGCATTTATGTTTTGCGGTCTCAGAAAGGGCTAGCGAGATACCATCTTGTTATATCATATTATGATTGTTTTGAGAAAGTGTTATCATCCGAGATTTATTATTATGACTTGCTAGTTGATTATGCTATTGATATGAGTAATTATGAGACCTGAGAATTATTGCAAATGTGGTTAGTTATGATCTATGCTGAAAACTTGAATGCTGGCTTCACATAGTTACAACAACAAGAGCAAACAGAGTTTGTAAAAGTTTTTCTTTTTTTCTTTCAGTTTGTCAACTGAATTGCTTGAGGACAAGCAAGGGTTTAAGCTTGGGGGAGTTGATACGTCTCCGTCGTATCTACTTTTCCAAACACTTTTGCCCTTGTTTTGGACTCTAACTTGTATGATTTGAATGGAACTAACTCGGACTAACGCTGTTTTCAGCAGAATTGCCATGGTGTTGTTTTATGTGCAGAAAAAAATATTCTCGGAATGACCTGAAACTCCACGAAACATCTTAGAAAAAATAATAAAAAATCCTCGCCAAAGATGAAGACCAGGGGGCCCACACCTTGTCCACGAGGGTGGGGGGCGCACCCCCCCCCCTCTAGGGCGCGCCCCCCTACCTCGTGGGCCCCCTGGATGCCCTCCGACGCCAACTCCAACACTATATACTTGCTTTCGGAGAGAAAAAAATCAGAGAGAAGAAATCATCGCGTTTTACAACACGGAGCCGCCGCCAAGCCCTAAAACCTCTCGGGAGGGCTGATCTGGAGTCCGTTCGGGGCTCCGGAGGGGGGGATTCGTCGCCGTCGTCATCATCAACCATCCTCCATCACCAATTTCATGATGCTCACCGCCATGCGTGAGTAATTCCATCGTAGGCTTGCTGGACGGTGATGGGTTGGATGGGATTTATCATGTAATCGAGTTAGTTTTGTTAGGGTTTGATCCCTACTATCCATTATGTTCTGAGATTGATGTTGTTAGGACTTTGCTATGCTTAATGCTTGTCACTAGGGCCCGAGTGCCATGATTTCAGATCTGAACCTATTATGTTTTCATGAATATATGTGAGTTCTTGATCCTATCTTGCAAGTCTATAGTCACCTACTATGTGTTATGATCCGGCAACCCCGAAGTGACAATAATCGGGACCACTCCTGGTGATGACAATGGTTTGAGGAGTTCATGTATTCACTATGTGCTATTGCTTTGTTCTGGTTCTCTATTAAAAGGAGGCCTTAATATCCCTTAGTTTCCGATAGGACCCCGCTGCCACGGGCGGGTAGGACAAAAGATGTCATGCATGTTCTTTTCCATAAGCACGTATGACTATATACGGAATACATGCCTACATTACATTGATGAATTGGAGCTAGTTCTGTGTCACCCTATGTTATGACTATTACATGATGAACCACATCCGACATAATTATCCATCACTGATCCGGTGCCTACGAGTTTGCCATATACTAGTTCTCGCTTATTTACTTTCCTGCTGCTACTGTTACAATCACTACAAAATACCAAAAACATTACTTTTGCTGTCTTTACTTTTGTTGCCGCTACCACCACTATCATATTACTTTGCTGCTAAACACTTTGCTGCAGATACTAAGTTTCCAGGTGTGGTTGAATTGACAACTCAGCTACTAATACTTGAGAATATTCTTTGGCTCCCCTTGTGTCGAATAAATAAATTTGGGTTGAATACTCTACCCTCGAAAGCTGTTGCGATCCCCTATACTTGTGGGTTATCAATATCTCTGCTCCTCGGGAGCCAGCCTGGTGAGACTGCCCCCAGGGAGGTCTTGGTGTCGTCCGCCTCGCAAGGGTCTTGGGTTGTCGTTGTTGAAGCTGGGTCATACCAGGCCATCGACAGAGCCATGCTGTGGGCCGCGGGTATGCAAGTCTGGGTACCCCTGGTCCCAGGACGCCGGTAGTAGCCCCCAGGCCCAATGCATGCTTGCACTTGGCTTCGAGGCAAATCCAAAGGGAAAGTGCACAGCGCCATGGGCCCCACCCGCCTGCGGCCTTGAAGGACGCGTGGCACCCGACGGGACGTGGACGCCCCGGCTTCCCCACGTAGCCTTGATATTCGCCGGGCTCGGCGGCCACCATTGGCCATGCAGCTCCGCCTTCATCACTTGACGCGCGCTTCCTTGGCTTCCTCACATTCCTGAGAAACAGCGGCTCCTTTCCCGGATCTGATGCCGGCACTGGTCCTCCCCTGTCAGTATGTCCCCGTGGTTGAAGAAGAAGGGGAAAACCCGTGCTTCGGTCGAACCTCCGCCAGCCTTTGAGCCCACCCTCGAGCTGTCGACGATGGTCAATCAAGAAGGGTTGGACAAGATCTGCCTGGCGCTCGCCACCAATTCCAATGAGTGGAAGGAGACGGTGGTTTGGCCTGCTTCCCGGGCCATGGTCGACATGGCAGCCACTTAGATCCCCATCCATCTTCACGCTCTCTTGGCTAGCCCGATCCCCCTTTCTCTGATTTCTTCAACACCATACTCTCGCACTACCAAGTCCACGCATTGCATCTGGATCCTCGGTCCATCATCTTCCTTGCCGTCTTCGCCTTCGTCTGCGAGGCCATGGTGGGCATTGCCCCTTCCATGGCATTATTTTGTCATTTCTTCTCGCTTCACCTGGTCGACGGCCGCCAGCGCTCGGGGTGTGTGGCCTTCTAGGACGTAGCAGTGACAGCCGGCTCGGGCATCGACTTCGAGCTCTCACCAGTTATAAGTGGATTCCGGAAGCAGTGGGTGTTCATGGATGTTGGCGTGCTCAACTCTCTGCTCACTCTTCCATCGATGCCGACCATACCCAGCTCCGGCTAGGGGCACATGAAGCTCGTCGACCAACGGCTTGCCCACGTCTGGCACCGGCTGGATAGGTTGAAGAAGCTTGGGATGATAGCGCCCATGGTGGTGAAGGAGTTCGTCCAGTGCCACATTGCGCCGCTTGAGCGTCACTCTCGACAAATGTGGGCCTTCTCCGGCAGCGGGGACCCCATGAGGCTCCAGGTGTCTGCACTTCCTCCCAAGATGCTCCGCACGGTGCTCGAGCTCTTGACGGGCGACCCGGCACTAGCCACACTTCCGAAGGATGGCTCCCTCATGTACTGTTGCTCGAATAGGGAGGAGTCCGTGAGGTAGATGCCCCCTTTTGGTGAGTGGGGGTTGCGCCTAGCCAACCTTCGTGGGCCCCGCGAGAACCCCGTCCTCGTGGTCCCCTGCCCGTTATCCCTACGGCGCACGCCCATGGGTGGAGGCAGGGAGGCAAGTGCCGCCAGGGTGGCTGCTGAAGAGACGACTGATGACCCACAAGTATAGGTGATCTATCGTAGTGCTTTCAGTAAGTAAAAGTGTCGAACCCAACGAGGAGCAGAAGGAAATGATAAGCGGTTTCCAGCAAGGTATTCTCTACAAGTACTCAAGTAAGTGGTAACAGATAGTTTTGTGATAGGATAATTTGTAACGAGCAACAAGTAACAAAAGTAAATAAAGTGCAGCAAGGTGGCCCAATCCTTTTTGTAGCAAAGGACAAGCCTGGACAAACTCTTATATAGAGAAAAGCGCTCCCGAGGACACATGGGAATATCGTCAAGCTAGTTTTCATCACGTTCATATGATTCGTGTTCGGTACTTTGATAATTCGGTATGTGGGTGGACCAGTGCCTGGGTATTGTCCTTACTTGGACAAGCATCCCACTTATAATTAACCTCTATTGCAAGCATCCGCAACTACAACAAAAGTATTAAGGTAAACCTAACCATAGCATGAAACATATGGATCCAAATCAACCCCTTACGAAGCAACGCATAAACTAGGTTTAAGCTTCTGTCACTCTAGCAACCCATCATCTACTTATTACTTCCCAACGCCTTCCTCTAGGCCCAAATAATGGTGAAGTGTCATGTAGTCGACGTTCACATAACAGCACTAGAGGAGAGACAACATACATCTCATCAAAATATCGAACGAATACCAAATTCACATGACTACTAATAGAAAGACTTCTCCCATGTCCTCAGTAACAAACATAACTACTCACAAAGCATAATCATGTTCATAATCAGAGGGGTATTAATATGCATATAGGATCTGAACATATGATCTTCCACCAAATAAACCAACTAGCATCAACTACAAGGAGTAATTAACACTACTAGCAACCTACTAGTACCAATCCCGGACTTGGAGACAAGAATTGGATACAAGAGATGAACTAGGGTTTTGAGAGGAGATGGTGCTGGTGAAGATGTTGATGGAGATTGCCCTCTCCCGATGAGAGGAGCGTTGGTGATGACGATGGCGATGATTTCCCCCTCTCGGAGGGAAGTTTCCCCGGCAGAGCAGCTCCGCCAAAGCCCTAGATTGGTTCCGCCTCGTGGCGGCGGAGTTTCGTCCGAGAAGATGGCTTATGATTTTTTCCTCATCGAAAGACTCCATATAGCAGAAGATGGCCATCGGAGGGCCACCAGGGGGCCCATGAGGTAGGGTGCGCCCAGGGGGGTAGGGCGTGCCCCCACCCTCATGGGCAGGGTGTGGCCCCCCTGGTGAACTTCTTGTGCTCAGTATTTTTTATATATTCTGAAAACGTCTTCCATGAAGTTTCAGGACTTTTGGAGCTGTGCAGAATAGGTCTCTAATATTTGCTCCTTTTCCAGCCCAGAATCCCAGCTACCGGCATTCTCCCTCTTTATGTAAACCTTGTAAAATAAGAGAGAATAGGCATAAATATTGTGACATAATGTGTAATAACAGCCCATAATGCAATAAATATCGATATAAAAGCATGATGCAAAATGGACATATCAACGACGCAGCCCGGCGCTCCCGAGATGGCAGCCCCCGAGGCTCGGCTGAGCTATCCTGAGGGGGCGGCCGGAGAGCTGGCGCGATCCAAGGCTCCTAAGGTCTCAGGGCCCGAAGCCCGGATAAGCAGTCCTGAGGTGGAGGCTGGGGAGCTGGCGCAGCCCGACGGCCCCGATGTCGCCACCTCAGGGGCCCCGCTGAATGTCCCAGACACTGACGGTCATGCCCCAGGCTTCGGCCAGCTCTGCCTGAACCTCGAAGCACGCCGCAAGAGGAAAGGGGCTCCAAGCTGAAGTGGTGATGCCTTCCGGCCGCTGAAGCAGAGGAAGTACATAGCCATAGACGAGTAACTACCTTATCTTTGTGATTTCCTGCGTGCTACACCCTTGCCTAATAATAGCTCTTCAGGGTTCCTTCGGTTGCAGTGGCGAGGCTCCTGAGGCCCGGCCTCCACCAGTCCTTGGCTCACTCCTGGTCTCGGGCCCTCCACACCTGACCACTGCGTGACGCATGAGGCCTGTCCAAGAGGCGGACGCGCCGATGGGGGGCCTTGATCCTACGTTCCTGGCGCCCTTTCTTCATGGTCCGGCCTGGGTGCAGAAGGCATGTCGAGGGCTCCTCCATTAGTCATCACTGGTGGTTGGGTAGCCCCAGCACTGGTTTCGTCTTCGGGTAGCAAGGCCACGCCACCCAGCACCTCCGCCGAGGTCCGGAAGGTGGCGGGCCACCTCAAGCTCCCCCAACAACCCCCGACGCGAAGGATGGGCTTGCCCGTGTGCCAGAGCTCACGCGCAGGCACGGTGCCGTACGCAACAAGATCTTTCAGGAGGCAATGGGTGCCCTGAGCCGGCTCGGAGAAGAGCTTGTTGATGTCGACGCTCGCCTTGAGATGGAGGACCTTCGCTTGGCGCACGAGTGGCACCAGTTGAAGGTTGCCATCTACCTTGGGCATCTTCAGCATGAGCGCACCAACGCAAAGGCCGCTACGTCCCTTGCGACCTCATGAGAGGCATGTGCCCGGGCCTTGGAGGAGGCCAGAGCAACCGACCATCACCGTGAGGCTGCCGAGGAGGCACTGGCGCTGGAGGCCTTGGAGCATAGCCTGGAGCTTGAGCAGCTGGAGGTGATGGAGCGCCAGTTGACCACGGCTGAGGACGATGTTGCCGCGCGGGAAGTCTAGATCCAGGAGGAGGTCGATCAGAGGGTGACAAAGGCTCACGCGGATCTTGCCGATGAGTACCGCCTGGAGTTGGAGCTCCTGGATGCCGAGGTTAAGGGAAGGACCGCCACCCTCAAGACAAAGCTGAACAAGGCAGAACAGCACAAGAGGGCCGCCAAGGCAGCTCAGGCTTTGGCGCAGGCTGACTTGGCTTCCACACGCGCCGACTTGCTCCCACTCCAGCAGCAAATCGATGACACTGTGTCCCTCGCAAAGAAGAATGCCGATGAGGCGTGCCGTCGGCGGATGCTGCAGCGCGAGCATGCTTCTATGCTCCAGGCCCTCAGGGTGAGGGCCAAATGAGCCTTAAGCACCATCTACGAGGAGAGCGCCCCTCACCCGCGTGAGGAAGATCACGCCGACCACCTCTGATTTTTCATCGAGGTCGTGATGCGCCTGGAGGACCGGGCCATGAGGGCTCGCGATCTTGTTGTGGAGAGGAGTTAGGGCCTCCTTGGGCACGCATTCTCATGCGTCTTCTGTCACCTCCAGAACCTCGACCCTCACTTCGATTTTGACGCCGCCATAGCCCCCGTGCCCGGGGTTATCTGGGACAGCCTGGCGTACTGGGTGGATGATCATGTGGACACCCTGGTAACAGAGTTTGCCCCCGAGGACGATGTGACGGTGATCATGGCGGGTGAAGCTGGCGTGGATGACGATGAAGAAGACGACGTCAGCGGCAGCGCAAGTAGCGCGGACAAAGGCGACCAGGACGATACTGGAGGTAGCACGTCTAGTTAGGCCTACGTTCCTTTGCTTTGACCTGTACTCAAAAACTCGGACACGGCCCCGCAGGGCATGAGAGCATTTTGGAGGGGGGGCCTTGTAATATATAAATCAATGTCATGTCTTTTAAAGTAGGACTTGAAATGTGCTATCGCGAGCTTGTGAGCCCCTGAGCATGGTTGTTGCTGAGACTTATCTTGATTTTAGTAGGCCTTGAGCTGGTCCTGAGGTCGGAGACGTGCCTTCCTTCTGAGGTGAGCTCTTTGGGGCTTGTGAGATTTTAGGTCTCCCAAGGGGCCTGCTGGCTCGCCCAAGAGAGCCTCACGAGGAACGAATGCCGGACTACGGTAGGGTATGCGCGTGGTGATCCTGTGGTGATTGCATCCTTGGCCCGGGGGGCCTTGCCATTGGCCGGGCCAACCCGAGCGTGCTTGGCGTGCCATACAACGCTCAACCCCCGCTAGCGAGGCGCTCATAGGGGGGAGCAGGTGTAAGCCCCTCAGAAAAACATGCAACCAGAAAGCAAGAAACCGTCACAAATCAAGAGAAAATTCCCCCCGCTTTTGACAAACACGAAGAACTTCAAATCTCAGTCCAAAAGGCGGTGAATCGAGTTAGAGAAGAAGGGACGAAAGCAAATAGCCGCCTCCGGCACCTAGCTAGTCTTTTATTTTCTCACCAGCGCGGAGCTAAGTGCTTTCACTGGATGTGAGCATAGTCATTGGGGGACAGTGTCGATGGCCAGCGCGGAGCATGGTGCTTCTACTTTGACGTGGGCGGGAGCCCCCGTGAGGCCCGAGGGCGGCACTCAGGAGACTCTGGGGCGTGTACAGCCCCACTCATTATTACGTGAGAGTGTCCGAGCGAAGACCTTCATAGGCGTGAGCCTTGCTTCATGTCACCTCACGAGGGCCCGCCCTGCGCCTCCCCCGACCACCGTTGGGGCGTTCAAAAACCGGGACGACACCCAAGGGTAAGGAGGACGTTGGTGGCGCCCTCGGCGAACGCGGGCCCTCTGGCGGCGAGGGGGGAGGGCTCGCCGGCGCCTTACCCGGTAGAGGACCTACCTCTGTACAATGCCTTGCTCCATGCGGCGTGGGGGAGGCCTTGGCTACGGGCCCCTCCCGCGCAGCCCCCAGTGCGCTTCTCCTGTCGGGGACAGAGCCATCACCCCGGGGTCTCTGGCCGCTGCTGTGACCTGGTTCACCTGCGGTCCATGGTTAGCGTAAGCATGCTCCTGAGATACTGGTTGTACCCAACGGCTGTTGTCATTGAAGGGGTCGACGAAGCTTCCTGGCACCTCATGGATAGCCTCAGCCTCTTGCGTCCCTTCTGCCCAGCCTGGCTTGGGGAACGAGTCGAGGCCTTCCCCTGCGTGTACTCCTGGTCCATCATGGTGGGTACGTAGGCGTCTGAAGCCGCCGTGCCAGGGCCTTCACCCGGGTGCCCCACGCCGTGGGCCACCAGGCCCGGCGTCTGGCCCTGATGGCCGCGAGGTGGCATCCCGGCGCATCCCCGTAGGGGACCACCAGAGCTTGCCTCGCCCTGGGGTGGCGCAGTCATGGTAGGACGAGCGGCGCCGCGGGCCATGTTGACGCTGTCGAATTCCCCACGCCCTCCGGGGGGCGTGCGAGCACACAGGGGTCCGGTGCGCGCCCCTGCCACAACTTGTGGTGTGGGTAGGGTGTAGAAGGGTGCCACACCCCTACAGGCGGCGTCGAGCAGCTCGGCGACCCGCTCCACCAGGGCTTCGCGGCCGCCCTCCGCCAACCTGTAACGCAACAGCTCTTGCGCCACGATGAGCGTGACTCGCATGTTTGCCTGCTCCCGACGAGTGTGTGGTGTCGTCGCCGCTGCGTAGCCTGAAGATCGTGTGGTGGCGCACGCACGCCGCGGTGCGAGGGCGGACGGCGCCGGCCCGCGCCTAGCGGTGTTAGGTGGTGTGTGGGCCGCCTGGAGCGCAGAGTGGAGGTCCTGTTGGGTAGACGGCACTGCCCGAGGGGTCCAAGAGGCCCAATGCTCGGCGTGAGCCCTTGGATCATCAGCCATTGGAAACACGGGGCGATGGCGGGCCGACTAGAAGAAGAGAGGCCCTGACGCACCCCTACCTGGTGCGCCAAATGCCGGATCATGGGTTCCGCAGACCCTTGAGAGGTTTGAACATCGAGGTGCGTGCGAAGAACTCGTCCTCCCCAACATGCCTGCTCTCTAATCCCACAGCCTAGCTCGAAGAACCCAATGGACAAGAGACACAGCAGTTTACCCAGGTTTGGGCCACCTTGTGGTCTAAAACCCTACTCCTGCTTGGTTGTGGATTGGCCTCGAGGTGTTGTGGATGAACTAGTACAATGGACGAACAACCTAAGGAGGTGAGGTATTCTTGCACTCGATGAGCTGGTGAGCTGGTCGGGGTGGAATGGATCTGATCCCCCGCTATGGTGGTGGCTAAGTCCTATTTATAGTGGCCTTGGTCCTAATCCCAAATGAAGGCGGGAAGGGATCCCACAACGGCCAAATTTGAAGGGAGACAACCTGTAAAAGTTATCCTGACAAAAGTAGTCTTCGCCTGCAAAAGCTCCTGGCTGTGACGCTACGGTGGGCTCCGCGATGACCTCCGTCCTGGCGTCCTGGCGGTCTTGGTCTTGTTGCACCGAAATGGAAACCTTTAACTGATCCCTCGGGACTCCGCGCCTGCGCTTGCCTCCTTAGAACCAAAGAGCAAACTGGTACAGTGCGCCTGCCTGGCCTTGGTCATCATGGCTCACGTCATGTGAGCCTCGCGAGGTGCACCTTGCATTGATATCTCCGCTCCTCGGGAGCTAGCCTGGTGAGGCTACCCCCCAGGGAGGTCTTGGTGTCGTCCGCCTCACGAGGCTTGGCCCCTCGCGAGGGTCTTGGGTTGTCGTTGCTGAAGTTGGGCCGTACCGGGCCGTCGATAGAGCCACGTTGTGGGCCACGGGCAGGCAAGCCTGGGTACCCCCGGTCCCAGGACACCGACAGTTTCTTTGAGTGCCGATCCTCTGATAATTTCTTCGTCTACTTCGATGACAGGAGGGATGATTTGTATTAGACCATTAGCCTCAGCGTCCTTGCCTTCGTCCTGCCACACCATGTATGGCTTAAAGAACCATTCCCGACAGGTATTCTTAGGGATAGGGTTGTGCTTGGTGCCCATGCAGGCGAGGACGTCAGCAACTTGATTGTTGTCTTTGGAGACATGGTGGAATTGTAGCCCTTCAAACCAAGCGGATATTTCAGGACGACATTTTGATATGCTGTCATTTTTGGGTCTTTTGCGTCGAATTCGCCGTTGACTTGAGTGATGGCGAGGTTAGAGTCTCCCCGCACCTCGAGCCGATGTACGCCCATTGACGTTGCCATCCAAAGTCCATGAAACGGAGCCTCATACTCGGCCGCATTGTTGGAATCGGTGTACATGATCTATAGTACGTACCGGATATTTTCGCCGATGGGAGTTGTAAGAATCACTCCAGCCCCCAGTCTAGCAAGCATCTTGGAGCCGTCGAAGTACATCGTCCAATGTGAGTACGTATTGTATTCCCTGGGGAGCTCGACTTCCATCCATTTGGTGATAAAATCAGACAACACCTGAGATTTAATGGCTTGGCGTGGCTTGTATGTAATTTAGAAAGGGAGGAGCTCAATAGCCCATTTGGCTATGCGGCCAGTGGCGTCACTGTTGTTAATTATGTCATTCAGTGGTACTTCAGATGGCACAGATACGTCTCCGTCGTATCTACTTTTCCAAGCACTTTTGCTCTTGTTTTGGACTCTAATCTGCACGATTTGAACGGAACTAACCCGGACTGATGCTGTTTTCAGCAGAATTGCCATGGTGTTGTTTTTGTGCAAAAATCAAAGTTCTCGGATTGACCTGAAATTTGCGGAGAATTTTTGTGAAATATATAAAAATATGGGTGGAAAAAGATACCAGAGGGGGGCCACCAAGGAGCCACAAGCTCAGGGGGCTACCCCCTAGGGCACGCTCTTCAGGCTTGTGGGCCCCTTGAACTCCATCAACCCTAACTCCAACTCCATATATACCTATTCGCCACGAAAAAAACCAGAGATAAGAATTCATCGCATTTTATGATACGGAGCCGCCGCCACCTCATGTTCTTCATCAGGAGGGGCTGATCTAGAGTCCGTTCGGGGCCCCAGAGGGTGGAATTCAACGTTGTGGTCATCATCATCCTTCCTCCATCACCAATTTCATGATGCTCACCGCCAGGATTGAGTAATTTGTTCATATGCTTGCTTGACGGTGATGGGTTGGATGAGATCTATCATGTAATTGGGTTAGTTTTGTTAGGGCTTGATGCCTAGTATCCACTATGTTCTAAGATTGATGTTGCTATGACTTTGCTATGCTTAATGCTTGTCACTAGGGCCCGAGTGCCACGATTTCATATCTGAACCTATTATGTTTTGATGAATATATTTGTGTTCTTGATCCTATCTTTCAAGTTACATGCACCTATTACGTGTTATGATCCGCATACCCCAAGGTGACAATAATTGGGATTCTTTCTGGTGATCACCATAGCTTGAGGAGTTCATGTATTCACTAAAAGGATGCCTTAATATCCCTTAGTTTCCTTATGGACCCTACTGCTATGGGAGGTAGGAAAAAAGATGTCATGCAAGTTCTTTTCATAAGCACGATGACTATATACGGAATACATGCCTACATTACATTGATGAATTGGAGCTAGTTCATGTCGCTCTAGGTTATAACTGTTACATGATGAATGCCATCTAATGCAATTATCCATCACTGATCCAATGCCTACGCTTTTCATATATTGATCTTTGCTAAGTTACTTTCGTCGTTGCCGCTGTTACAATCACTTCAAAACTACTATTGTTATCGTTACTACCAAACTACCATACTACTATGCTACTGATCACCTTGTTGTAGATATTAAGTCTTTCAGGTGTGGTTGAATTGACAACTCAACTGCTAATACTTGCGAATATTCTTTGGCTCCCTTGTGTCGAATCAATAAATTGGGTTGAATACCCTACCCTCGAAAACTGTTGCGATCCCCTATACTTGTGGGTTGTCAAGAGCCACGGTGATTGAACACTCTTAAAAGTAGTGTCGGAATTTTTGGGATGCCATGAAGAATGTGTAGGCGATCTTTTGGTAATGCGGGTACCTAGATTTGCATGCGGTGAGCACCTCTGATACGTAGTTGACCGGCTTCTGCATCTGAAACTTGTGACCTTCTACTTCTCGCTTGACGATGAGACCTGCACTGACCACCTGATTTGTGGTCGAGATGTATAACAATAGTGGTTCACCTATGCCGGGGGCTGCTAATATGGGATTGCTCGCCAACAATGTTTTAATTTCTTCCAATGCGATCGTTGCTTTGTCAGTCCACATGGATTTTTTCGTCTATTTAAGCAGCATGTAGAGTGGTAGTGCCTTTTCATCAAGCCGAGAAAAATAAAGCGGCTCGGGGCCGCTATGCAGCCAGCCAGTTTTTGGACGTGCTTCTCCGTAGGGACCGCTAGATGGGATAGGACTGGGATTTTACCAGATTGGCCTCTATTCCTCTATGGGATATGATAAATCTGAGCAACTTGCCCGACGGAACTCCAGAGACACATTTGTCCGGGTTGAGCCATATATCATAGGTCCGCAGGTTAATAAAGGTTTGGCAGAGGTCGCCCACCTGCTGGCTAACCTGTTTGGTCTTGATGATCACGTCGTCCACGTATGCCTCGACCGTCTTGCTGATTTTCTTTTCCAGGCATGTCTAAATCATGCGGTGGTATGTGGAGCCTTTGTTTTTTTAACCCCGAAGGGCATTGTGTTGAAGATGAATGGCCTATAGGGAGTGATGAAGGAAGTTGCAGCTTGGTCGGACTCCTTCATTTTGATTTGATGGTATCCGGAGTAGGCATCAAGGAAGCACAATGAATCATGTTCGACGGTGGCGTCGATGATCTGGTCAATGAGAGGTAAAGGGAAGGGATCCTTGGGGCATGCCTTGTTAAGGTCCTTAATATCGATGCACACCCGCCAGGATTTTTCTTTCTTGGGCACCATGACCAGGTTTGCCAACCGCTCAGGGTGTTTAATTTCCCGGATGAATCCGGCTTCAATAAGTTCCTCACCCACTAGACACTTTGGGTTTGGAGAATCGATGCAGCGCCTGTTTGACTGGCTTAAAGCCTTTAATTATATTCAGGCTGTGTTTGGCTACTCTGCGCGGGGTTCCTGGCATACCTGAAGGGTGCCAGGCGAAAGGTCCCAGTTTTCATGCAAAAATGTGCACAATGCTTCATCGACCGACCGCGGGGTCGAGCTGAGCTCCAATGGACGCTGCCTTGTTGGGGTCCATTGGATGCACCTAAAATTTGTTGATTTCATCTTTTGGTTTGAAGGGTGTTGATTTGGGCCTCTTACTGAGGATTACATCATCCTTGTCCACTATTGAGAGGAGTGTGGTTAATTCCTCGGTTGCGAGAGCCTCGGAATGTGCTTCGAGGGCGAGTGATGTTGTTTTATTCTCGGCCCGAACAACTCTATCTGGATCTCTTATAATTGTGATCATGCCATTGGGCCCTGGCATTATGAGCTTCATACTCGTAGTGTGGTATAGCTTGAAACCTTGTAAATGCATCACACCCAAATAGGGCGTCATAACCATCATGGAAGGGCACAATGTGGAAGAGTAGTTCCTCGGACCGGTAGTTCTCGGGAGTGCCCAATACTACATCGAGAGTAACTCGTCCGGTGCAACGCGCCTCTTTTCCAGGGATGATCCCTCGAAAGGTGGTGTGGCTTTGTTTAGCGCGAGACCTGTCAAATTACATTTTATCCAGAGTGTCCTCATAAATGAGGTTTAGGCCACTAACGCCGTCCATTAACACCACTTGGAGTCTGAATCCGTCCATTAACACCAAGGACCAGAGCAACAGGTGTTTGTATGGGGTGGGCTCTTAGCTGGTCGTCCTCGCCGAAGGTGATGGGTGTGTTTGTCCACGAATTCGTCGTTGCGACCTGGTGGATTTGATCGAGTTCTCGAAGGGCTTTCTTCCTCTAATTTTTTGAGGGGGGCGTCTCGTAAATCGTTCGGATCTCGGCGTTGTAATCTGGGGGCATTGTTGAATGTCTGCTTGAGGGCGGGACTCCGAGGATGGCATATCCACTCTTTGCGACTTGCCTAACCACCCAACAAGCTCGAAGACTATGAGTGGAGTTTGTATTCAGCAGGACAAAATGTATGGGACATGGCTTGTCTAATAGTTCATGAAGGACAGTTCTGGATCCTGCAAGGGGTTCAATCTTTTTGATGGCCGGCTCATATTCGGCTGGCTGGCGTGGTGGTACGCGCTTCGCCCGAGCTCGTCTGGGCTTATCGGCATGGATTGACTCCATTTATTCTTGTGGAGCCTGCCAGGCGCTTTCCATGGCGCAATACGTGTGTACCAGATCCGACAGCTTGGTGAATCTTTGAACGTGGCGGCGGGCGAGGGTGTTCAGGATTCCTTCGTCTCGGTAGTTATGACAGAAGGTTGCTAGGGTTTCCTGGCTGCCATAGTCTACCATCTTGTTTTTGACAAGGAGGAATCTAGCCCAGAAGTGCTGGATTGTTTCTCCGTGTTGTTGTTTTATGTACATTAGATCCCATATGTCAGGCTTCCCCGAGTGACCTGGAGAGTACTTGATAAGTCTCCAACGTATCTACTTTTACAAACACGTTTGCCCTTGTTTTGGACTCTAACTTGCATGATTTGAATGGAACTAACCTGGACTGACGTTGTTTTCAGCAGAATTGCCATGGTGTCATTTTTGTGCAGAAATAAAAGTTCTCGGAATACCTAAAAATCAACGGAGATTATTTTTGGAATATATAAAAAATACTGGCGAAAAGACCCACGTCAAGGGACCCACACGCTATCCACGAGGGTGGGGGCGCGCCTACCCCCCTGGATGCGCCCCTTGCCTCCTGGGCCCCCTGATGCTCCATCCACGTCCATCTTGACTCCATATATTTGAGTTCGGGGAGAAAAAAATAAGAGAGAAGGATTCATCGCGTTTTACGATACGAAGCCGCCGCAAGCCATAAACTCTCTCGGGAGGGCTGATCTGGAGTCCGTTCGGGGCTCCGGAGAGGGGAATCCGTCGCTCGTCATCATCAACCTTCCTCCATCACCAATTTCATGATGCTCACCACCATGCGTGAGTCATTCCATCGTAGGCTTGCTGGACGGTGACGGGTTGGATGGGATTTATCATGTAATCGAGTTAGTTTTTTTAGGGTTTGATCCCTAGTATCCACTATGTTCTGAGATTGATGCTGCTATGACTTTGCTATGCTTAATGCTTGTCACTAGGGCCCGAGTGCCATGATTTCAGATCTGAACCTATTGTGTTTTCATGAATATATGTGAGTTCTTGATCCTATCTTGCAAGTCTATAGTCACCTATTATGTGTTATGATTTGTTAACCCTGAAGTGACAATAATCGGGATACTTACCGGTGATGACCGTAGTTTGAGGAGTTCATGTATTTACTATGTGTTAATACTTTGGTCCGGTACTCTATTAAAACTAGGCCCTAATATCCCTTAGTTTCCAATAGGACCCGCTGCCACGGGAGGGTAGGACAAAAGATGCCATGCAAGTTCTTTTCCATAAGCATGTATGACTATATTCGGAATACATGCCTACATTACATTGATGAACTGGAGCTAGTTCTGTGTCACCCTATGTTATAACTGTTGCATGATTGATCATATCCGACATAATTATCCATCACTGATCCATTGCCTACGAGCTTTTCATATATTGTTCTTCTCTTATTTACTTTTTTGTTGCTACTGTTACAATCACTATAAAACCAAAACTGCTACCATTACTTTTGCTACCGTTACCATTACTATCATATTACTTTGCTACTAAAGACTTTGCTGCAGATATTAAGTTTCCAGGTGTGGTTGATTTGACAACTCAGCTGCTAATACTTGAGAATATTCTTTGGCTCCCCTTGTGTCGAATCAATAAATTTGGGTTGAATACTCTACCCTCAAAAACTGTTGCGATCCCCTATACTTGTGGGTTATCAGTACTTGACATGGGGGTGGGTGGGAAAAACTTTGTATCCCCATGGATTGCGAGTCTGGAGTTTTGGCGGCGGCGGCCTGTGCCATCATGGAACCCGATGCGCAGGTCTTGGGATCCGGATTGTCGACCGGGCGTAGTTGCATGGACTTAAGGTCATGCGTTGAATCGGATTTCGATCCTAAACTCTTTACAGGACGAAGGTCGGATTCCCAGCTAGAGGACTAATCCTGGTGATCGCAAAGTCGCACATAATTTGTCCTTAGCTTCGGTGGTAGTAAGGATGAGTCTTTGGCCAAATCCTCGATGGTGGCTACCAGGTGCGTGATAGGCGGGACGTAGATTTCCTAATCGTCAGGCTTAAGTCTGATCTAGTCATAAACTGAGGGTTGGCCGTTGGAAATCCCCATGGCTTGGACCCGGTCAAGTAGCTTGTTTAATGACGAAAGATCTGTCGGATCCATGTTCCTGGAGTACTCAGGATCGATCCGCAGTACAGCTGTGTAACGCCCTCGATGCGGCTATAGCTCCCACGTGTCGAGGCACGACTTAGAGACATAACCGCATTGAAAGCAATGTCGCAAGTCAGGCAATCATTACAACATCCCATGTAATACATAATAAAAGGGGGAGATAACATAGTTGGCTTACACTCGCCACGTCACATCAGAGTACATAAATAACATCCATCAAGCAAACACTCATGGCCCGACTACGGCGCCAAAATGGAAAAGAACCCAACATGCGACAAGGCCCTGAATCGAACCCCAATTAGGCACCACTACTGATCATCGGGAAAGGAAACATAATAACGCTGAGAGTCCTCGTCGAACTCCCACTTGAGCTCGTACTCATCACCTGGAGCGGAATCACCTGGACCTGCATCTGGAATTATAGTATTTGTGAGCCACAAGGACTCAGCAATCTCGCACCCACGCGATCAAGACTATTTAAGCTTATAGGACAGGATAAGGCAAGTATATGTGGAGCTGCAGCAAGCGACTAGCATATATGTTGGCTAACTTATTCGCAAAGGAGAGCGAGAAGAGGAGGCAAAGCGCGAGCGAGAAACTAGAAGGAACAACCTGCGCAAGCATTACTCCAACACCGTGTCCACTTAGTGAAATTAACACTGCGCAAGCATTACTCCAACCTGCGCAAGCATTACTCAAACTAGAAGAAACAAGATGCTTAACAAAAGACTAGCACTGAGCCACGGCCAATTCATCCATTAAGAGGTTCAAACAAGCATGGCAAAAACGCAAATGCAAAACAGATTCCAGACTTAGTGAAATTAACACTAGTCTGTAATTTCAGATCACGATGCTCTCTTCGGAGCAGCAAAACAACATGGTACATGACCTGAACATGACAAGTAAGAACATGGCATGGAGCTACTAAACAAGCTTAACAAAAGTCCCAAAGTGACCTGGGGCCAAAAGGGATCACAAAATATATTAACGGGCACACGAACATAGCTAAAACACAATCAGTTTTCAGACTTAGTGAAAACTGAGACATGCTGAGATATAACTCACGAAGGCATGTAAACGAGCGCGATGCACTCACCACGGTGCAAGTCATGGCAAGGCAAGCATACAGCCATTAAGAAGGCACAAAATACCCATGTATGGCTGTAGTCAACTCTGACAACTGTGCAGGCAAGATGATCATACCCTCGAAATCACTACTATCTTTGCTATGCTAGTTTGCTCGCTCTTGCTATGCCAATGCTACGATGCCTACCTTTTGCTTGTCAGCCTCCTAATTGCCATGTCAACCTCTAACCCACCTTGTCCTAGCAAACCGTTGATTGGCTATGTTACCGCTTTGCTCAGACCCTCTTATAGTGTTGCTAGTTGCAGGTGAAGGTTTGGAAGGCCGTTCCTTGTTGGAACATTTATTTACTTGTTGGGATATCATTATATTGCCATGTTATCTTAATGCATCTATATACTTGGTAAAGGGTGGAAGGCTCGGCCTCTCGCCTAGTGTTTTGTTCCACTCTTGCCGCCCTAGTTTCCGTCATATCGGTGTTATGTTCCCGGATTTTGCGTTCCTTACGCGGTTGGGTTATAATGGGAACCCCTTGATAGTTCGCCTTGATTAAAGCTTCCAGCAATGCCCAACCTTGGTTTTACCATTTGCCACCTAGCCTTTCTTTCCCTTGGGTTCTGCAGACTCAAGGGTCATCTTAATTTTAACCCCCCCCCCCCAGGCCAGTACTCCTCTGAGTGTTGGTCCAACCGAGCGATGTCCGGGGCTACCAGGGGCAACTCTGGGCTGGCCTACCCGTCGTCTTGCTCATCTGAGTGTGCCCTGAGAAAGAGATATGTGCAGCTCCTATCGGGATTTGTCGGCACATTCGGGCGGTGTTGCTGGACTTGTTTTAACCTGTCGAATTGTCTTGTTGTACCGGGTTACCGAGTCTGATCGGTGTGTCTCGGGTGGAGGTCTATTCCTTCGTTGACCGTGAGAGCATGTCATGGGCTAAGTTGGGACTCCCCTGCAGGGATTGAACTTTCGAAAGCCGTGCCCGCGGTTATGGGCAGATGGGAATTTGTTAATATCCGGTTGTAGACAACGTAAACCTTAATTAATTAAAATGAATCAACTGAGTGTGTTACCGTGATGGCCTCTTTTCGGCGGAGTCCGGGAAAGTGGACACGGTGTTGGAGTAATGCTTGCGCAGGTTGTTCCTTCTAGTTTCTCGCTCGCGCTTTGCCTCCTCTTCTCGCTCTCCTTTGCGAATAAGTTAGCCAGCATATATGCTAGTCGCTTGCTGCAGCTCCACATATACTTGCCTTATCCTATCCTATAAGCTTAAATAGTCTTGATCGCGTGGGTGCGAGATTGCTGAGTCCTTGTGGCTCACAAATACTATAATTCCAGATGCAGGTCCAGGTGATTCCGCTCCAGGTGACGACTACGAGCTCAAGTGGGAGTTCGATGAGGACTCTCAGCGTTATTATGTTTCCTTTCCCGATGATCAGTAGTGGTGCCTAATTGGGGTTCGATTCAGGGCCTTGTCGCATGTTGGGTTCTTTTCCATTTTGGCGCCGTAGTCGGGCCATGAGTGTTTGCTTGATGGATGTTATTTATGTACTCTGATGTGACGTGGCGAGTGTAAGCCAACTATGTTATCTCCCCCTTTTATTATGTATTACATGGGATGTTGTAATGATTGCCTGACTTGCGACATTTCTTTCAATGTGGTTATGTCTCTAAGTCGTGCCTCGACACGTGGGAGCTATAGCCGCATCGAGGGCGTTACAAGTTGGTATCAGAGCCGACCCTCGCGGTTACACGGATGTTTGCAGACAGGTGCGCGGTCATGTTGTTCATGACGTTTGTGACCCGTCGTGGCACCTGACATGGCACATGTACCGGACTGGATGCACAGACGTATGTGCCAAGAGGGAACGTTCCTTTGGCCCGACGAGGATGTCGGTTCCTCTGAGTGGGGATGTATGTGATAGCCTGGCTTAATAGGGATGATAGACTACTCATATCAATAAGGAATTCCTTCTTTTCCGGAAGCCCATTCAGACATAACTCCAAAGTTAAGCGTGCTCAGCTTGGAGTAGTTTCAGGATGGGTGACCGCCCGGGAAGTTGCTCCCGGGTGCGCACGAGTGAGGAAAAAGTGCGCAAAAAAGACTAGTATTGATCTGTGGGGCCAGTCTAGATCCCGCCAGGAGTAACAGCCACCAGCGGGTGTGTCCGGGGTGTTACAAGCTGTTCCCAGAGCTTTTGACATCGTGCAGGAGTAGTGTTTGGCCGAAGCTGGTCTAGGGCAATTGATTGGATTCGAGCTCAAGGTCGGATCCAATGTGGAGGTAGACCTAGAGGCGGCATACGCCACGCTCGAGGTCAAAGCCTCGGGGTTTGCAGGCTCTTCAAGAGAAGTTGAGAACCTTGTCAGAATAAGATCTCCCTGGGGTCGGCGACGAACTCTAGGTTCCCGAAGCTAACCTCGTGACCGGGGATGAAACTTCCGACCTGGCTGAGGCGGCCGGTCGGATCAGTGTGTAGTACGACGCTGCCGAACGCGAAGAGCTATCCGGGGGCAAGAAAGTCCCTATTGCAGATGCCATCACTGATGACTAGGCGATCCATCAATCGTTTGGCGATCCCATAGCGGAACTCTCAATGAAATTACCAATGTCGGTGTCAAAACTAGTGAATCTCGGGTAGGGGGTCCCGAGCTATGGATCTTGGATCGATGGGTAACAAGGGGCGTAGATACGGTGTTTACCCAGGTTCGGGCCCTCTCGAAGAGGTAAAACCTTATGTCATGCTTGATTATATTGATGTGTATGTGATGGTTACAGAGTTGATCTACCATCAGATCAGAAGAACTAAACCATAGATGAGTAGGATGATGGTTCTTCTAGCCTCTACAGACTAAACCCTCTGGTTTATATACACCAGGGGTACCTAAGGTTACATGTGATCAAGTGACGTCAAGGGATAAACTTGCCATCTTCATTATCTTGACTTGGAGGATACACCAAGGTTTCGGAGGTTTCCTTTTGTAGTACAACGTTATCTGTAGCTCGACTTTCCTCGACAGAATCCAAAGTGGTCCACCAAGTCGGCCCATGAGAGATAGGCCGGCAGGTCGAGGACCCCTCAATCCAGGACACCTTCAGCGGGTAGTGCCTCCATGAACCACACTTGAGGCAGTGTGGAGTAAGGGCATATCTAGGAGATTCCCTAACCTAAAAGTCCAAAACCTCTCCTTTATCCAATTTCATTAAAAAAGAGATTAAACGTTTGCTCACCTAGCACATCCCTAAAACTGGACCCCTAATGATATTTGAACACTAATTTTTGCACAAAACGTCCCAAACGTGAATTAAAACTAGGTCATTGCATAATTAAACACTTGCACCACATTAGCATATTACATAACATAATAAAAGAGTCCATGGAAAGTACATTTAGACTAAATGAACATCAAACTAGCCCAAGCATCGATCTAAGGCATATAAACTAAATACTAGCTAGATCTACTTGTCTTTGCAGTTAAGATAACTATCAAAGCCTAAGTCCAGGCCCAAGTTGGAGGATGGGAGGGGTTGACCTCATTGTCGTTGGTGGTAGATCGACACCATGTCATCTTGTCCTCCTCATTCGACTCCCCGAGAAGCTCATTGAACAACTGATTGTTCTTGCCTTCAAGGTGGGCAAGCTTAGCATGGTCGTGGTTGACCGTGCGCTCGGCATCCATAGACCGGAAGAAGGCTTCATTGATGGCGAGGAGGTATGACTCGTCCTCGGACATCTTGAACATCAACACGTCCTCGGCGCCCTCGTCTGCCAAATGCGCCTCGACCTCCTCGTGTTCAATCTCTTTGGCCCGGGAGACGATCTGAACAGCCGGAGGGACAAGAGTGGCAGAGGCGTGATCGGCCAAAAAATTGAGCATCGCTCACGATCTGAAGAAGCGAATCACACCGGCATCATAGGTGGGAACCTCCTCCTCCTCAATGTAGAAAGCGCCTAGCCACCTGCGGTCAAGTTCTTTGTGGCGGGTCAACGCGCAACGAAGACGTGGGCTTTGTTGTTCGCATTATCCCTCTTCATCGAATTAGAAAATCCCATGGGCGGTGGTGCATGCCGGTTCCAATGGATTTCCGGTGTATTGTCTTGTGGTCGTTGTTTTTTTCCCTGGTAATTTTGTTGGCATATGTAGAGACTTGCAGATACTTCACGGCTATTTCTTACTGGAGGTGTTTTCTGCATAGTTTCAACACAATTGTACTCTCTCGTGCTCTCTTATTGTTTGTGTGTGGATTAATTGTAACCTTGTTGTTTTATGAAATATACTCATGGTTAACCTAAAAAAACTCAAAAGCCCCTATAATTACTTTTCTAGAAAAAAATTGAACATAATTTTTTCACATACATTTGAGACACATATTTAAACCACTTCATCGCATAATTAAATAACGTGGATACAATCTACTCCGCATCACCCCGAGCTCTGTCGCCCCCCCCCCCCCCCCCCCCCCCCCCCCCCCCCCCCCCTCTTCCTCTTTGTCCAAGATCGGGTGAGCTTGGAGGCCCGCCGGTGGCGATGCGTGCCTGACAACAGTCGTGGTACGCGTGCTCCTCGGTGGCGATCGTCATGTGGGTGTTAACATCCTGTAGATGGTGATTGTTGAGTATATTGATTAGATTGGAAATATAGGTTAGACTAAAAAATATTCTGCCTTGCCTTGTACTCCAAGTAGATCCTGTACTTCTATATATATGCCCACGGGGCTCAAACAATACATCATCATATTCTACCAAATCTTTCTCTCCCTTCTAACACGGTATCAGCCTAACCGATCCAACCCTAGCCGCCGTCCCCCGCTTCCGCTCCGTGCGCCGCCCCCGGGGCGGTCGGCCTCTATGACAGCCGCCGGAGACCGTGCCGCCCGTACCTAGGGTTTGTCTGCCGATCACGTTGATCGGTTGGCCTAAAGAGTCTTTTCCCGATCAATTGATCTGGGTTTTTCTCTCTCGCCGGTCGTCTTGATCAACTGTTCTTTTGGTTTTCGGATCTCAGATCGGCTTGCGTCGCTCGCCGTCATTCGTCATCTACAACGCGCCTCTACTTCATTGGCGTCGACTACATCAAAATCTTCGTCGTCTCCGCATGATCGGATGTGCACGTGGGGCGGTCGCTCATGTACTCCTATGCTGGCCCGCCGGTCCGCCGCTGCTCTCGTGGTCCTGCTGGGCATCCTCGTGCGCAGCCTGACCCGAGATTGGTTTCTCGTGGAGCTACGTGGCTACTGGGTGTCCGGTTACACACAGAAGATGGGCTACTCACGCATGTTGCATGCACATGTACATGTACACGTATGACCGGACCTCGTACACTGTTTGTTGTGTGCTCCTTGTACGTCCGGCGGTCGCCGATTATCATCAAGTATACGCACTGTTACACCGACCGAGCAACCGGTTGCCGCTGCATCGCCCCATCAGACCACAGCGCCGCCGCCCTATGGTTCTGCCCATGGGTGCATCGATCCGTGCCGTCGTTGTGTCGCCCCTTTGGGCCATAGCGCCGCGCCACGTGGTCCCCTCCGCCACCTCAAGGTTGACCCCGTCGTTGCACCACCTCACGCACTGCCGTTACGTCGTCCCTTCGGGCCGTAGTGCCGCGGCCCGCGGTCAACCGCCGCACCGAGGCCGTCCGCTCCAGGCCGTCCTCGAAGCTGCACCGACCCTCGCGCTGCCGCTGCGTTACCCCGTCGGGCCGTAGCGAGCATGGCACGCGATCCCTACAACCGCCCTGAGGTCTTCTCTGTCGTCGCCCCGACCTGCTATAACACCCCGGATGTAACTTTTCATATTGTAACTACAACTCTTGCCATTTCCGGCTATGTGATATGATATTTCCCTTCGTGGTTGGGTTTTGTCTTCGTTTTGCATTTTGTTCATGTCATGCATTTCATATCATGTCATCATGTGCATCTCATTTGCATTCGTGTTCGTCTCATGCATCCGGTCTTTTTCCCCGTTGTCCGTTTCGCAATCCGACACTCCTACATGCATCCGTTGCACCCCTCTAATCTTGTTTCATGAGCGGGAGAAAAATGTTCTCGGAATGGTTCGAGCTTTGCCAAGTGGCCTTGGTACATCACCGGCAGGCTGCCAGTAAAATTTCGTTCCATTTGGAGGTCGTTTGATGACCCAACAGTTAACCGGGTAACCGCAAAAGCCCCTCTTTTGTTGCAGCCCAACACCCCTCCAAAACAGCCCACTAACCCATCTAAACCCCCTTCATTCTCTCAGTCGTTAGATCACGATCATGTGGGAGAAAACCGCACCTCATTTGGACACTCCTAGCTCCCCTACCTATAAATATGCATCTCCCCCGAAATTCTCACACTCCAAACCCTAACCTTCGTCCCTCCGCGTCGCCGGACACATCTCCCCCACCGACGGGCGTGTCCACCGGCCTCCTCCGCCGCGACGTGTCAGTCTGCGGTTGGCCTAGTCGCCCCCGCGCCCACTTCACTGCGCCGGCCCGCCGAGGCCCAGGCGGGGCCCTCCCGGCCCAAAGCGGCGCCCGCCGCCAAGCGTCGCCCGCGCCGCCTGGTCGTCCCCGCCGCCAAGCGTCGCCTCCCGCCATCAAGCGCCGCCGCCGCTAACGCTTGCCACCGCCGCTCTTCACGCCGCCGCCGCGCGCCTCGCCGCCTCCGCACCGGACGTCGCCTTCGCCGCTCCTCCTCGTCGCCGGCTCGAGCTCCGGCCCCAGATCCAGCGAACCCCCCAAGTCCGGCCATCTCCCTCCTCTCCGGTGAAGCTCCGGCGACTACTCCGATCCGGCCTCGGTTCACGTGCCCGAGCAAACTCTAGATCCGGAAGGTTGCTCTCGTTTATCTCAGTCCCGAATCTGCAATATTTTAGGCCCCTGATCATCATGCTATATCTCCATAACCGTAGCTCCGTTTTGTGCATATGATATATCAAAATGTTCATCTCGTGATGGTCTTCATGTTAGTGTCATTTTTATGCATGTTACTGTCCATATTGCTGTCCTAATATTTGTTGCAAAAGTGCTATATGATGTTGTCTACTGGAATTTAACATAGCTTGATGATTTGTCATTCTTGTTGCATTTTGTGTGTGCATCCTATGAGCATGATGTCTACATGTTTTATGAGATCCATCATGCCATATTTACAATGGTGCAAGTCTTGTATTTTTGTGATCTATGTGGTGACTAGCACAAGCATGTAAAGTAGGCTTCATAATGTTGTTGCTTTCAGACACTTAGTAATTTTGATGTTGTTACATTTTTATGCTATGTAAACTTGTTGCTACCATGAGATCCATGCACATTTTGAGATAGTTCAGTAAGCATGTTTTGAAAATGTGGTGTTGCTCTATCCATTCATTCCTATGGTTGCAATTATGGAGCAATATACCTTGTCATTTTCTTGCTCTACTTTTGCTAAATATCATTCCTGGCAGATTGTTAACATGAGATTCAACTTTTCCATGGGTGTTGTTGGGGATACATGTACCCTATGAACTTGCTCTTGCCATTCTTAGCTTCTTGAATATGTCTACATCATGTTGGTTACCTTGTTATGCCATGAAATGTCTTATGGTGAGTGGATTGAGCTTGCAAAGTTGCTATCATGAATCTGTTTCTGTCGTGTCATGTTTTTCTTCCAAGTCTGAAACTGTTCATATAACTTGCCATGTTTGCTTGGGTGCTACCATATTTTCTTTGCATCTTTTGTTAAAGATCAGTAAGGGAGTTTTGTTCTATGCTTTGAGTACTAGCATGCCATGCCTTTGTTTGCCATGATATGTTCCTGTAGCATGTTTCTTGCTAGCTCTAAACATTCCTACCTGATGTTGTTTTGACATGTTAGTATTTTCTGTAAGTCTATGGATCTGTTATCATTTGCATTTTTGCCATGCTATTTTGAGCTTGTTCTATTGAGAACTAGCAGGAGCTCAGTGTTCATTATTTGTAGAGCTTCACCTGTACTTTATGGTCATGTTCTTTGTTGCTATGTTGGAGTGTTGTAGCATAGTTTCTTGTTGCATTCTAAGTGCTATGATGTTGTTAGTCGCAGATTCGCATCATTCTTGTATTGCTTGTCTATCACAAACCGTGCATCCGTTTTCGGTGATCCTTATATCGATTTCGACCGAAATCACCCCATCTTTCCTGCGGCACACTTGGTTTGCCAAGTTGATGCCTTGATCATCATTTTCCTTCTGGAGTACCCATATGCATTGCACATTATATCTTGCATTCCATGCCATGTATTGCATCACGTTGCTTGTGCATTGCACCGTGATTGATTGTTTTTCCATTGCTTGTGTTCTCGCTTTGGGTAGAGCCAGGGGACAAGTTCGTGAACGAGGAACCTGTTGAGTACGCTAACGAGGAGCAAGCTTTCGACAAATCTGAGAACTTTGCAGGCAAGATGACCATTACCCTCAATATCACTTCTATCTTTGCTTGCTAGTTGTTCGCTCTATCGCTATGTTTAGCTACCTACCACTTGTTTATCATGCCTCCCATATTGCCACGTCAAGCCTCTAACCCACCTTCCTAGCAAACCGTTGTTCGGCTAAGGTACCGCTTTTGCTAAGCCCCTCTTAGAGCGTTGGTAGTTGCAGGTGCCTTGCAGGTTGTTCCATGTTGGAACATGGATATGTTGGGATATCACAATATATATTATTTATTTAATGCATCCATATACTTGGCAAAGGGTGGAAGGCTTGGCCATTTGCTTAGTGTTTTGTTCCACTCTTGCCGCCCTAGTTTCCGTCGTACTGGTGTTATGTTTCTTGATTTTGTGTTCCTTACGCGGTTGGGATTATGGGACCCCCTTGACAGTTCGCTTTGAATAAAACTCCTTTAGAAAGGCCCAACCTTGGTTTTACATTTTCCTAACAACCTAAGCATTTTTCCCTTGGGAGTTGCAAACCCAAGGGTCATCTTCATTTAACCCCCCCCCCCCCCCCCCCCCCCCCCCCCCCCCCCCCCCCCCCGGGGCCAGTGCTCCCTTGAGTGTTGGTCCGAACCGGGCAACCTGTGGGGCTACCTCGGGGAAACTTGAGGGTTGGTTTTACTCGTAGCTTGACCCATCTGGTGTGCTTGATCGGATCTTTCCGGGAGAAGGAATATCCTTCATTGATCGTGATAGCTTGTGATGGGCTAAGTTGGGACACCCCTGCAGGGCATAAACTTTCGAGAGCCGTGCCCGCGGTTATGTGGCATATGGGAATTTGTTAATATCCGGTTGTTGAAAACTTGACACTTGACTTAATTGAAATGAATCAACCGTGCGTGTAGCTATGATGGTCTCTTTTCGGCAGAGTCTGGGAAGTGAACACAGTTTGGGTTATGTTTGAGCGTAAGTAGTTTCAGGATCACTTCTAGCTTCGCGACCGTTGCGTAGTTTCTCATCGTACTCTCATTTTCGTATGTTAGGCAACATATTTGCTTAGTTCTTGCTGCAACTCCACCTCTTTACCTTATCCTACCCATAAGCTTAAATAGTCTTGATCTCGCGGGTTTTGAGATTATTGAGTCCTCGTGACTCACAGATACTACCAAAACAGTTGCAGGTGCCGATGATGCCAGTGCAGGTGATGCTACCGAACTCAAGTGGGAGTTCGACGAGGACCTTGGTCGTTACTATGTTTCGTTTCCTGATGATCAATAGTGGAGCCTATTTGGGACGATCGGGGATCTAGGATTTGGGATTATCTTCTTTTCATTTGGATTTGACCGTAGTCGGTCTATGAGTGTACTCTGATGATGTATGACTTATTTGAATATTGTGTGATGTGGTGAGTGTAAGCCAACTCTATTTATCCCTTTCTTGTTCATTACATGGGATGTTGTGAAGATGACCCTTCTTGCGACAAAACCACCATACGGTTATGCCTCTAAGTCATGCCTCGACACGTGGGAGCTATAGCCGCATCGTGGGGCGTTACAAGTGTCTTAACTCCTCCTGACGAGTCCAAGCCATTCGAAGTTTTCTGCGAAGCCTCTTTAAAAGGTCTCGGCACTGTGTTAATGCAAGAGAAGAAAGTTGTGGCTTATACCTCTCGCCAGTTGAAGCCCAATGAAAGGAACTACCCCACTCACGATCTTGAGTTGGCGGCAGTTGTCCATGCATTAATAACGTGGAGACATCTCTTGTTGGGAAGGAAAGTGGACAGTTTCACATATCACAAGAGCCTCAAGTATATCTTCACTCAACCCAACCTCAACCTCAGGCAAACTCATTGGGTCGAAATGATTCAAGAGTACAATCCAAGTATTGAATATACTCCAGGCAAGGCCAATGTAATTGCAGATGCTTTGAGAAGAAAGGATTACTGCAACAGCTTAATTCTCAAGCCATTCCAACCGGATCTTTGTGAAGCTTTCCGCAAGATCAATCTCCAAGTTGTTCCTCAAGGTTTTTTTTCCAACCTTCAAGTCACTCCTACTTTGGAAGATCAAATTCGTGAGGCACAATCCTTGATACCATGGTGAAGAAGATCAAACACAGTATTGCCAAGGGCTTATCCATATACAAGTGCTATCGCATTGATGACAAAGACACTTTATTATTTGAGGACCGGATTGTGGTTCCTAAAGGTGATCTAAGGAAGGTCATAATGAACGAAGTGCACAATTCTCTTCTGTCAATTCATCCACGCAGTTCAAAGATGTAGCATGACCTCAAGCAGTCGTATTGGTGGACTTGAATGAAGCGAGAGATTGCTCAATTCATGAATGAATGTGATGTCTGCCGAAGGGTCAAAGCAGAACACCAATAACCAACTGGTCTCCTCCAACCTCTTGCTATTCCAGAATGGAAGTTTGATCATATCGAAATGGACTTTGTCACTGGATTTCCCAAGTCCAAGCGTGGGAATGATACTATTTTCGTTGTCATTGACAAGCTT